>NW_022900951.1:70966266-71044165 GCF_012274545.1 Fukomys damarensis
TTTTTGTGGTACTGGGGATCGAACTCAAGACCTTGCACTTGCAAGGCAGGTGGCGGCACCATTGAGCCAAACCCATATAATAAAGTCTTTTCTCAGGCAAAGGACTCCATTTTTCCTTACCTTAGAATCTGCAAAGCAAGTAAGGGGCTGGGAAGGACAGGGGACACCTTCCTGCCTTAGGCGTGCTCATGGAAGTTGCAGGAACATATTGATAGCCAGGGCTCAAGCCAAGAGTTATCTGGATGACTATAGGCAAATGTGGATCACTCTGACATCAGGAGCCCTATGAAAACACATCAGAAAATACAGAGTTAGTACACTGGTCCTTACACCAGTGCGTGTGATAATAGTGTAAGTCACTGAGTTTGTTTTTGGAGGCCTCTTGATCATGACCTGGGTCCTTACAACTCAAAGTAAAAGGCCTGGTAAGACAATTCTTTCTCCCTTGAACAGAAACCTGAAGAAGCTCCAAGGATCAATATGTGTAGCGGTGGAAACCAAGATATCAACAGGAATGCATGCCACACAACTACTGCAAGTATGAAAACCATATAATGGCCAGCCAACCTAGATGAAAATGGGAGGCTTACCCATTGCTACTGGGAATAATCTTTTATTTTACTTGGAATGGCAGAATGTCCAAGAGTGGGGAAAAGACTATGGTGCACAATTAACCTCTTCCAATGTTCATCAAAAAAGAAGAAATTGCCCAATATTTTATGGAGAGAAAGATTTCACAATATCTAATCACCAGCTATGTCCTGAGCAGAACATCTGGTAATAAAATATGGCAACAACAGATTAAGCAGAGTTTTCAACTTCTCTAAAGAGTAGCAGGCCCTGTAAAACAGATTATGTCCACATTAAGATATTGCTGACCATATTCAATCTTGTCGCAACAATTTTTCTTAATTGATGGGTATACTTGAAAGGAATGAAAACTACACCATGCTAAAATCATGCAATTCAGCATATAATTAGCTCTGCAAGAACACCTGGGCCTTCACATTGTCTATCACCACTCCACTATGCTTCACTTATACACCACAACAATCTGAGGGGAACGCTACCATTCTGAAAAGCTACCCCTCATAAGCAAGTCACTTGCTAAGATTTCTGTTCTTCTCACTCAACAGGCTGTGGCCCCAGTGTCACTGGACTAGGGAAAAAACAATCCAAAGACACACAGATTCCTCAAAATTTATTATATTGCACTAAACACGAAGTGCAAACTCATGCTCACAAATTGGCTTAGTTTCCCCTCTATCACTTCCCTGGGCACCTGTACTCACATTATGGCCATGATAAGCCACAGGGATCTCACCATCACTTACTAGAGTATAAAGAGATCCACTGTCTGATGTTACCAGACCCATATATGCATGAAACATGTTCATGGGATGTTCAATGGGATAGCCAGTCATGGATCACCCTGAGTTTCAGACCCTTCAGAGAAATAAACAGATGTCCAAAAAGTCCTACCAAAATTTTCTGTGTCCACCTGCACAAAACTCCATGTCATATCATTTCAGGTCTATTGCCACTAGTAGATTCCTCTTAGACACCCAGGGAGTAGCCATGCAGCAGTACGTGTATGGATACTTTTGAGGAAATACCTACCCAAATTGCTCTAATCCATCTCTCAGGAACCCAGCTTTTCACCACCTATTTCCCTACTGGGATCAATATAAAATGTAGGAGAACTACCAGCAGGGATTCCACAGCACCTGTTTCTTCCAAACAACAGTGAGAAGACACGGAATATCCCAGTGCAAAATAAATGGGGAAACATCACAGGCTCCCATTAGTAGTCAAATGTGTACTAAGAAAAGGCTCTGAGTGTGAATATATAATGGCTCTGAACCCTAACTGGTCTAGATTTTCAGTGAATTTGCCTCCAGGAAACATGAGAACACCTCATTATGCATATACTACTGATATCCACTTGGCTATGGAAGATCATAAGGTCCCCAATGAAGTACCAGCACCATGATTCTCTATCTGACAACAGCATAGAGTTTGGGCCAGACTTTTCAGCATCCTTATTCTCCTAAAGGAACTTTCAAAAAACATGGAGAAAGGGTCTCAGTACAGAGCTGATGAGTATTTTGATTTCCCAAAAGAACCACTGAGAAAGACTGGAAACCTACCTGGATGGTAGCATGATGGCCAGGGAATCAGTCCTGTTCTCTGTGTTGAACCTCTTTCAAGTAGACACCTACAAACTCTCCTAGGCTTACTTCAGGCTGGCCCTCAACAAGCACAAAAACCTGGACAGTATTACCCATTCAATGCTCACTGGTTTTGCATCCATTTGCACATACCAAGGGTCCTCTTAAAAACGGTAGCATCACTGAGGCCACCCTTTCTGACTTGAGCACCTTCAAATCAAGGAGAGGCCTGGGAAAGCACAAGGAGGTGGTGATAACTCTGTGTTGGCCTGAGCCCAGGGTGACACTTATCTCTCCAGAGATCCATGTGAATACACTATCTACCTGAGTGTGACATCATGATTCCTGTGAAAAACACATCAGGAATAGTGCTTTAGGCCATATGCACTCATACCAGCACGTGTGAAAATTGAAGAGCTCACTGGGGTATATCTTATGGAGACCACGTGCTCCAATACCTGGGTCCTTGCAAAAGTTCATAAAAAAGCTTGGTAAGAGAAATTTTTCTTCCTTGATCAGAAACCTATAGGAGTTCTAAGAGTCAATATCTGCAGAAGTGGAAACCTGGATATAGGAATCCCTTTCTCTCATATAAAAACCAATCTGGAAAATGCTTCATGGGGCAGCCATTCTACATGAAAATGCGATACATAACAGTACCGACTGGGAATAGTACCTTTGGTATCACACATGTCAAACAGCAGGAAAAAGATAAAGGTGTCCAAAGGCACTATTCTATTGTACATTCGAAAAGAGGAAGGTATCCCATGGGTGAAAGTGGAAACATCTCACAATATCTGATCAGCTGGGCCTTTCACATGATACCCGGTGACAATATATGGCAGCACATGTAAGGCAGAAACTCCTTTTTGACCTCACTGTGGAACATTAGGATCCAGCAACTGGGCTAAGTCCAAATTATGACTTACCAGACTACAACTAGACTCAAAAAAGTTTTCTCTATCACTGCACATCCATGCCTAAATGGAAGTCCAACAACACTATGAAATACACTCTGCCACTCAGCATACACTTTGCTTTGCAAGAACTTTGGGCCTTTTCCCTGGCCATCATTGCTGGCACAAAAGGCTTTCACTACACTCTGATACCAAAACCAATCTGAGAACACTGTCAACCTGAGACACTTATGCTTACCAACTGGTCACCTGGCAAGATTCCTGTTCCTCCTTCTCAGAAGGCTGCTCCATCAAAATGTCACTAGACCACTAGACATGGAAAAAGCAATCCAAAGACACATGGATCCTTAAACATTTGTGTTCTACCTACTCTAAGGACAAACTCAAGGTCATTGGATTGGATTAGTTCTCCCTTTGTTGCTTCCCTGGGCACCTGTACCCAAAGCATGGCCATGACAACCTACAGGGACCCCACAGTCATTTGGCGAACTCCATGGAGATGCCCTGACTGTTTCTATGAGGGAGGTCAACATCTGCATTCACCTGGAACCTGGCAGCATATGCCAGGATCACTGATGTTCAGTGGCTCTCAGTGTATTCCAGACATCTCACTAAAAAAGACACCCAAGAAAACCCATTCATTACCAGTCCCCTTTTCTGTGTCTACCTGCACATTACTTCATGTCATCATGTCATTACAACCAGATGCCTCCTACATGCCCACAGAGTAGCTGTGTGACAGTAAATGGATATTCTTGAGGAGATACCTGACAAACTGCTACAATCCACATTTCAAGAACCCACCCTGTGACAGTCTCTTGCTCTGCCATTCCCCTATAGAACTAATGTGAAATGCATATGATCTGCTGGCAGGGATTCAACAGCACTTGGTGCTCCCTCATGATAGCAAGGAGACACTGAACACTATAATTCCAAAATAAAGGTGGAACCATGATAGTTTTTTCATTAGTACTCAAATTTACACCAGAAAAAGTCTCTGAGGTTAATTGGGACATAGGTTCTGAAGCCTACACTAGCCAAGACCTAAAGTGAATTCTCATCAAGGAAACATGAGAAACATATGAGGTAATATATCTCCTTATGTTCATGCTCTTCTGACAACCACCTGGAAATGGAAGACTACGTGGTGCTCAACAATGCACCAGCATTCGGATTCTCACTTGACATTTGCTAGAGTTTCTGGTCACATCCTTTTTAGTATCCTATTCTCTCTTCAAGAGAACCTAGAAAAACATGGAGAAGACATTGTCAGTGTGGAGCCAATGAGCATATCTTTTGTGCCATAAATCAATGAATGACTGAAAAATTGCCTGTATGCTGGGATGACTGCCAGAGAAGCAGTCTTGTCCCCAGAGTTGAAATTCTCTTAAGTGGAGACTGGCAAACTATATTCTTACTATTCATCTGGCTGGGCCTCAACAAGAAGAAACATCTGGTTCTTCTGCCAGCAGAATTACTCCTTCACTGCTCACCATTTCAGCACACATTTGACCCTGTCAGTGCCAAATGTCCCCTCATAGACAGTAGCATTGCCAAGGACGTCATTCTTCCTGACTGGAGCACTTTCAAGTCAAGGAGGAGGCGAGGAATGCCTACAGTCACCTTCATCGCTTACCTGTGCATGGGAAGGTGATGGGACTTCTTTGATAGCAGGGGCCCAAGCCCACACTGATATCTCTATGGATCCACAGGAGTACATTGTGCACTAACCATGAAATCAGGATCCCTGCAAAAAATACATTGGGGATAATGATTTAGTCCACATCTCCTCGCACCAGGATGTGTGAAAACTCTGGAGCTCACTGTGCCTGTGTGCAGATCCCACTTGCTTCACTACTTGGGTCCCTATGGGACTCCATGGGGCAAGTCTGGTAAGAGAAGTATTTCAGCCTGAGAAGAAACCTGCAGAAGCTTCAAGGCTCAGGATATGTGGTGGTAGAAACCTGGATAATAAAAAGAATCCCTGCATCTTCATATATGACTTGAGCATAGAAAATGCCTAATGTACCAGGCAACCATAAGAAAATGGAATGCTTACCAGCAACCACTGGGTAGCCACTGAGAAGAGTCTTTTGTTTTCCTTCATTGTTACAAAGGTAAAACAGCAGGGAAAAGATAAGGGTGCTCAAGGACCCTCTTCAAATTTTCATATGAAAAAGAGGTATCCCATGGCTTAATGAGGTTACTTTTCACCAGACCTGATCACTGGCCTGGTCCTTCAGTGGACAGTTGGTGACAAAACATGGCAACACCAGATTAAACAGAGTCTCCTTTCTGAACTCACTAAGGAAATTCAGAACCAAGAACCAAGTTATGGCCACATCAGGACTTACCTGAACATCTACAACCTCCACCAAAAAATGTTTTCTTCATTGCTATGTATACCAGTCTAAAGGGAAATCCAACAATACCATGCAAAAACCAAATTCTTCAGCATGCACTTTGCTCTGCAAGAACACTTGGCCTATTCCTTGGTCATCACCACTGACACAAGGACTTTCACTCCACTGTGATTCCAGAACCAATTTGATGGGAACAATATTAAACCAAGACACTTATCCTCACCAATTGGTCACCCACCAAGATTCCTATGCTTTCTGATCAGAAGGCCACTCCACCACAATGTCATTGGCCCAGTGATAAAGCAATTTCAAGACATACAGATTCAATATTCATTATCCTGTACCCTACATTGAGAGAAAACTCATGCTCAATGGATTAGCTTACTTTCTCCTTAAACACTTCCTGAACATTTTCTGGCAGTGACAACACACCAGTATGCCATCATTACTTACCAAAGTCCACGGATATTGCCTCTGTGGTGCTTTGAATGAGTCTTACATATGCACTTAGCTGGAACCTGGCAATTATCAATGTGATCACCATTGTTCAATGACTTCTGGTGAATTCCAGACCCCTCACTAGAAAAGACACCCAAGAAAACCTTTCCATTACCAGTCTCTTTTTCCATATCTTCCTGAATAATTACTATGTCATCATATCTTTTGGGGTCCCTGGACACTACCAGTGTCTTATATGCTCACAAACTAGTTATGCAAGAATAAGTGAAATACTCTTAAGGAGATACCTGATGAACTGCTACAATTCACATCTCAGAAACCCACTCTAGAACAATGATTTCTTGCTGAGTTATTCCCCTATTGGAACCAGTATGGAATGCAGAGATCTTCTGGCCATAATTCAACAGCATTTAATGCTCCCTCAATATATCAAGAAGGCACTGAACACCACACTTGACAAATAAAGGGGAAATTATCAGTGCTTTGTCATTGGTAGTCAAATATATACTGAAAAAAAGGACTATGAGAGTGAGTGGGGAATAGGCCGTGAACCCCACACTACTCAACTCCTAAAGTGGATCTGTACCAAGGAAACATGAGAAATATCTTTTTATGCAGAAGCTTCTCTCATGCACCTTTAAATGGAAGACCACACAGTCTCCAAAAAGTACCAGCACCCTGATTCTTACCTGACATTCGAATGAGCTTCCAGCCACAGGCTTCTAGGAATCCCTGTCCTCTCTTGAAAGGGACCTGGAAGAAATATGGAGAAGAGCGTAATGATATAGAGCCAATGATCATTTCAGCACTCTCTAAACTAATGGACAACACCGGAAATTTACCTGGATAATGGGATGAATCCAGAGTCGTGTCTCAGAGCCAAACCTCTCCTAAGTGGACACCTGCAAGTTGTCCTATGCTTGCTGTTCCCCATGCAGGGCTTTACAAGCATAAAAATGTGGATAGCATCACTCCCTCAGTGCTCCCCTTTTTAGCATCCATTTGATTTTGCCCATGCCAAGTGTACTGTCACAGTTGCATCAATATATTTCTAACATGAGCACCTTCAAAATGAAGGAGAGAACCTGGAAAACCAGGGTCACTTTGGTTTCTGATTCATTCACTCAGAGGTCTAAGGACCTTATTGGTGGCCTGGGCCCAAGCCCACACTTACCTGATGTCTCCAGGGATCAAAAGAGTACATTGCATGGTAACTATGACATCAGGATCTCTGTGAAAATATACCAGTAATACTGCATTAGGCCACATATATCTAAATCACCACAGGTGAGATTTGCGGAGGTCATTATGCTTGTTTGTGGAGCCAACTTGCTTCACCGCCTGGGTCCATGTGGGCTCCGTGGAACCAGCCTGGTAAGAGAAGTCTTCCTGCCTTGAATGGTAACCTGCAGAACTCCCCGGTGTCAGTACCCATAGTATGAAACACTGGGTATTAATAAGAATCTCTGCCTCTCCATTATGACAGTGAGCATGGAAAATATCTATGGTTAGTTATCCTACATGAAAATGTGATACTTACTGGCAGATGCTAAAAAAGTCTTGTTTTACTTTCATTATCACACATGTCAAACAAGAGGGGAAAAAAGGGTGCCCAAGAGTCCTCTTTTGCTGTAAACATGGGTGAGAATATATAACTGTGGTATGATTCTTTTAATTCTTTTGGGATGATACCCAGCAGGGGAATATCTGGGTCAAAGGGGACTTCTAGACATCTGCAGAGTGTTCCACCACACAAAATCAGAATATACATTATTTTTGGCTGCACATGGATCATTCTCCAAAATAGACCACATACTAGCTCACAGAACATATTTAAGTAAATGCAAAGGAGTTGATGTTGTACCATGTATATTTTCAGACCATAGTGCAATTAAAGTGGTAAATAGCAAAAAAAAAAAAAAAATGCAAGAACTTCACAAACACATGGAAATTGAATAACACTCTCCTGAACAACCAACGGGTCACAGAGGAAATTAAGGAAGAAATTAGAGAGTTTTTACAATTTAATGATAATCCCAATACAACATACTGGAATCTATGGGATACAGTGAAAGCAGTTTTGTGAGGGAAATTTATAGTAGTGAATGCTCACAATAGAAAAACAGAGCGAGCTCACCTAAACAACCTAATGCTCAATCTTAAACTTCTAGAAAAAGAAGAGCCAGACAAACCCAAAGCACATAAAAGGGAGGAAATTATAAATATCAGAGCAGAAATCAATGCAATGGAGACTAAGAAAATGATACAAAAAAAATCAATGAATCGCAGAGGTACATTTCTGACATGACTAAGAAAATGCAGGACCCAGGAACCAGGCTATGTCCACATTAGGACTTATCTGACTATCTGCAATCTTGAGGCAAAAAAAAATTTTTTCCACATCACTGTACATACCTACCTGAAAGGAAATCAAACAATACCATGTGGGAAAATGTTATTTATCATGTCCTTTATTCCTAAAGAACACCTGGGCCATTCTTTGGGCATCTACATTGTCACAAAAGCTATCACTCCACCCTGATCCAGAATGAGATAGACTGAAACAGTATCAACCTGAGACACACTCATCCTCATCAGTTGGTCAATGGATA
This sequence comes from Fukomys damarensis, assembly GCF_012274545.1. Lineage (NCBI taxonomy): Eukaryota > Metazoa > Chordata > Mammalia > Rodentia > Bathyergidae > Fukomys > Fukomys damarensis. The sequence continues at coordinate 70,974,789 of NW_022900951.1, forward strand.
AGAATACTGTGCTTCCTGCCCAGAAGGCTAATTCACTATAATATCATTGGAACAGGGAAAAATCAATCCCAAGACACAAGAATCCCTCTGTATTCATTATCCAATACCCTACAGCAAAGGCACTCATGCCACTGGATGGCATAGTTTCCCCTTCACTGCTTCCCTAGGTACCTACACCAAAAACACTGCTGCACCAACCATCACTAAGTCCATGGAAATCTCCCATCCATTTCTATGATGGAGGCTCACAGCCACACTCACCTGGACCCTGGCATTGTTCAATGACATCACCAGAGTTCAATGACTCATTGTGAGTTCCAGACTGCTCAATGGAAAAGACGGCCAAAAACACCTATCCTTTAAGATGCCCTTATCTATCTCTGACTGCACAATCTCCATGTCATTGTATCATTTGGAGTGCTTTATCACTACCATACTCCTCTTAAAACTACCATACACCTCTTGCATGCCCATACACTAGCTGTACAACAGTAAATGAACCCTTTTGAATAGATATCTGCCTTACTGCTTTAATCTGTATCTCAGAAACCCACCCTATGGCAATGCTCTCCTGCCCTGTTTATTCCCCTACTAGAATGATACGATATTTACAAAATCTGCCTGCAAGGATTCAATAGCACCTGGTGTTCCCACATCATAGCTACATTGAACACTACACTTGCCAAATAAAGGTGCAACCATCAGAAGTACCATTGTTACTCACATCTATACAGGTAAAAAGCTTCTGAAGGTGAATGGGGCATAGGCATTGAAGTACTAGAGTGGATATGCATGTTGGAAATATTAAAACTATCTATTTATACAGTCATTCTTGATACCCACCTGGCCAAGGAGGAACATGTGATCCCCACTGAAGTTTCAGTACCCTGCCTTTTGTATGAGGTTCTGACCAAAGCCTTCTCAGCATCCTTATCCTCTTTTCAGGGGAACCTGGAAAAAAAACATGGTGAACAGTCAATCAGTGAAGAGCTAATGAGCATTTCTGTGCCCTTTTGAGCCACTGAATGACAGTAGAAACTTACCTGGATGCTTGGATGTCCTCCACAAAAAAAGTCTTGTTGCCAGAGTTGAACCTCTTTCCTGGACACTGGCAGACTTGCCTAAGCTTATGAATGCTGGGTAGGGACTATAAGCACAAAAATTTGGAAAGAATAATTTCTTCAATGCTCATCTGTTTAACTTTGCCCATACCAAATGTCCTCCTCCTCCAGACAGTAAAATTGCCATAGATGCATCCTTTCTGATCTGAGCACCTTTAACTCAAGGAGAGGGCCAAAAATGCAGACGCATACATTCCTCACTTGCATATGCCTGTGGAGGTGGCAAGATCTCTTTGATTCTCTGGGCCCAAGCCCACATTTACTTAAAGTCTCTGATGATCCAGTGTATGTCTTGCTTTGATATTAGGATACCTGTGAAAAGCTTATCAGGAATACCAATTTCGGCCATGTCTCCTTGCAACAAACAGCGTGTGAAATTTGCAAAGGCCAATGCATTTCTTTTCAGAGCCCAATTGCTTCACCTCCTGGGTCCCTATGGAACTTCATGAAGCAAACCTGAGAAGAGAAATTTTCCTATCCTGAATGGAAACTTGCAGAAGTTCTAAGATTAAGTATCCTTATTGGTGGAAATCTGAATATTAAAAAGAATTTCCTCACCTCCAAGTATGATAGGGAACATGGAAAATGCCTTCTGCACCAGGTATCCTACATGAAAATGTGGTGCTTACTGATAGCTACTGGAAATGCTCTCTTGTTCATCTTCATTGTCACACATGTGACAGCAGGGAAAAAAACAAAGATGACCAAGGGCCCTCTTTCCATGTACATGCAAAAACAAGAAAGTGCCACATGGGTGAAGGTGGCAAAATCTCACAAGGCCTGATTGCCTGCTGGGCCCTTCACAGGTTGCCTGGTGACAAAACATGGTAACACCAGGTTAGACAGAGGCTCCTATTGAATCTCGCTAAGGAACACCAGGCCCTAAGAAATAGGCTGCATCCATGTTAGGACTTATCTCACAATCCACAAACTTGACTCGAAAAACTGCTCCATCATTGAGTATACCTACCTGAAGGGAAGTCCTACTACACAGAGAAAAGGACATCATTCAGTATTCAGTTCTCTCTACAGCAACACCTGGCCCCTCCTTGGCCATCACCACTGGCAGAAAAGCTTTTCACTTCACATCAATACCAATCAGGACCAATCTCTGATGCCAAAACACTCATTCTCATCAATTGGTCACCTGCCAAGATTTCTTGCCTTCTGCTCAGAAGGCTTCTCCATCACAGTGTCATTGGACCAGGAAAAAAGCAACCCAAAGACACATATCCCTCAACATTCATTGTCCTGCACCCTACACCAACAGCAAACCCATAGTCACTGGATTTGGGATAGTTAACCCATTCATTATTTCTCCGCACAGCTTCTCCAGAACATAGTCACAACAATACATAGGGACCCAACCATCATTTGCTGAAGTCCATGGGGATCCCTTGTCTGATACTACAAGGGATCACCACTTATCTGTACCTAACTGGAACCTGGAGAATTTCAATGGTATCACTGATGTAAAAGGATTCATGGTGAGCTACAGTCCCTTCACTGGAAAAGATACCCAAGAAAACCTATTTGAATAGGTTCTCTTTTCCATGTTCACCTGCACAATCTACACATCACCATATAATTTGGGATCCACAGCCACTACCAGGCTCCTCCTATATGCCAGCATCCTAGCCCTATAATAGTAAATGGTCCCTTACCTGTCAAAGTGCTCCAATCCATGTCTCAGGAACCCATACCACAAAAATTTCCTCTCTGTCACTCATTCTGCTACTGGGACCAGTATGTAATGCAGAAGATCTGCCAGCAGGAATATAAAGGCACCTAGTGTTCCCTCATGATAGTGAGAAGGCACTGAATACTGCATTGCCAAATAAAGGTGGAACCTTCAGAAGTTTTTCATCAGCACTCAAATCTATACTGAATTAAAAGCCTCTGAGGATGAGTGGGGCATAGGCACTGAACCCTACACCAGTATACATGTACTAAAGTGGATGTTCACCTAGCAAACATGAAAGATATCTCAGTATGCACACACGCCCAACATCCTCCTGGGTACAGAGGACTATGAGGCTCCCAATGAAGTCGCAGAACCCTTAGTCTTACTAACTTTTGCATTAAGTTCTGATCACAGCCTTCCTTGGCATCCTTATACTCTCTTAAAGCAACCTAGAAAATACATGGAAAAACAGGTGTCAATGTGGAGCCAATAAAAAATTTGGTGCCCTGTGAGCCACTGAATGACACTGCAAACTTACCTGGATGCTGGGATGACTGAGAGGGAAACAGTCCTGTACCCAGAGCTGAACATCTCCAACCTAGACACCTACAACTTCTCTTATGCTTACTGTTCCCTGGGCTGGACCTCAGCAACACAAAAACCTGAAAAGAATCACTCCTTCAATGTTCACATTTTCATCTTACATTTTATCTCACCTCTACCAAGTATTTCTTCATGACTGTACAATTGCCAAGGACACAACCATTTCTGACCCAAGAACCTTCAAATAAAGAACGGGGCCAGGAATGCCAAGAAACACTTTCTCACTTACTTTGCATGTGGAGGTGGCAGGACCTCATTCGTGCCCTGGACCCAAGCCTACATTTACTTGATGTCTCTAGGGATCCTCACGAGTGACATCAGGATCACTTAAAATCATATCAGAAATACTGATGTAGGCCACGTCTTCTTGCATCAGTGCCACTGAGAATTGCAGAGAGATTGTGCTCATTGTGGAGCCTACTTGCTTTACTACCTGGGTCTTTGAGGAGCTCCCAAGACAAAACCTGGTAAGAGAAATCTTACTATCTTGAATGGAAACCTACCAAAGTTACAAGGGTCATTATTTATAATGATGGAAACCTGTATGTTAACAAGAATCCCTATATCTCTATATACAACAGGGATCATTGAATATGCATTATGTGCTGGCCATTCAACAATACAATGGCCATGCTCACCCATAGCCATCAAGAAAAGTCTCTTGATTTACCTTCATCGTCACACATGTCAAACAGCAGGGAAAAAACAAGGTTGCCCGAGGACTCTCTTCCAATGTTAATAAGAAAAGAAGGTTTCCCATGAGTGAGGGTGGCAACATCTCAGGAGACCTGATTACCAGCAGATCCCTTCCCAGGATACCTGGTGACAAAATATGGCAACAGAAGTTTAGGCAGAGGATCCTTTTTATCTTCCCTAAGACAATCAGGCACAATGAAATGATCTATCCACATTAGGACATACCTGACCATCTGCTATCCTGTCACAAAACTTTTCTGCACCACTGTGCATATCTTAACATCATGCTCAAACCAGTATTTCAGCACAAACTTTCCTCTGGCCATAATCACTGGTACAAAGGGCTTCCACTCTACCTAAGCCTACACTTACCTGGATGTCTGTAGGTTTCTACCTGTGTACAACGCGTGACTCACTCTGAAGCAAAAAGCCTGAGAAAACACATCAAGGAATACTTATTTAGGTCATATCTCCATCCACTAGCACATGTGAGAATTGTGGAGGTCATTGTTTTTGTTTTTAGAGCCCCCTTTTTTCATATCCAGGTCCTTATGGTACTCACTGGAGAAATTGTGGCCAGAGAATTATTTCTTCATTGAATGGAAACCTGAAGAAGTTCCCAGGGTTAAATTCCTGGTGTTGGCACCTGGATATTAACAAGAATCCTACTTCTCTATCTACCTCCATGACCTGACAAACACATTATGGACCAACCACTTCACATGAAAATAAATGCTGACTAACAGACATTGGGAAAATCTCTTGTTTTACCTTCATTTGCACACATGTGAATCAGCTGGAAAAATCCAAAGGGTTCCCAAGTACCCTCCTACAATGCACATAAGTAAAGAAAAAGGTGTACCATGGCTGATGGCAGTAATATCTCCCAAATGTGATCACCAGCTGAGCATATAGCAGGATACCTGGTGATAAAACATGGTAATACCAGGTTACACTGAGGCTCCTTTTGACCTTGATAAAGACATCTGGCCTATCTAGTGATCTGGCTATATCCATGGTAGTACATTTCTGGCCTTCGACAAGCATGCATCTACTAACTTTTCTTGATCACTCCATATACATGAAGGGAAGAGGAACAAGACCATGCTAAAAGGATACAGCATGTTCTGCAACCATGCCTACTCTACTCATTGACAATGATCACTGCTGTGCGAGGCTCCCACTCCACCAGCACACCAGATTGAAATGGAGGGGAATGGTTTTATCCTGAGGCTCTGACCCTCAAGCAGTTTATATCTCCAAGTTACCTGTGATTCTTTTTCAGTAGTCTGGTACTCAAGCATGTCTTTGCAGATAGTGAGCAAGCAATCCCAGGACACAGGGAATGAGTAGTCTTTTTCTATACTATACCCTATACAAAAAGAAAACTCATGTAGACCAAATTTCTGATTTTCTAGTCTTATTCATACCTAGGCTTATTCACAAAAGAATGGTGTCAAATTCACCTCAGGGGCCCCAACATTCTTCACTAAAGCCTAGGAAGATCCCATTTCCTATGCCATGATGGAGGCCATGCTTGTTATCTGGATTCTGGTGATGTTCAAGGGGATGTCCTTTTCTGGCTCATTGTGAGGTCTAGACCCATCTCTGGAAAAGATATCCAAAAGAATCTATTCTGTACTCATGACCTTTTTCTCCACCTGCACAATCTTCATATCATCGTACCATTTAGGATCCTTGTTTATATCCTCCAAAAGCTGAGAAAACAGATACTTATAGGCAGGTACCTGTGAACTGTTACATCCATATCACAGGGAACCACTCTGGGATAATTACCAGGGTCTCTTCTTTCTCTCTATCATGTCCATTTTAAATGCATATTTTCTCCTACCATGGGTTCAACAGTTTCTGAATCTACTTACTGATAAGAATGAGGCCCTTAACCTCACACTTGCCAAATAAAGGAGAATATATCAGATATTTGCTATCAATAATGAAAAGTAGATCTAAAAATAAGGTCTGATTCGTGAATGTAGGGTCATCTCAGAACTCTACAGTCACTATCACCTTCCCAGCATATGTGTCCAGTACGTGACAACCTCTCATTAGGCTACCTTTTGGCAGCGACTGGATACTGAACATCAGATGGCCTGCAATGGGCTGTAACTCTTTTGTTTTTCTCTGGAGTACTCAGGTTTTTGAAACACACTCCTTCAACTGATTACTTCCATTAGCTTGAAAGTAGCTACAGAAAATTGTCATTTAGCACTCATCTTGCTCTTCCATATCACTGATAAAGGCATCCTTTAGCTATGTGTTGATACAGTCCTTAATTTTATATCAACTGTATTATTTGGAGTTTCCATCCTATATCATATAGATAAGTGGTGGTGAAACTATGGGACCTGTGTCCTAGTGGGCCATTTATATTACTGAAAGTTCTAAAAGGTTCACCATCACTGATCTAGACATTTGCAAATTTTCCTGTGCTTACTTTTGTGTTTTAATGCCACCATGTTAATGGTAAACAATGATACATTGCATCCTTGAAAATACACAGGCTCAATATTCATTTTCCCTCTCATATAAAATGTGCACTATCATGTTTACTATATTTTATCAGGTTACTCAATTCATACATTAGTATTTGTAACAACAGCATGGTAACATCAAGTTTCAGGGACATCCTCATCACTCACGCTTGTATATGAAGATCTAATTTCTCGTTCTGTGATGAACACTCCCATTAGCACTGTTATCACATATCTAGATGTCCCCCAAGCCTCATGTGCTCATAGGTAGGGATTTGGGGAAGTGACTGGATCATGGGTGTATGATACGGGATCTGTGTGTGTGAGATACTGAATTAGTCCACTGATCGGTTTAGACATACTTCTAGGTGTGAGTGATGGAATCGCCGAGGAGGCAAGAACTACCTTGGGTGTGGGTGGCACCAATCAGTAGATTTGTAGCCTGAGTAGAATAAAACAGGAGAGAAGGAAGTCTTGCTGCTTCCTGTGCATCATACAATGAACTGTTTCTCCTCTGTCATTCCCCTCTGCCACATTGCATTGCCTTGGGGATAGCCAACTATGGACTAAAACCTCTACAAACTGTGTGCTGAAATAAACCTTTCCTCTTTTAACTTGTGGCTGTCAGATACTTTGTCCCAGCAACTGAAAATAACTAAGGCAAGCAGCACTTAAAGGGATACCAGCAGTATTCCACTTTACAAAGTTTTCTGGCTTATTGTGATGTTTTTATATATCTCTTGACCCTTATCACAGACACTCAATTTGGTACATGTCTCATTTCTACTTATTAAACTCCAAATTCCCTAAATCATTTCATCATCTCAGGATTCACCTACAATATCCAGATACTTGCAGGATTCTGTGGATAAATTCCATGCATGAATTTTTTTTTGTCTTAAATGATACATGCAAAAATTCCAAGGCCAATATTACGGAGATGGACACAATGAAAATTACATGGGCCTCATTTATGCCGCTCATGATAAAAGCATTTAGCATATATTACATGCCAGAAAAGATGCAATTAAATTTGATGTTTCCTGGTAATATTAAGGTGATATTAGTATTATTAAAACATATCACCAGAAAGGGCAATATAACAGAGCCTAAAACATTCATAAAGTGAACTGCTGAAAATAAGATGTCAATAGTAAGTGACTATGAAATCATCCCAGAACTCTATACTAGCCAAGTCCTTAACATCTGAGCAACTAGTTAAGGGACTTGCCAGGATTACAGAAGATCAGGCAGACTTCACTAGGCTATGACCATCTTATCACTTACCTTGCTATTGGTGTAGTTGCAACAACAGTCTTTATTGGATCACTGTGTTCTCTTGAAAGGCATATGAAAAAAATACAAAATCAGTTTCAGGATACACCATGTTTTGTCTGGACACCTGTTCATTCCCTTACTCATGACCATTGCTAAACTCCACAGGATAGTTGAACTGATTTGAACATAAAGTATTATTACACAAAACTGAAAATTATCCTAATCTTAACTACTATTCTGGAAGTTCCTCAACAGTTGTAATTGCTAACCAGTACATAATCACTCTCTCTACAGTCTTTGCTGAAATACCAATTTTCTCTAAGACATAAGCACAAGTTTACTAAAATTGACAATGATAAAATTATTTATCTAAGCATTGAATCGGAGAACTGTAGGGTTACATTTGTCCTTTCCCTCCATAGATGATGGTCTTGTTTAGGCTAAATGAATACTTGCCTCAATATCTGCTATGGACTTTAATAACTACCATGAGGAGTCTATGAACAGTGTCTTCAGAGAAACCTGAAAATCAAATTGTAGAAACACGTTTTTGGTACACATTACATTTAAGGAAGACACTGACACATTCCTTTGGTTATGGCATTCATTTAACACATGGCATTCAACTTAACACTGCTACACGGCTAAAGCTGAGCTGTGAGGTAAGAAAGATCATCTTCTTAGGAAGAGATGCTAGCAAATCCCCATGGTTAGTACTGGGGGATAGACAGTATGATCAATGATCTGGTGCCCTGTATATTAACCATAATCTTCTATTTAATATCATGAGTGACAAATGATTTACTGAACTGTATGATTTTAAACAGGTTATATCATGTGATCAAAACCATGCTTCATTATATACATATGTAAAAATAAAAGTGTCTCTAATGAGGTAAATAATTGATAGCTCTTTACCCAATGGAATTTCTACTCTAGGCAATGCATAGTTTCCCACTGAAAAAGATAAGAGTAAATTCTGCTTATTTAACGGGGTAATTTTAAAAGTGTATGAACAAAAATATACTCCCACAATTGTTAGTACTATCTTGTGTAAGCTATGAAACAATTAGATTTCCAACATCCCCTAAAAGAATGGATATCCCCTATTTCCAGTCATTCTGTGAAGAAGACATTGGAGGGAAGTTAAACAGAGCTAGGCTCACACTGAGAGGGTTTTGAGAACCTTTTCCTCTAAACTGGATAGAAGAGAGTCCAGTGTAGAGCCAAAGAGTATTTCAACACCCCCCAAAACTACTGAGTGACACTGGAATTCTACGTGGAGGCAGAGATGAGGCCAGGGAAACAGTCCTATCTCCCGAGTCTAATCCCTCCTACCAGGACACCTGCAAAGCCTCCTCAACTGATCCCTGGACAGGGGTAAAACAAGCATGAAAACCTGGGCAGAATCACTCCATCAATTCTCACTGTTTTTGCATCCATTTGACCTCACCTGTGCCAAGAGCCCCTCACAGGCAATAACCTCTGCAAGAATGCCACCCTTTTGAAGCTGAGAATCTTCAAATCCTTGGTTTTGGAATGCAAAGGGACACCTTTGCCACTGATGGTGCACAATGAAGCGGCAAAGTATAGTTGGTGTTCTGGGCTTAAAGCATCAAAGGTTTATCACAAAGAGTCAAATCTATAAAAGACAAAAAGGTTCTGAGGGTGAATGGGACATAAGCTCTGAAGCCTAAATTTGCTAAGTCATAAAGTAAATGTTTACCCATGAAATATGAGAAATATCTCATTATGCACATGCTTGTGACATCCACCTCATTACAGAAGACCGTGTGCTCCCCAAGGATGTACCAGCACACTGATCTGACATTTCCATGAGGTTACACTCATAGTGTTCTTTCTGTTCCTGATCTCTCATGAAGGAAACCTGGAAAAACATCAAGAAGAGGATGTCACTGTAGAACCAATAAGCACGTCAGTATCCATAAAAATCCATCCAGTGACACTGGAAAGTTACCTGGATGCTGAGATGACTGCCAGGGCAACTTCTCCTGAGTACAACTGTCCTGAGTACAACTTATCCTAAGTGGATACCTCCAAACTCTACTGTGCTTATTGCTCACTAGGCAAAGCCACAGAAGCACAAAAGCCTTCACTGTATCACTCCTTGAGTACTCACAGGTTTGGTAACACTGTTAACTGGCCCACGCAAAGTGTCACCTCACAAGCACTGCCATGCCATCCTTTTGACCTAAGAACATTTAAATCAATGAAGGAGTTGAGAAAGCCAAGAGACACCTTCCCCACTTATCTATGCACGTGGAGATTGGGACCTTGTCAGTGGCCTGGGCTGAAGTCCACGTTTATGTGGGTATTTAGGGATCCACTTGAGTACTTTGTACTGGGTGCACTGACATCCAGAGGCCTGTGAAAAATACAACAGGGAATGCAGATTTAGTTCATGTCTCTTTACACAAACACATGCAAATTTTGGAGTTCAACTGTTTGTAAATCCCATTTGGTTCATGACCTGGGTCCTTGCAGAGTCTGGTAAGCAAAATCTTTCTCCCTTGAAAAGTTCCAGGGGTTGATATCTGTGATGATGGAAACATGTATACTAACAAGGATCCATGCCTCTTATCAATCATAGCAAGCCTGAAAGCCATATTATGTGCCGGCCATCCTATGTGAAAATGAATGCCTACCATAGCCATTGAAAATAGTCTGTTGTTTTACCTTAGGTAGCACACATGTCCAACAGTGGCAAAACAATGAGGGAATTCAACTCCAGTCTCCTAATGCTCATTAGAAAAGAAGGAGTCCCATGGCTGATGAGTATGATGTCTCAAAAACTTGACAACAGCTGGTTCATGTTAGCAGGATACCTGGAATGAAATACAAGAACATGTGTTTAAGCAGAGGCTTCTTTTTGAACTCTTTAATGAATATCAGGCTCAACATGTACTAAGGACACATCCCAGGACTCAATGGGAAAGACCCCCAAGAGAACATATCTTTTATTGGTCCCATATCCACCTGCCTAATGTCCACATTATCCTATCATTCAATGTCCATCACTTCTATCAGGCTCCTCCTTCAGGGTCAATGGCTAACCTCTCAATAATATATGGATATTCCCAAGGAGATTCCATTCCAAATCCTATCTCAAGGACCCACCTGAAAACAATGACATTTTGCCCCTGATTATTCCAATAAGACTACTATAAAAATGCACAATATCTGGCAAGAATGCAATAGCTCTGATGCTCCCTCATCACTGTAAGCATACACTGAATATCAAATGTTGTATTAAAAAGGTAATGAATATTGAATAAAAAGGAACAAACATTAAACAAACAACTGAACATGCTTGAATAAACAGTGGAAGTTTGCTATCAGTAGTCAAATGCATACTAGGAAAAAGGCTCCAGAGTTGAATACAAGTTCAGCTCTGAACCTCATACTACCCAAGATGTTTGCAGGAATCCTACTCATGAAAAGGGATATCATCTCATTACACACATCTTCCTGATATCCACCAGGATAGGGAAGATCATCACATAGACACCCTGAGGGACAAGGACCCTGATTCTTACATGAGATTTGCAAGAATTCTGCCCACAATATTCTATGCTTCACTATGTTCTTTTGAACAGAACCTGGGGAAAAGATGCAAAAGAAGGCATCAGAGTACAGCTGATGAGATTTTCTTTGTACAAGAAAACCCATGAGTGACACAGAAAACCAACCTAGATATTAGGACGTTTGCTAGTAAATCATCCTGTCCCCAGAGTCCAATCTTTCCTAAGTGGGGAACTAAAAACTCATGCTTACAGCTTCCTGGCCAGGGCCCTGACAGGGACCAATTCTAAACAGAATCTCACATTCATTGTTCACCAGTTGCGCATCCGTTTGAGCCTACCCATGCCACATGTCCCTGTACGACCACTAACATGGCCGAAGACATCCTCCTTTTAATCTGAGTACCTGCATTTCTAGGAAAAGACTTGAAAGGCTGAGGGACATCTTTGTCACTTATGCCTGTGAATGGACCTCATGAGACCTTATAAGTCATCCGCTCCCAAGTCCGCACTTATCTGGAGGTCTGTAGGTATCTGCCTTTGTATTCTGTGTGGCTCCCTATGACACTGTGAGCCCAGTGAAAAATAACTCGGGGGATGCTGATTTCATTCACATTTCCTTGCACCAGTACATGTAAGAACTGGGGAGTCACTGGGTTGTTTTGTGTAGGCCAGTTGCTTGATGATCTGGGTCCCTGTGGACCTCCATGGACAAAGACTGGTCAGAGAATTTTTCCTTTTAAGGGAAACCTGCAGATATTCTGAGGGTCAATATTCATAGGTCTGATACCTGGATATTAACAAGAATCTCTGCCCCTTCCTCTACCCCTGTGAGCATGAACAATTCACTAAGAGCCAGCCAATCTACATGAAATGGAAAGCTTACTAGTAGCTAATAAGAAGAGTCCTTTATATTACCTTCACTGGCACACAGTAAATAGCAGCAAAAACAGAAGTATGCCCAAGTGTGCTGCTCCTCCAATGTTTATGGGGGAAAAAGATACCTCAAGGATGAGGGTGGCAAAACTTCACAAGACCTGATTTCCCTATCCTGAAACCTACTGCTAAATCTTGGCAATGGCAGGTTAGACAGAGGCTCCTTTGTGCATTCCTTAAGGAACATCAATCAGGTCATGTGCAGAAGGCTATGTCCATGTTAGGACTTACCTAACAAGATGCAATCTTGTCTCAACAACCTATTCTTCATATTTATACACATCTAAAGAGAAGGCCAACCATACTATGCTACAACCACAGAATTCTGCAAGAACACTAGGCCTTTCCATTTGCCATCACCACAAAAAGCTCTCACTTTCCCCAGATATAAGAATCAATCAACGGGGAGCACTGTCACTCTGAGACACAAATCCTCATCAAGTGGTCAAATGCAAAGAATCTGGTATTTCTTCCTTGGCAGGCTGGTCCCCCGCAGTATTATCTGACTAAGGACAAAAAGACCCTCAACATTCATTTTCTTGCACCCTATATGTTTATTGAATGGGCTCAGTTTGCCCTTCAATGTTTGCTTGGACACCTGAACCTAAGCATGGCCACAACAACCAACAGAGACCCCACTGTCATTTACCAAGATCCACATAGATCCTTTGTCTGGTGATATGAGGTCCCTGACTGCCTTTACCAACACACTGTTCAATAAGATGCCCTCTTCTGAGACCATCATATCTACACATCTCAATGCAAAAGAAGCCCAGTAGAAACTACCTTTCACCCATACCTCTCCATGTTCACCTGTAAAATCTCATGTCATCCTATATTCAAGGTCCATCAACATTAACAGGTTCCTCCCTCTACCAACAGAGTAGGTAAAAAAACAAAAAAGGACTTTCCCCAAAGATACATAACAAACTACCCCAATCCCTATTTCATGGACCCACCCCATGACAATTTGCTGTTGCCCTCATTTTATCTCTAGTGTGACTAATAGGAAATGCAGGATATCTGACAGCAGGGACACAATACTACCTGATGCTCCCACAGGATAGCAAAAAGACAGTGAACACCCAATTGTCAAATAGCTAGGGATACAACAGAGGTTTGATATCAATAGTCATACTGATACCAGAAATAATGTGTTTGATGTTGAATATTGAATCAGCTCAGAACCCTATACTAGTGCAGAATTTCAGAGGATACACATCCAAAAAACATGAAAATACCTATGCACATGCTCTCTATATGCACCTGGATATAGCAAATCACAGGATCCCCAGTGATGTACGGGAACTATGATTCTTACCTGCAATTTGATAAGGTTCTAGGCAGTCTTCTACAACTTATTATTTTCTCTTCACATAAACCTGAGAAAACATGCAGAACAGGGTGTCAGGGTAGAGTCAACGAGCATTTCAGTGCATTAGATAAACTTTGAGTGACACTAGGACCCTACCTGTATACTGGGTGGACTGCCAAGGAAACACTCTTGTCCCTGGGGTTAAACTCTCCTAAGTGGACCCTTTCAAACTCTCTTATGCTTAGTGCTCCCAGGGTAGGGCCACAGAAATCATCAAAACCTGGGTAGAAGTACATCTTCAATGACCACTGTTGTGTTATCCATTTGATCTATCCATGCCCAGTGTGCCCTCATGGCCAGTACAATGGCTGAAGATTCCCTCCTACATGATCTGAAAAGCTTCAAATCAACACAGGGTGATAGGAAAATGAAGAGCATTTTTGTCACTTTCCTGTACCTGTAGAGTTTAAGCAACCTTCTCAGTGGCCTGGGACCTACCCCACATTTACATGGAGGTGTGCTGGGATCAACCTGAATATTTTGTGTCTTACACTCTAATATCAGGAGCACTGTGAAAAAATTCATCATGGAATACTGATTTAGTTCATATCTCCTTCACAGGCACACATGAGAATTGCAGAAGTTACTTTGTTTTCAGAGAATACTTGGTTCATAATGTGCATCCTTGCTAAATTCCACAGAAAATGCCTATTATGGTAATTCTCTCTCACTGAGCAGGAATCTCAAGGAGTTCCAAGGGTAAATATCTGTACTGGTGGAAACTAAGATATGAACAAGTATCCATGCATCTCTGTCAAGGATGGAGAACATGAAAACTGTACATAGGCTAGCCACCCTACATCAAAATTGGATGCTTATCCATAGCTGTTGAGAAAAGTCTCTTATTTTACCTTCAATAGCACAAATTTCCAAAAGGATTAGGATGCCCAGGACTCCGGTCCAATATTCATCAGAAATGAAAGGTGTTTTATAGACGATGGGAGCAACATCTCACAATACCTGATCACCAGATGGGACCTCATCAGGATACATTCTCAAAAAACATGGAAAGAACAGATTATGTACAGGCACCTTTTGACCTCTATAACAAATAACGGGCCTTGAGAAGCAGGCTATGTCCACCCTCGGACCATTTGACCATCTGAAATCTTGCCTCAACAAACTTTTCTTAATTGCTGCATTTAACCATGTACACTATGCTAAAACCATGTAATTCCACATACAGTTTGCTCTGCAAGAATGATTGGCTTTAGCACTGTCCATTACTACTTGAACAAAATTTTTTCACTTTACACACATACCTGAAATAATCTGAGGGGAACACCATCATCCCAAGAAACTAATCCTCATCAGCTGGTCACCTACAGTGATTCCAGTGCTTACTACTGGGTGGGTCTGTCTGACAAAATGTCACTGGATCAAGGAACAAGCACTCTCTGGATGCAAAGAACCTCCTCAACATTTATTTTACTGCACCATACACCAAGAACAAACTCTGAAAATTAATCTGTGCTTGCTGCAGTACTAGAAGTTGTACCATGGATTCAATTAACCAATTCATAATCATACCCTCAACAGTTCTTGCTAAAACAACAATTTTTTCTCCATGACATAAAAAGGAAACACTCATATTCACCACAATTGGTAAGGAAAAATTATTTATTTTATGAGCAGTGACCACTACTATATCCGATAATATTGGGACATCCTCATCCATTCATTCTATGGATGAAGATCTAGGTTAGGGTTCATAAGCACTTACCTTAATATGTTCTATGGACTTTAGTGTCTATCATAGGTAGAACATATATGATCTTCAAGGGAAACTGAAAATTAAATTGTGAAAATATTTTTGATACAGTAGCATTCAAGCAAGACACTGACAGGTTCCCATGGTCACAGTATTCATTTTATCACGCATCACAATTACATGGCTAAAGCTGAACACTGAAGTAAAAGCCTACTAAGAAATGTCAAGTTCTCTAGAAGTGATACCAGCAAAATTCCCATGGTCAATACTGAGAAATAGGCAGTATGATCAATGCACTATATCCCTGTACATCAACCTAGGATGATCTCTGAATAAGTCAACAATACAACTCATATTTATTAGTACCATTAGTGATTAACTGCTTTCTAAACCGTATTTTGAATAGAGGTTAATACAGAAGTTCAAA
This sequence comes from Fukomys damarensis, assembly GCF_012274545.1. Taxonomy (NCBI): domain Eukaryota; kingdom Metazoa; phylum Chordata; class Mammalia; order Rodentia; family Bathyergidae; genus Fukomys; species Fukomys damarensis. The sequence goes on from NW_022900951.1 coordinate 70,990,654, forward strand.
AATATCATTCTTATCATACATATATAAAAATAAGAAATATCGCTAGTTAAGAGTCAACAAACTGGTACACTGGGATATCTGCTAAAAATCCAGGGTAACACTGTGTTAGGGACTCCAATCACTCTTACTGAGAAATCTGAAGGTTGGTTTGTCTGTGCCTTGGTAGGGCCGATTTCTTACCAAGTTAGTCACATTCCATTAACTGCTATTGTCATGTTCTCTCATTGTGATTTCACAACTGTTGAAATTTTTAGACAACACATTTGGGATGTGTAATTAAAATACATCATCTTTTCCTGTGGGGAGAAAAGAGGGACAACTTTGAAAATCTTGGTCACTTCCATTATCAGGACAACCATCCAAAGAACATAAATCTCTAAAACTCCAAAGTTAGGAAAGTTGTCATTCACATCATTTTCTCTTGTTTTTATAGAAATAGTTTGATGTTTATAAACAATAAGTCTTTAGCATTGATACTGATATCAAACATTTACAAAATTGTAAAACAACTCACCCAAATATAAGATAACACAATGAGATGTTATCTACCCTAGACAGTACATAGTTATTCACCGAAGCCCCATTTTTTCCTCTAATAAGTAATTTTTCAAGCGCCTAAATGAAACTCTGGAAAATACACTCTCACAATGGTGATTATCTTATGTAAGCTATGAAGCAAGTGTAAGATTTCACCATCCTCCCCAAAAATGGATATTCCCCGTTCTCAGCTATTCTGTAGAAAAGACATCCAAAGGCTGTAAAACAAAACCAGATTCTGCTTGAGAGACTATGTAGAATTTCCTTCTCTTAGCTGGGGATGTGTGGGTGTCAGAGGAAAGCCCATGAGAATTTGGTGCCTCTGAAAAACATGGAGAAACATGGGAAACTACCTGGACCAAGATGAGTGCCAGGGAAACAGTCATGTACCCTTAGCCAAACCTCTCCTAAATGAACAACTGCAAATTCTACTATGCTTACTGCTCTAGGGCAGGGTTGAACAAAGCACAAAATGTGCACAAAAATCACTCCTTCACTGCTCATGGTTTCATCATCCATTTGACCTCACGATGCCAAGTGTTCCCTCACAGCCAGCAGCATCACCAAGAACTTCATCCTTCCTGGTCTGAATACCTTCAAATCCAGGGGACAGCAGGGGAATGCTGAAGGACACATTCCTCATGTATCTGTACAAGTGGATGTGGCCGCATACGGTTGGTCTCCTAATCCAGAGCCCACATTTACCTGATGACTGCATGGGTCCCAAAGAGTATGTTGTATGCCTCACTGTGACATCAGGACCCCTATGAAAATCATATTAGGGAAAAGGAAATAAAGGAAAAAATACGAAAAAAGGAAAAAATGGAAACAAAGTCTTTGTAAATAGGGAAAGGGGTGAAGGGAGGGCAGGGGAATGGGGAAAAAATCACAACCAAGATATATCATGTAAAGGCACAAGATCTCAATGATGAATGCAACTGTATTGTTTACCTTAAATGTACCAATAAACTTAATGGAAAAAAATTAATAAAGAGGATTAAGATGAGATATGTACATGTAAAAAAAAAGAATACAGCTTTAGTCCATGTCTCCATATCATGGTACATGCGAAAATTCTGGAGATCCTTGTATTTGTTTGCGAAGCCCACTTGATTCATTACTTGGAGAAATACATTAATAAACACATATACGAAAAATCTTTCTCCCCTGAACAGAAACCTGCAGAAGTTGTAGGAGTAAATAAACAAGAATCCTTGCATCTCCAAATACTGCAACAAACATGGCAAACACCATATGAATGTGTCATATTACATGAAAATGTGCTGCTTACTGGTAAACACTGACAACCATCTCTTGTTTCACCTTCATTTTCATACAGGTCAACAGCAGGAAAAAGACAGGCATGCACAAGGGCCCTCTTTCGATGTTCCTAAGAAAAGAAAAAGTTGTCCCATGGCTGATGGTGGAAGCATCTCACAGGAACTGATCACCAGCTGAACTCATTAAAGAATATTTAATGTTAAAATATGGCAACACCATGTTAAGGCAGAAGCTCCTATTCAACCTCACTAATAAAGATCAGGCCCTGAGGAACAGGCTCCATATTAGGATTTCCCTGAATATCTGCAATCTCAACTGAAAAAACTTTTCTACATCATGGCTGATACCTACCTGAAGGGAAGCCCAAACACTCCAAGTCACAACTATGTCATTCAGCATGCACTGTGCTCTGCAGGATCTAGTAGACCATTTCTTGGCCATAACCACTGGCACAAAAGGCTTTCATTCAATGCTGATACCAGAACCAATCACAGGGCAATGCTATTGTCTTGTGACACTCATCATCACCAACTAGTTACCTGTTATGATTCCTGTGCCTCATGCTCAGGAGGCTGCTCCACCACAATGTCAAGCCAGAGAAAAAGCAACCTCAAGACACATGAACCCACCAACATTTATTATCCTGCACTCTTAACAAGGGCAAACTCATGGTCACTGGATAGGCTTAGTGTCACACTTATCAGTTTCCAGGGCACCTGCACCCAAAGCATGGCCATGACAACACATAGGGAATCCATTGACACTTAAAGAAGTCCGTGGAGGTCTACTGTCTTGTGTTACCAGTGAGGTCCACATCTGCACTTACCTTGAATCTGAGGATATGTAATGTGACCACTGATATTTCATGTCTCACCTTGAATCCTGGACCATTTACTGAAAAAGATGCCGGAGAATGCCTACCTTTACCAGTACCCCTTCTGTATCCACATACACAATCTCTGAATCATCTTATCACTGTGGTTCTATCGCCAATACCAGACTAGTCCTGCTGCCCAAGTAGAAACCAAACTGATGTAAAGGGACACTTTTCAGAAGACAACTGACAACCTCCTCCAATCCATACATTAGGAACCAGACCTATGACAATGACCTCTTCCCCAAATGTTCCCATACTGGGACTAGTATGAAATACATAGATTTGCATGCAGAAATTCTACAGCACCTCATGTTCCTCATGAGAGAAAAAAGGCACTGAACCACCACACTTGACAAATAAAGGAGAACAATAAAAAGTTTGCTATCAGTATTCAAATTTATATTGGGAAAAAATGTGTTCAAAGGTAAATTGAGAATAAGCTCTAAGGTCTACACTAGCCAAGTCCTAGAATAGATGTGAGCCAGTAAAAATGAGAAATCTCTCATTACGCACATCCTCGTAACTACATATGGAGGATGACCTGGTCCCCACTGAGGTACCAGCACCAAGATTTTTACCTGACATTTGCTTTTCTTCTGAACACAGACTAATGGCCAACCGTGTGTTCTCTTCAATGGAACCTATAATAAATATGTAGAAGATGGTGTCAGAGTAAAGCTGATGATACTGTCAAGGGCCCCTTAAAACCCTGGAAACTTCCCTGGATGAGGAGATGACTGCCAGAGAAATAGTCTTGTCCACAATGTTAAACATTATCTACCTGGACACCTGCAAACTCACCTATGTGGACCGTCTCCAGGTTGGCCCTCAAGAGGAACAAAAAGCAAGCTAAGACTTACATGATCATCTGCAATCTCAACTCAAAAAACAGTTTTATTGCTGGATAAATGTATTTGAAGGAAATCCAATAAAATAAAAAGAGTGTACTTTACCTTGCATTTTACTCTGCAAGAACACCTGGCCCTTTGCTTGTCCATCTCCACTGGTGGAAAGGCTCTCACCCCACCATGAAAATAGAACCAATTTAAAAGGAATACACTATCATCCCCCCAAAACGCAGGCTTAACAACTGCTCACCTGTGAAGATCCCTGTGCTTCTTGTTCAGAGATATGGTTCAACATAATATTATTAGATAAGAGAAAAAGCAATCCCAAGCTACAGGGATTGCTAAATTCCCTCAGCATGATGTCCTGCAGTCCATACTAAGGTCATATTCTTGGACCCTGGATTGACTTACTCCCCCCTTCAGTGCTTCCAGTTCACCCAAATCACAGCCATGGCAACATTTAGGGACTATATAGTCACTTCCAAGTATACAATCGTGAGATCTGCCTGCAAGAACTCAAAAGCATCTGCGGCTCTCTCATGATAGCAAGAAGGCACTGAACCCACTAGTCAATTAAATGGGGAAACATCACAGCTTCACCATCAGAATTCAAATCTGTATCAGAAAATAAGACCCTGAGGGAAATGTTACCCTTGCCTGAATCTACACTAGCTGAGTCCTTCAGTAGATGTGTGTCCAGGAAACGCACACATTCCTGATATCCACATGCATATGGAAAATTATGTGGTCCCAAAGACATACTAGCAGAATGATTCTTACCTGACATGTGTAAGAGGTTCTGGCCAAAGACTTCTTACTCTTTTGAAGGCAACTTGAAAAAATATAATGCAGAGTGTTAGTCTGGAGCCAATGACATTTCAGTGTCCCCAAAAGCCACTGAGGAACACTGGAAACCAATCTGGATGCTGCGATTATTGTTCAAAGAAACAGTCCTGCCCCTGCCTGCACACCACCAGCCCCAGGGAGGAATGCTGCCCTGAGATCTGCTCTCGCGATGGCCTGCTTGGGCCCATTTGGTGGGACCAGGTAGCCACACCCTCCCCTGCCTGCACACCAATAGCCTCAGCCAGAAGACCGCCCTGAGATCTGCTCTCCTTCTGGCCTGCTTGGACCCATTTGGCGGGACCTGGAAGCTGCTGCCTCCCCTACCTGCTCTGCCACCAGCTCCAGCAAGGAAGGTAGCCGCCCGGGCGCCCTTGAAATACCCCCCAAACCCCACCCTGCTCTCAGACCTCCTGATTGGGCCAGTCCTTTGACCCACTCTGCAGAGGAATAGGTGGTCATAAAGGGTATTTTTCTGAGCTCCCAACTTTGATCATCTTTAAAGAAAAGGTAGGGGAAACCTATAATAGAACTGTGTGGAGTTCAACCCTGAAGATTGGGGAACTCAATTTGGGCCTTGTGGCCTGAGGTCAGTCTGAGTTGCAGGGATCTGCCATTCGCTGAGATCAGGGGACTTGGTTCTGCACATGGCTGTGCATGTTGTATATTATGACAGCAGAGATACTCTGAAAGAGGCCCTTCAAATTCTTTTTTTTTTCCTTTCTTTTCCTCATTCCACTCTGCAAATTCTTTCTTTTTTCTCTCCTCTTTGTCTAACTCAGTCTCTTACTCCACCATATTATCCCTCATCTCCCTTTCTGTTGCTGCTCCTGCCCTAACTCAGACTTCTTCTTTTATCATTTCTTCTTTTTTATGTTCTTTTCTTCTGTCATTTTAACTCACTCATGGGTCAGTACTTTCAAGTGAAAGTGAGCCCCTGTTACTATTAAGGGGATATATTCTTGTCCTTATTCTTGCACTCTGTCTATCCCTTTTGAATTTAATTATTTTGTAAAGATTACATGGTCATTCTATGTCCTCAGGCTTCACTTGAAACCTTCTCCAACTCTTTCACTTATCTACTCCTCTCGTCCTAACTATGCCTGAGCCCCCATCCTAAATGGTAAAGATGCTATACTGAAAGTGTATTTACTGCAAACATATTTTGGGATGCATCTTGATTTTAATTTAATTCACATGGTTTAAAGGTGATAGATTAATGACTATCACAAGTAGTCAATTTGCAAGTTGTGCTTGATCCTATTGTGCTACTGATTGTATCAATTGGGATAAATGATTGTGATTGATTTAATGAGTTGTTTTCTCCAATATTATGAAAATGAGAATGTCTTTAAGTCATTAGAGACGCAAGGGCTAAAGCGCAACTATATCAGGAAGATTTAAGTAATAACTGAGAAATTAAATCAAGGACAACCCAACAACAACAAAAAAAAAATGAGAAAACACTTAAGCAAGACACAAAGACAGACGTCCAGTTCACCAATGCCAAACAGTAGGGCAAATGAGGATGAAAAGTCAGATAGTGAACCAGCAGGACACCCTGAACCCATACTACAGGAAGTAACAAAACAGATCAATCAGGCTCTAGAAAAATTCAAAAGAGAAATAATTTCCCAGATAGACACAGAGATGGTGAGCAAAATGGAAGTAATGATTCGAAACTCTAGAATAGAGACTGACAAAAAATAGATGAGCTCAGGACCATGATCGAAGCCATGAAGGCCCAGCATAAGAAAGAAATGGAAACAATTAATGCTCAACACAGGAAAGAAATGGAATGCATAAAACAGATGCAAAAAGATATCCAGAAGATTAAAAATTCTATTGAAAGTGTATGCAACAGAATAAAAGATTGTGAATATAGAATTTCAGATATAGAAGATAAAATTGCAGTCAGTGACCATAAAAAGAGAGGTCTCTTAAAAACAGTAAGAGATCACGAGAAATCAATCCAACAACTTCTAGATGATGCAAAGAAGAATAACATAAGACTGATAGGAATCCATGAAAGAAAACTTCCCAAAGAAGGGAAGAATTAGATATACAGATAAGTGAGGCATATAGGACTCCAAATAGCCACGATAAAAAAATCTATACCTAGACATATAATAATCAAGATCCCAGAAATCCAACAGAAGAACAAAATACTACAAGCAATAAGAGGAAAAAAAAATCACATGCAAAGGAAAGCTCATCAGAATCACAGCAGACATTTCAACACAAACCCTTAGGTCAAGGAAAGCCTGGAGTGAGGTATTTCAAGTCCTAAAAGATAGCCACGATAAAAAAATCTATACCTAGACATATAATAATCAAGATCCCAGAAATCCAACAGAAGAACAAAATACTACAAGCAATAAGAGGAAAAAAAAATCACATGCAAAGGAAAGCTCATCAGAATCACAGCAGACATTTCAACACAAACCCTTAGGTCAAGGAAAGCCTGGAGTGAGGTATTTCAAGTCCTAAAAGAAAACGACTTCCAACCTAGACTGATGTATCCTGCAAAACTCTCTTTCAAAATGGACGGGGAAAGAAGATACTTCCATGACAAAGAAAACCTGAGAAACTTCATGAACACCAAAAGAGCACTACAAGGAATTCTAAACAATATCGTAGAAATAGACAATGAAGGTCAGAACACCATGAGGCCCAACAGACCAAATCAAATAGTCAAGGAAAGAAACTAAAAGAAGAGGGCAGAAAAAGTAAAAAGAGTCAACAAAAGAACAATAACATGACAATAATAAGTTAGTACATATCAGTTATAACCATCAATGTCAATCAAGAGAAATAGATTGGCAGAATGGATTAAGAAGCAAAATCCAACAATATGTTGTATACAAGAAACACACCTAGTGCAAACAGAAGCCCATAGACTGAAAGGGAAAGGATGGAAAACAATTCTCCACACGAAGGAGCCCAGAAAAAAGAAGGGCTAGCAATCTTATTCACAGATGAAGTAAATTTCAAACCAAAATTGATTAAGAGAGACAAAGAAAGCCACCACATCCTTGGAAAGGGAACAATTCAAGAGGAAGAGATGACAATCCTAAACACATATCCACCAAATATTAATGGCCGCAACTATATAAAACAAATATTATGTAACATGAAAAACCAAATAAGCACTAATACAATTGTAGTGGGGGATCTAAATACCCCACTATCACATATAGACAGATCATCTAGGCAGAAAATCAACAATGAAATACTAGAACTCAACCAAGCTTTTGAACGCATGGACTTAATAGACGTCTATAGAATGTTCCATCCCACAAAATCAAAATATACATTCTTTTAGGCTGCACATGGGTCATTCTCCAAGATAGACCATATACAAGCTCACAGAACAGGTCTGAAAAATGCAAAAGAATCAAAGTTATCCCCTGTATATTATCAGATCATAGCGCAATCAAGCTGGAAATAAATAGCAGAAGAAACCGTAGGAACTTCACAAACACATGGAAATTGAACAACACTCTCCTGAACAATCAATGGATCACAGAGGAAATTAAAGAAGAAATTAGATAGTTTTTACAAATAAATGAAAATGCCAATACAACATACAGGAATCTATGGGACACAATGAAAGCAGTGCTACATGGAAAATTCATAGCACTGAATGCCCACACTAGGAAAACAGAGCGAGCTCAGATAAACAACCTAATGATGAATCTTAGACTACTAGAAAAACAAGAGCAAGAAAAACCCAAAGCTCAAACAAGAGAGGAAATTGTAAAGATTAGAGCAGAAATCAATGCAAGGGAAACTAAGAAAACGATATAAAAAAATAAATGAAATAAAGAGTTGGTTTTTGAAAGAATAAATAAAATCGATAAACACTTAGCAAATCTTATCAAAAATCAAAGAAAAGGCTCAGATCCATGCAACCAAGAATGAAAAAGGAAAAGTCACAACAGATCAAACAGAAATCCACAGGATCATTAATACCTACTATGAGAAACTGTGCTCTAATGAATTGGAAAACACAGAAGAAATGGATAGATTTTTAGATACTTATGAATTACCAATGTTGAAAAAAGAAGATGAAAACATTCTAAACACCCCGATTACTGTCAGTGAAATTGAAAATGTAATTAAACATTTACTCACAAAGAAAAGCCCAGGTCATGATGAATTCACTGCTGAATTTTACAAGACTTTTAGAAAAGAACTACTGCTTTTACTCTTCAAACTTTTCAATGAAATTGAAAGGGAAGCTATATTTACAAATTCATTCCTGGAAGTAAGTATCACTTTGATTCCCAAACCAGGGAAAGATGCAACTAAAAAAGAGAACTACAGGCCAAGCTCCTTAATGAATATAGATGCAAAAATCCTTAATACGATACTAGCAAACAGAATACAGAGGATCATCAAGAAGATCATACATCCTGACACCAAGTCAGATTAATTTCAGGGATGCAAGGATGGTTCAACATATGTAAGTCAACAAATGTAATATACTACATTAACAACGTCAAGGACAAAAACCACATGATCCTCCCAATAGATGCAGAAAAAGCATTTGACAAAATTGAACACCCATTCATGATAAAATCCCTGCAAAAAATTGGAATAGATGGTCTATATCTTAACTTAATAAAGGCAACCTATGAAACACCAACAGCCAACATCATATTAAATGGCCAAAAAACTGAACACTTTCACGTTAAAATCAGGAAAAAGACAAGGATGCCCACTATCACCACTTCTCTTCGATATAGTTCTGGAAACATTAGCCACAGCAATAGGCAAGAGAAAGAAATTAAGCAATAAAGATAGGAATGGAAGAAGTTAAACTGTCATTATTTGCTGACAATATGATACTCTACATTGAAGATCCAAAAAACTCCACCAAAAGACTTCTAGACTTAATTGACAGATTCAGTAGAGTAGCTGGATACAAGGTGAATATCCAAAAATCAATAGCCTTCTTGTACATAAATAACAGACTCACTGAGAGAGAAATGAGTGAAAAAATTCCTTTCATAACAACATCCAAAAAAAAAGAAGTATCTAGGAATCAATCTAACAAAAGAAGCAAAAGATCTCTACACTGAAAACTACAGCACTCTGAAAAAAGAAATCGAAGGGGATATAAGAAAATGGAAAGATATCCCCTGCTCCTGGGTAGGAAGAATCAACACAGTGAAAATGGCAATGCTACCAAAACTTCTACACAGATTCAATGCAATATCAAGTGAAATTCAAACACTATATTTTACAGAACTAGAAAAAAGAATCCAAAAATTCATTTGGAAGCATAAGAGACCTAGAATAGCAAAAGCCATCCTAGGCAACAGAGACATGGCAGTGGATATAACAATTCCCAATTTGAAACTATAATACGAAGCCACTGTGATAAAAACAGCATGGTACTGGTAAAGAAATACATCAGAGGATCAGTGGAACAGATTGGAAGACACAAAAACAACTCCATATGTACTCAGCTACCTCATCTTTGACAAAGGAGCTGACCATTCTCAGTGGTGGAAAGATAGCCTCTTTAATAAATGGTGTTGGAAAAACTTGATTTCAACCTGTCAAAGATTAAAACTGGAGTCTTATCTTTCACCATGGACTAAATTAAAATCCAAGTGGATTAAAGATCTGAATATTAAAATAGAAACACTAAACTTGCTGGAATATAAGTCAGGCAGAACTCTTGAAGACATTGGCATAGGAAAAGACTTGATGAACAAATCTTCGGTAGCATGGGAGCTAACAGAAAGAATCAACAACTGGGATCTCATCTTATTAAAAAGCTTCTGCACTGCAAAAGAAACCATCAACAGAACTAAGAGACAACCTACAACATGGGAAAAAAATTTTTACCAGCTGCTCCTCAAAGGACTATTATCTAGACTATATAAAAAATTCAAAGCAACCAGCCCTCCCCAAATATAAAGACCAATTCAAAAATGGGCATCTGAAATGAACAGACATTTCTCAGGCAAAGAAGTAAAAGCAGCAAGTAAATATATGAAAAAATGTTCCACATCACTGGTCATTTGAGAGATGCCGATGAAAACAACACTGAGATTCCACCTCACCCGACAAAGCATGGCTGCAATCAAGAAATCAAACAATAACAAATGTTGGCGGGGTTGTGAGGAGAAAGGAATCCTTCTCCATTGTTGGTGGGAGTGCAGACTGTGCAATGACTATGGAAATCAATATGGAGGTACCTCAAAGATCTGGGATTAGAGGTTCCATTTGACCCAGCCATCCCCCTGCTGGGTATCTTTCCAAAAGAACTAAAAGAATCATATCACATTGATGTTTGCACACCCATGTTTATAGCGGCACAGTTTGTAATAGCTACAACTTGAAAACAGCCCATTTGCCCATCAGTTGGAAACTTTACAAAAAAGATGTGGTTTTTCGATAAAATGGAATATTACTCAGCCATAAAGAATGAAAAGGAAGATTCAATCATAGGAAAATGGATACATATTGAGGATATACTCCTAAGTGAAATAAATAAGTCACACATATGTAAATACCGAATAGTTTCTCTGGTTTGAATAAACTGTAATAGTACATAAGATCCTAATGAGATAACTGAAATTGTGAAATGGGAAGAAAAGGGCTAAATGTGTAGGGAAGGTAGGATGGAATGGGGAAGAGTAATAAGGGAAGAGAAAAATATGTGAGAAAATGAAAAGATGGCAATAAAGTGTTTGTAAATGGGGAGGGGAGGAGGGGGTGAAGGGAGGGCAGGGACAAGGGGATAAAATGAGCACCAAGATTTGTCATGTAGAGGTACAATATCCCAATAATGAATGTAACTGTACTGTATCCATAAACTGTACCAATAAACTCAATAAAAGGAAAAAGAGAAACAGTCCTGTGCCCAGAATCAAAGAAGTTCTGCTAAGTGGACTCCTGCAAATACTACTATGCTTCATGCTCCCCTGGAAAGCAGAAATAAGTACCCAAACTTTCACAGAATCACTCTTCAGTGATCACCATCCTGGCATCCACTCATGTGAAGTGTCCCCTCACAAACTGTAAGATTGCAAAGCAATCCATCCTTGGTGATCAGAGCATGTTCAAATCAGTGAGACACCTTACTCACTTCCCAATGTACATGGAGGAGGCAGAACTCTTGGGCAGCCTGGCAACAAACCCACACTTACTTGATGTTTGTAGGGATCCATAATGGCTCATTAAGTGTTCATCAGGAGCTCTGTCAAATATATAACTGAAATACTGCTTTATCCTATAACTCCATGCACCAGCACGTGATAATTGTAGGGGTCACTGTATTATTTTGTGGAGCACACATGCTTCACTATTTGTCTTCTTTGGGAGCTCCAGGGACAAAGCCTGGTATTAGAAATCTAGCTCCCCTTAACAAAAACCTACAAAAGTTCTAACAGTCAATATTTGGTGGGGTAGAAAACTGGATATTCACAAAAATCCCTGCCTCACTTCACAGAAGACAACAGCATGGAAACTACCTTAGGACCAGACATACTACATGAAATTGTGATTTTTACCAAGAGCCATTTAAAAACTCTTGTTTTACCTTCATTGCCACATAGAATAAATAGCAGGTAGAAAACAAGGGTAACCATCACTGAAGGTGGCAACTCGAAGATCTGATCAGAGACAATCCCTTCACAGGATACCTGGTAACAAAACATAGAAACATCAGGTTAGGGAGAGGCTCTTTTTTAACCATGCTAAAATTATGGGCCCCAAGATCTAGGCTTAGTCCCTGTTATCACTTACCTGACCATCAGCAATCTGGACTTCATTCATTACTGTACACACCTCCCTCCAGGGAAGTCCAACCATACCATGGAAACATATGCAATTCAGCAACCACTTTGCTTTGTAAAAGCAGCTGGCACCTCCTTGGCCGTGTCCACTGGCACAGAAAGCATTTACCACACACCAGTACCAGAACCAATCTGAGAGGAACACCAATTTCGTGAAATACCCATCCTCATCAACTGGTCCACTGCTAAAATTTTATGGTTACTGCTCAGAAGTCTGTTCCACCAGTGTTTTCAGAATAGAAAAAAGCAATCCCAGAATGCTTAGTTCTGCCTTCATCACTTCCCTGAGTGACTGTACCAAAAGTATGGTCACTAAAACCCACATGATGCAACCATAACTTACCAAAGTCCATGGCAATTACTTGTGTTGTATGATGATGGAAGTCCACACTTAAAGTTACACAGAATTTGGAGATGTTCAATGGGATGGCTTCTCATGGCTCACAATGAAAACCAGACCCCTCACTGAAAAAGATTTCCAATAAAATCTATATTGTACTATTCCATGTTTGCACATCCACCTGTACAATCTTCACATTATTATTTCAATTCAGGTTAATCAAAACTACCAGATTCCTCTTTATGCAGATAGACTAGCCATGCAATATTAAATGGACACTTCAAAGGACATGTCTGTCAAAATGTCCAATCCGTATATCAAAGACCCATTCTATGACAATGATCTGGTGCCCAGGTTATTCCCCCTGTGGAAATAATAAGAAATATCTGAAGGTTGGAATTCAATAGCACCTTCTGCTCGCTCAGAAGAACAAGGAGACACTGGACACTACAGTTGTCAAATAAAAGGAAAACATCACAAGTTCACAAGCTGTACTCAAATCTATACCTAAAGAAAAAGGCTCTGAGGATGAATTTGACATTGGCCTGAATGCTACACTATCCAAAAGCTTCAGTGCATTCCCACTATGGAAACAGGAGAACATTTTGTTAGGCACCAGATCCTGACATCCAGCAGGATATGAAAATTTTCATGGTCCCAATGAGGTACCAACACCAGTATTCACACTTGACATTGCAGGAGGTTCAGGCCATGAACTTCTTAGCATTGCTATCTTCTCCTGAAGGGAACCTGGAAAACCCATAGAGAAGAAAGCATCAATGTAGAGTAGAGGAGCATATTGGCATATGAAGCAACACTGGAAACTTACCTGAATGATGCAATGACTGCCATGGAAGAGTCAAAGAACCTCTTCTAAGTGGATATCTGCACTCTCCTATGCTCTCAAGGCAAGACCTCAATAAGAACAAAACCTTAACAGAGTAATTTTTTCACTGCAAACTTTTGGCATTCATTTGACCTCATCCATGCCAAGTGTCTCTTCACAGATACTAACATCTGTGAGGACTCCATCCCTTAGAAAACCCCTTTTAAATCAAGAAAGGGGATTGTAATGCCAATGGACACTGTCTTTATTACTGAAGTGTGTGAGGTGGTTAGAATTCCTTGGTGGTGTGGGTACAAACCTACACTTACCTGATGTCTGTAGGATCCTCATGAGTATTCTGTTCCCCTGATCCTGACAGGAGTTCTGTAAAACAGACATCAGAAATGCTATATTATGTCACATCTCCTAATACTAGCCCATGTGAGAATATGAAGGTCACTGTGTTTGTCTAAGGAGCCCCTGCTTTACTACATAGCTGCTTGGGTAACTCCACGGACAAAACCTAGGAAAGGAAAGGTTTCTCTCATGAACAGGAACCAACAAGAGTTCCAGCGGTCAATATCCACAGTGGTGCAAAACTAAATATTGGAAGGAATCCCAGCCTCTTCTAATATAGGACACTGCGCACAGAAACCCCCTGAGGGACCTGCAATACTTTTCAATAGCCACTTTGAAAACTTGTTTACATCACTGTCACATAGCTTAAACAACAGGGAAAAGACAATTTGCCCACAGTTAATAACAGCAACATCTCAGTAGAAATGATCAGCAGCCAGGCCCTTTGCAGGACACCTAGCGACAAAACATGCCAACTACAGATTAAACAGAGGCTTTTTGACCAGGTATATCAGGAGCCTAGACACAGGTTATGTAAATATTAGGACTTATCTGAAGATCTGTAATTTCAATTCAAAAAACTTCTCTATCACAAAGCATACCTACCTGAGGGGAAGTCCTACAACACCAATGAAAACCATGTAGTTCGGTTGACATTTTGCTCTGCAAGGAAACTGGCCCTTTGCTTGGGCTAGTTATCACCACTGGCACAAAAGGCTTTCATTTTATTCTAGTACCAGAACCAGTGTGAGTGGAACACTATCATTCCTCATTCACCTGCATCAAGCTGTCAACTGCTAAGATTCCTGTGCCACATGCTCAGTTGTCTGCTTCAACAAAGGTCACTAGACCAGGGCAAAGACACTCAGATCCCTCAATATACATATGACAGACCCCCACACCAAGGGCACCATCACATCAACCGGATTGGATTAGTTATACCCTTGTTGCTTCTTTGGTCACCTGCACATAAAGCACGGCCACAACAATACACAAGGATCACAACATCACTTGCCAAAGCTCAAGGAGATCTCTTTATCTACTGCTAGGAAGGAGGCTTGCAACTGCACTTACCAGGAACATGGAGAAGTGCAACAGGATGGCAGTTTAAGGCTCACTGTGATTTTCAGACCAGTCACTGGAAGAGAAGTCCAATAAAACCCACTTTTTTACTGGATCATTTTTCATTGTCCACCTATACAATCTCCATGGCATCCTATAATCTGCAGTCTATGGCCACTACCTGACTCTACCTACATGCTCACAGATTAGCCTTGCAAAACCAAATGGATGTTCCTGGAGTGATACCTGAAAAACTATTCCATTGCATTATCTCTGGAACCAATTCTACGACAGTAACCAGTTGTCCAACTTAAGCTTCTACTGTAACCAGTGTGAAATACAGATCTGCTTGCTTCACTCTGACAGCACTCAGTGCTTCCTAAGGATAGCAAGAAGGTACTGAACACTACTCTTCCCAATTAGGAGGGAGAAACATCAGAACTTCACCTTCTGTACTCATATCTATACCATAAGAAAAGGCACTGAGGGCAAATGGACATAGGCCCTAAACAAAACACTAGCTTCAGTCAGTGCACATCCCAGAAAATGACATCTCCTTAAGAGTACAGTCCTGAATTAGACTCATTCATAGGAAAATGGATACATATTGAGGATATACTCCTAAGTGAAATAAATAAGTCACACATGTGTAAATACTGGATAGTTTCTCTGGTTTGAATAAACTGTAATAGTACATAAGATCCTAATGAGATAACTGAAATTGTGAATGGGAAGAAAGGGGTTAAAGGTGTAGGGAAAGTGGGAAGGGTAGGGGGAAGAGACTAAGAGAAAAAATATAAGAAAATGAAAAAATGGAAATAAAGTGTTAGTAAGTGGGGAGGGGAAGAGGGGGTAAAGGGAGGGCAGGGACAAGAGGAAAAAATGAGAACCAAGACCACCTGTCATGTAAAGGTACAAGATCCCAATAATGAATGTAACTGTACTATATACCTAAAATGTACCAATAAACTCAATAAAAGAAAAAAAAAAAAGAGCACAGTCCTGATATCCACTGGAATACCAAAGATCTTGTGGTCACTGACCAGTTACCAGCTCTGATTCTTACCTAACACGTATATGCTATTCTGCTGACCAAATTTTCAGCATCCCTCTCATCTCCTGAAGTGAATGTGAAAAATACCATAAAGAGGAAGGTGTCCATGTAGAGTCCATGAGAACTTTGGGCCCACTGAAAACCACTGAACGACACTGGAAATATATCTGAATGCTAGAATGATTAACAGGGAGAGTTCTGACCTCAAGTCACACAAGATGGATTCCTATAAACACCCTTATGCTTACTGCCAAAACAAAGATAAAATTCTCCAGAGAATCACTCTTTAAGGCTGACCATCTTGGCATCCATTTCATATTAAATTTGTCAAGGGTGTACTTGCAGGTAGTAACATTACCATAATTAACATAATCTAAATTATATGTAAAATGATCAAGAAGGGAATAAGATTACCCAGGGTAACCTTTTTCACTACCCATGCATGTGGTGTTGGTGAAACCTTGTGGCCAAGCCCACAGCTACCTGATGTCCCTAGTGATCCACAGTAGTTGCCGGCCACATGTGACCTCAGATCCCCTGTTAAAAACATATGAAGAACACTGATTTAGTTCATGGCTCCTTGCACCATTAATGTGAGAAGTGCAGAGGTCAATGTGTCTGAGGGACCCACTAGCTTGATTACCTGGTTCCTTGTGGAACCCAATGGACAAAGCCTCGTAAGGGGAAACTTTCTCTTTTGAAGGAAACTTGGAGAAACTCCTCAGTGTCACTGATGGTGGAAATTTGGATATTAACAAGAATCCCTGCCTCTCCATGTAACATACTGAGCATGAAAACTGCCTTAGTGACCTACAGTCCTACATGAAATGAGATGCTTTGGGTGGACGCTGGGAAAAGTTTCCTGTTTTACCTTTGTGTCACACATGGCAAATACCTAGCAACAAGTGGCTTTCTCGGTGTATACTTAGAAAATAAGTGTCCCATACCTGAATGTGGTAACATTTCACTAGATCCAATGAGCCTCAGGACCTTCACAGAATAATTAATGACAAAACTAACAAAACATTTTAGACTGAACCACCTTTTTCCCTTCGCTAAGTAACATGAGCCCCTGAGAATTAGGCTATATCCAGGTTAGGAACCGCTTGACAGTTGGTAATCTTGACGTAAAAGTTATTCTCTATCCCTGCACATATATATTTCCCTTAAGATAAGTCTTGCAATACCATGCAAATATCATGTACTTCCTCATATACATTGTTCTGTAACAAAACCCAGCCAATTCATTGGCCATTAACACTGGCACTAGAGGCTTTCACTCCACCGATATTAGAACCTACACAAAGGAAACACCATCATCGCCAGACACTCCTCCTCATCTAGTATTCAACTCTCTAGATTCCTATGCCTCTTGCTTAGAATATTGGTCCACAACAATATCACTTGACCAGGGAAAAACCAATCCCAAGATAGTGAAAATAGATACCTCTACATTTATATTTCTGCACCGGACAACAAGGGCAAACTCATGGGTGCTGTATTTGGGTTTCCCTTTCCTCCCTTGCATGGACACCTGAACCCAAAATGCAGCCACAGCAATCTGGATGATCCCCATCATCACTTGCAAAAGCCTATGGACATCCTCTTACTGCTCCTATGATGGATGTTAACATATGCCACTACCTGGAAGCTAGTGATGTTCAGTATGATGGCATCTTACAGCTCACAATGAGGAAGGTCTGGACAGATCACTAGAAAAGATGCTCAAGGTAGCCTATATTTTACTGCTCCACTCTTCCCTTGTCCACCTGCAAAATCTCCACATCTTCATATCATTGAGAATGTTTGGCCACTATCAGTCTCCTCTTACTTACAGATGTATTATTATCCATGCAACAGTACATAGATATTCCTGTGGAAATACTTGCCTGTCATGGGTCTGTCATGAATCCATCTCATTATAGTGGTGTGTTACCTGGCTCATTCCTCTGCTGACATGAGTAAAAAAGGCATGAGGCAGGGGTGCAAGAGAACCTGATACTCCACAAATAATACAAAGGTACTGAGCACCACACTTAAGGAAGAAAGAAGAAATAACTAATGTGTGCTTTCAATAGCCTAATTTATACCAGAAATAAAGGCTGCACTGTTGTTTGTGACATCAGATCTGAACACCACACTACCCAAGATGTTCAGAGGATGAGCAACAGGATAGCTGGGAACATCTCATTATGTACACCCTCTACAAATCCGCCTGGATCCAGATGATCATGTAGTTCCCAAGGTGGTATGCGGAGAGTTACTTTTACCGGACATTAGCTTGAGATTTCCCTCAATTTGCATTTTGCTTAACTATGCTCTCTTGAAGCCTACCTGAAGAAAACAATGAGAAGAGGCTGTTGGAGCCAATGATGAAAAATTAAGTGGATGCTGGGATAATTACCAGGGAAACAGTCCTGTCCTCAGAGTCCTGCCTCTCCTAATTGGACAACTGCAAATACTCCTGTCCACATTGCTTCTTAAGCATGTTACTAGTAAGAACAAAGTCCTATTCAGATGTATCAGTTAGGTATACATTTGAATCCATTAATGCACAGTGTTCTCCGATAAACACTAGCATGACCAAGGAAGATGAGAAAGGGTGGATATGATCTGAGCACCTGCATTTCACAGAAGCCTAGAAGGCCAAGGGGAATCTTTGTCCCTTAGGCATTCAAGTGGAGGTCACAGGCTGTGCCAGTGGGCTGGGCCTCAGCACAGACTTACCCAGATGTTTGTAGGGATCCCATCTCTATTTTGGGTGGCTATCTCTGACATCTGGATGCCTGTGAACATGACATTGGAGAAAAATTATTTATTCCACATGTCCTTCTACCAGGACAGACGAGAACTGCCTATGTCACTGTAGGAAGGTGTGAGCAGCCCAAATGCTTAATGACCTGGCTCCTTTCAGAACTCCAAGGAGAAAGCCTGCCAAGAGAATTCTCTCTCTCTTGAAGCAAAATCAACAGAAGCTTCAAGCTGCAATATTCACAGTGATGGAGATTTGGAGGTTAAAAAATCCCTGCCTCTCCTTCTATAGCCATAAGCATGAAAGAGGCATTATGGGCCAGCGATCCTACATGAAAATGGCATCCTTATCAATACACATTAGAAAGAGTCAATTGTGTTACCTTCACGGGCACACCTGTCAAACAGCAGGGAAAAGAGTCGGTTGTCCATGTGTCTTCCTACAATGTCCATCTGTGTAGAAGAACATGCCTCATAGCTGACACCAACTTTTCTTAACTAAGCACTTTCAAGTCAAATAAGAGCCCAGGAATGCTGAGGGACTCATTCATCACTTACCTCTGCGTGGATAGATAGTGGGTCTTGGTTGGTGGCTGAGGCCCAACAACACACTTATTGATGTTTCTAGAGATCTACGTGAGAACCTTGTTACGTCTCAATGATCTCAGGATTCCTGTGTAAAACGCATCAAGAATGCTGTTTGGTCATGTCTCCTTGTACCTAAATGTGTGAGAACTTAAATGGTCGATGTGATACCTGTCAGAGCCTGATTGCTTCACTACCTTGGTTCATGAGGAGCTCAAAATAAAAAATCTAGTAAGAGAAATCTCATTCCCTTGAAGAGAAATCTTCAGGAGATCCAAGGGCCACTATCTATAGTGGTAGAAACCTGGATATTAACAAGTATCCCTGCCTTTCCATATACAAAACCATGCATCGGAAATGTTCTGGACTACACCTCTTACATGCAAATGTGTTGTTTACCAGTAGTCTCTGAGTAGAGACTCTTGATTTACCTGTTGTCACACATGTGACATGGGAGGGAATAACACAAGGGTACCCAATCCAATGGCTCCCTTCCAACGTTCATGTGAACAGGTGATGTCCCATGGCTCACGGTAAAAACATCTCAGAAGATCTTGTCACCAACCTGGCCCATGCAAGGGGTAACTGGTTACAAACAATGGCAATGCCAGATTAGACAGAAGCTTTCTCAATTTTGGAAAAGAAAATCAGGCCCTGAAACTGGGCTAAGTGCATGTTAGCACTTACTTGACCATCTGTAATCTTTACAAAAAAAAAAAAAAAAAAACTTTAATGTGCAGCTATATATAATTACCTGTAAAGTGCCCAAATGATTTGCTAATTGGGTCATCTGGAACTCCACTGACAAAGGCTGGTAAGAGAATCCGTACTCCCTTGAACAGAAACCCATGAAGATCGAAGGGTCAATATCTTCAGGAATGGAAATCTGGATATTAACAAGTATCATTGACCCTCTTATGCTACAGCAGGCATGGAAACAGCCATGAAGCCACCATCCTACCTGAAAATACTGCCATGAGGAAGAGTTGCTTGTTTTACATCTGCTTCCACACATGTAAAACAGCAGAGAAAAGTCAAGGGTGCCCAAGTACTCTCTTCTGATGAAACGTGGAAAAAGAAGGCATTCCATGGGTGAAGGTGGCAACATCTCATGAGACTTGACCACCAGCCAGGGCCATCCAGGATACCTGAGGAAAAAGCATGGGAACACCAAATTAGGCAGAGGTTCTTTTTGACCTAAGGAATATCAGGTTGCAAAAATGGAAATATATTTACATTCGGACTTACCTGACCTTCTGCAACCTCAATCAAAAAATTTTTCTTCAGTGCTGCCTATATCATTCTGGAGAGAAGTTCCACAACACCATGCCAAAGCCACAGCATTCAGCATTCACATTCCTCTGCCAGAATAGCTGGCCCTTTCCAGTCCTATACAGGCTTTCACTCTACTCTTACCAGAAGCAATCTGAGGGGAACTCTCTCACCCCCAGACCCTCATCCTCATCAACTGGTAACCTGCCTCTGCTTCCTCATCAAAAGGCTGGTCAACCACAATGTCACTGCAACAGGGAAAAAATCAATTCTAGGACACACAGATCCCATAACATTCATTTTCCTCACCCTATCCAAGGGGAAACTCTAATAACTGGATTGGATTGTCTTTATTCTACCTTCATCACTTTCCTGAGCACATGCACTGAAGGTGCAGCTGTGACCACCCACAGGGACTCCACTATCACTTACCAAGTCTATAAAGATGCACCCTCTGTTTCTATGAAGGAGGCCCAAACTGCAACTGTCAGAAACTTGGCAATGTTCAATGGGATGTTCTCTTGTTGCTCACCAGGAGTTCTAGACCCATCACCGGGAAAGAAGCACAAGGAAACATATACTTCATCCGTGCCCTTTTCCAGTTCAACTTGAAAAATCTCCAATCATTGAATTATTTATGGTCCATGGCCACTACCAGATTCCTCCTAAATGCCCATGGACTAGCCATGCAACAGTAAATGGATAATCCTGAGGAGATATCTGCAAAAACACCCAAATCACATACCTCAGCAACACAACCTGTCAAAATCACCACTTGCCAAGCTCAGACCACTAATGGATCTAGTATGAAATGCACACAACTGCTGACTTTGATCCAGCATTATGTGGTACTCCCCTACAATGACAAAAAGGAACTCAGCACACATTACTAAGTGAAGAGGAAAACACTGGAGATATATCACACAAAGTAATCAAAAATATACCAAAAAAAGGGATAGATGGTGAATGAAGCACAGACTCTGAACCCTATACAAGTCCTTCAGTGAATTCATGCCCAAGAATCATGAGAAATATCTCATTACATTCATGCTATAGATATCCAATTGGATATGTAAGATCATAGTGTATTCAACAAGGTAACAATATCCTGATTCTTATTTGAATTTTGTAAGAAGTTGTGGCCACAGGCTCTGGACACCTGTGCACTCACTGGGAAACCAATAGAAAATGGAATCATTTTAGAGCCAATGAGCAAATTAAGTTCCTCAGTAAAACAATGAATGAAGAGATGCCCAAGAAAACCTATCCATTACTGGTCACCTTTAATGAGTCCACCTGCAAAGTCTCCAAGTCACTGTATCATTTGGATCTATGACCATTAACAGAGTCCTTTTACATGCTCTCAGACCACTTGTTCTATGGAAAAAGGACATGCCTTTAATCCATATCTCAGGAACCCACCTATAAAAATGACTTTTTCCCCTACTTATTCCTTTCTGGGACTAGTACAAAGTGCACAAGATCTGCCAGCAGAAAATGAACAGCACCTGGGCTCCCTGGAGATAGCAAAAAGGCAATGAACACCACACCTGCCAAATAAAGAGTAAAGCATCTGAGTCTCACAATTGGTAGTCGATTCTATTCTACACAAGAAGTCTTTGAGGGTAAATAGGGCATAATCTCTGAAGCTTATACTTGCCAAGTCCTAAGGTGAACATGAACCCAGGAAATGAGAAATATCTCATTTTACACACACTTTTGAATGCTACCTGGACACAGAAGACCAGGTAGTCCACAAGGAGGTACCAGTAAACAGATTCTTACCTGGAATTTTCACAAACTTCTGACCACAAATGCCTAATGAGCATTCCTAAAAACATGAAGAGTTCATCGGAGAGTATGGAGCATGTTAGTATTCATATGCAACCAAAAGACACTAAATTTACCTGGATGCTGGGATCATTGTCAGGGCATCAGTCCTTCCCCCAGAGTCCAACATATCCTACGTGGACCCCTGCAAGCTGCCCTATGCTTTATGATCTCCACACTGAGGGCAAACTCCCTCAACTAGCACAAAAGCCTGGACAAAATCATTCCTACAATGCTCTCCATTTCAGCATCTATTTGACCTTACCCTGGCTAAGTGTCACCCTCACAGAACATGCACTATAAAAAAGCGATTATTTCTGCCCTGGGCACTTTTGGTTCCAAGAGTGGCCTAGGAATGTAAATTTAAACCTTTATCACTTACCTGTGAACAGGGAGGCAGCAGAATCTCATGGTTGCTGGGTTGTCTCTAAGATCCAAATGTGTGCATTATCTGCCTCACTGTGAAATGGCATTGCTGTGAAAACACTTTGGCAATAGTGATAGTGGTTTAGGCCAGGTCTCCTTCCATCAGAAAGGATGAGAATTGTGAAGTTCACTGTGTTTTTATGTAGAGCCAAAATGTTTCACTACCTAGATCATTGAGGAACTCCACAGAAAAGCCAGGTATGAAGAAATCTTATGCTCTTGATGAAAACTTGCAGAAACTGCAAAAGTCAACATCCACAGTGGTGGAAACCTGGTTATTAACAAGAGGTCCTACCCCTCCATGTACAACACCAATATGGAAAATGCCTCACAGGCCAGCTGTTCTCCTTGAAAATATATTGCTTACTGGTAGCCAGTGGGAAGACTCTTTAGTTTTACCTTAACTGTCACACATATGTCACACAGCAGAAAAACTCAAGGGTGCCCAAGAACCCTCTTTCAATATTCATAGGAAAAATAAAGGTATCTGACTACCAAAGTTGGCACTATCCCATAAGACATGATCACCACTTAGAATCTTCTCAGGACACCTGGTGACAAAATATAAAAACATCAGATTAGGCAGAGGCTCTTATTCAAACTCACCAAGGAACATCAGAACTCCAAATCAGGACGTAGCCATATTCACATTAGTTTGTTTGTTTTTGGTACTGGGGATCAAACTTGACCTCACATGCCAGGCAGGTTCTGTTGCCACTGAGCTACATCCCCAGCCCTATCCACATTAGTTTGACCTTCTGCAATCTCAACTAAGAAAACTTGTTTACATTTCTAGGTATACCTGCCTGAAAGGAAGTCTGACACCAGCATGTAAAAACCACATAATTCAGCATTCATTTTGATCTGAAAGGGATTTAACTCAGCAGCACCTCATCTGCCTCACAAGCGCAAGGTCTTGAGTTTCAATCCACAGTACCCCCCAGAAAATCTGACCCTTTCCCTTGCTATCACCACAGCCCCAAAGACTCTCACCCCTCAGAACCAATCTGAATGAAGGACTACCAATCTGAGACACTCATTCTCAACAAGGTGTCACATGCCAACACTCATTCCTGCTCGGAAGGTAGCTTGATCATGTTGTCAATGGAGAAGGGAAAAAGAAATCACAAGACAGATCTTTCAATATTACTGCACCTTATTATCAAGGCCAAATTCATGGTCACTGGATTGAATTAGTTCTCCCTTCATCACTACTCTCAGCACCTGCACTCAAGCACAGCTGCTACAACCCTGAAGGATCAATTCCTTTATTTAATGAAGTCCATGGAGATGCCCTCTCTGATGCAATGAAGGAGGCTCACACCTGCACTTACATGGTACTTTGGAAATGTTAAATGGGACATCTAATGTTCAATGATTCATAAAGAGTTCCAGACCCCTAACTAGAATTAATTGCAAGGAAATCTATCATTTATGGTCCTATTTCCCATTTCCACTTGCACAATCTCCATGTCATCATATCCTTCTGGATCCATCACAACTACCAGAGACTATACATGCCACAGGAGGTGGACAATTTGGGACAACCACCATACTGCTGTAATATCTACTGCAGAAACCAATATGATGAAAATGAAGTCTTGCCCCACTTACTCCTTTACTGGGACTCATGAAATGCACGACTTCTATTGACAGAGTAGAAGAAATCTTACTCTCTTGATTGGAAACCTCCTTGATTGAAAACAGCACCTGGTGCTCCCACCTCACAATAGCAAGAACACACTGAACAACATATTTACCCCCCAGAAGGCAAAGCATTAGAGGCGCAACATCAATAGCCAAATCTGTAACTGGCAAGTAGGCTTTGAGGATAAATGGTGCATAAATTCCGAAGCTGATACTTGCTAAGTCCGAAAGTGAATGTGTAGTCAGAAAACATGAGAAATATCTCCTTATGCACATGCTCCTGACATCCACCTAAATACGGAAGACCATGTGCTCCCCAGTGAGGTACAAGCACCCTGATCCACCTGACATTTCCAGGAGGTTTCAGCCATAGTCTTCTATCTCTGTACTCTGGTGAAGGCAACCTGGAAAAACATCAAGAAAAGGATGTCAAGGGGGATAGAAATTTAGCTCAGTGATTTTGCTGAGTGACTCACAAGTGCAAGTTCAATCCCTGGTATCCCCCACCCCCCCAAAAAAAATGAAAAAGAAGAGGATGTCAGTGTAAGCCAATAAACATTTCAGTGACTATAAAAAAACATCCAGTGGCTGGAAACTTGCCTGGATGCTGGGATGATTGCCAGGGTATATGTCCTGTCCCGAGTCCAACCTCTCCTAAGCAGACACCTACAAACTCATGTGCTTAGTGCTCCCTGGGGAAGGCCTCAACAAGCACAAATTTCTGCACTGAATCACTCCTTGAGTACTCATAGCTTTGGCAACAATGCAATCTTGCTCATGGAAGGTGTCTCCTTACAACACTGCTATGGTGCAGAATTCCACCTTTCCAAGCTAAGAACCTTTAAATCTATGAAGGGATTGGGAATATCAAACAACCCCTACCTAACTTACCTATGCACATGGAGATTGGGACTTTGTCGGTTGGGGGGGTTGAGGTCCATATTTATGTGAGTATCTGTAGGAATCCACAAGACTACTTTGTACAGGGCACTCTGACATCAAGAGGCCTAGGGAAAACACAACAAGGGTGGCAGATTTAATTTATATCTCCTTACACAAGCACATGTGAATTGTGGATGTAACTTGTTTGTAAATTCCACTTGGCTTGTGACCTGGGTTCTTGCAGTGTCTGGTAAGAGAAATATTTCTCCCTTAAAAAAATCCTGAAGGGGGTGAAGGGAGGGTGGGGACAAGGGGAAAAAATGAGAACCAGACCTGGCATGTAAAGGTACAAGATCCCAGTAATGAATGTAATTGTACTGTCTACCTAGAATGTACCAATAAATTCAATTTAAAATTAAAAAAATTTTAAAAAATCCTGAAGATGTTTCAAGGCTTGATATCTGCAGTGGTGGAAACATGAATACTAACAAGAATCCATTTCTCTCATCAATAACAGCAAGCCTGAAAGCCATATTATGTGTCAGCCATCCTGCATGGAAAGGGTTGCCTACTGCTAGTCACTGGGAATAGTCTGTTTTACCTTGGGTAGCACACATGTCCAGCAGTGGTAATATGAAGGAGTCCAAGTCTAAACCTCTAAACTTCATCAGAAAAGGTGTCCCATGGCTGATCAATAGGATGACTAACAAAGCTGATCACCAGCTGGATCATCTGAACAAGATACCTAGAAAGAGACACAGGAACACTTATTAAGACAGAGGTTCCTTTTTGACCTCCCTAATGAACATCAGGCTCAACAGGCATTCAGGATCATTCACTGGAAAAGACTCCCAAGAGAACTATCATTTACTGATCCATTACCCATGTCCACCTGCAGAATATCCACATCATCCTATCATTCAGGATCCATTGTTTCTATCAGGCTCCGCCTGCAGGATCAATGACTAACCCTGCAATGGTAAATGGATATTCCCAAAGAGATACCAGCCAAACCATTCCAATCTCTATCTCAAGGACCCACAATGGTAACAATGACATTTTACTCTGTTTATTCTTCCACTAGGACTACTATAAATTTCCACATAATTTGCAGGCAAGAATGCAGTATCACCTGATGCTTCCTCATAAAAGAAGGAACTGAATATCAAATGGGTATTTAAAAATAAATAAAGAAATGGAAGAAGAATTAAATAAAGAATTAGAAGTTTCTGAATAAACACTGAAAGGTTCCTATCAATATTCAATGATATACTTGGAAAAAGGCTCTAATATTGAATGTGGCATGAGCTTTGAACACCACATTAGCCAAAATGTGTGAAGAATTCCTATAAAAGGGGAATATCTCATTATACATGCCACCTGACGTCCACCAGGACAGGATACACCAGAAGGACACATTGTGTGACTAGGCACTGATTCTTACCTGAGATTTGCAACAAGTCTGCCCACAGTCTTTTAGGCTTCAAAGAGGATAGTTCTTTTGAAGGGGACCTACAGAAAAGTTGCAGAAGAGGGTATCACAGTAGAACTGATGAGCTTTTTAGTACACAAGAAAACCGTTAGTAACATAGGAAACCAACCAGGATATAGGCATGACTGTCAGAGAAAGAGTCCTGTCCCCAGAATCTAATTTTTCCTAATGAAAAACTAAAACCTCTTATGCTTACAGTGCCTGGGCCAGGGTCCCAACAGGCACAAATTCTGGACATAATCACACATTCAGTGCTTAATAGCTGAGCATCCATTTGAGCCTGCCTAGGCCAAGTGTCCTCAAACAACCACTAGCATGGCTAAGGACACCTTCCTTTCTGATCTGAGTACCCACATATCAAGGAAGGGGCCAGTAAAGGGCTGAAGAACACCTTTGTCACTTATACAGGTTAACGGACCTCACTACACCTTGTAAGAATCCTGTGACTAAGCCCACACCTACCTGGATGTCTGTAGGTATCCACCAGGTTATCCCCAGTGACATGGGAAGCCAAAGAAAATCGATTCTGGGAATAATGATTTCATCTACATCTGCTGGCACCAACACGGGTCTGAACTGTTGAGTTCACTGTGTGGTTTTGTGCCACCCAGTTCCTAGATGACCAGGGACCCTTGTGGAATTCCATGAACAAAGTCTGGTCAGAGAATTCTTCCCTTAAAGGGAAGCCTTCAGATGTTCTAAGGGTCAGTGTCTATAGGCCTGGATGCTCGGATACTAGCAAGAATCCCTTCCTCTTCCTCTACTACTGTGAGCATAAAAATTCATACATTCAGTCTACATGAAATGGGAGGCTTATTATTGCCATTGGGAAGAGTCCTTTATATGACCTTCATTGGCATCCAGGTCAAACAGTAGGAAAGGCAGAAGATGGCCCAAGTGCCCTCCTTCACAATTCATCTGAAAAAAGGTGTGTCAAGGTTGAAGGAGGCAACAACCCACAAGACCTGATTACCCTAGCATGATACCTACTGATAAATCACAGAAACACCTGTTAAGAAAGAGGCTCTTTTGTGAGTTCCCAAGGAAACATTTGTCAGGGCTTGTGAACAAGACAATGTCCACAGTAGGACTTACCTAAGATCTGAACAATGCAACTTACTTAGCAATCTTGCCTAACAACCAATTCTTCATAGCTGTATGAATATAAAGAGGGGGTTCTGCATACACGTTGTTTTTCAAAAACACTAGGAGTTTCCATTTGCCAGCACCACTTTCCCAGGAGAGAATCAAACTGAGAGCCCTAACACTATGCTGCACTCATCTTCATCTAGTGGTCAACTGCAAAGAATCCGGTGCTTCTTCTTTGGCAGGCTGGACCACAAAAATTTTGTTTTACCAAGGACACAAAGACCTTCAATATTCATTTCCTTGCACTCTACAACAAGGATAAATTCACGCTTAGTCAATGGGCTCAGTTTGACCTTCATTGTTTCCCTGAGCACTTACACCCAAGCCTGGCCACAACAACGAGCAGAGGGCCTAGGATCTCTTACCAAGGTCCATGGAGAAAACTTGCCTGGAGCTATGAGGCCCCTACATGCCCTTACCCATATCCTGGAGATGTTGAATGGGAAATCCTCTCCTGGCTCACAATCATATCTGCACATCTTACCAGATAAGAAGCCCAATAGAAACTACCATTTACCCATACCCCTTTCATGTCTGCCTATACAGATTCCATGTCATCCTACATTCAAGGTCCATCACCACTACAGGCCCCTCCTTCTGCCACAGAGTAGTTAGAAAAGAGTAAAGGAAGTTCCCCAAAGGTACCTGCCCAACTACTCCAATCCACACTTGAATGAACCGCCCTGTGACAATTTCCTTTTGCACCATTTGATCCCTAGGGGGACTAGTGTGAAATACAGGATATATCTGACAGCAGAGATGCAATACCACCTAATGCTCCCGCAGGATAAAAAAAGGCACTGAACACACAATTGCAAAGTACAGTGGGATACAACAGAGGTTCACCATCAACATTCATATCTGTAACAGAAATAATGTCTCTGATGTGAATATGGAATCAGCTCAGAACCTTACTCTACTCCTGAATTTCAGAGCACACTTGTCTAGGAAACAGGAGAACACCTTATACACACTCTCCTCATGTCTACCTGAATACAAAAGATCACATGGCCCATCGAGAGGTATGAGGACCATGACTCTTACCTGAGATTTGCATGAGGATCCAGCCAGAGTCTATTACATTTCATTGTTTTCTCTTGAGGGGAACTTGAGAAGACATGGAGTAGAGGTTGTCATTGTAGGGTCAATGAAGATTTCTGTGCACGGGAAAAACTTTGAGTGATACTAGAAACCTACCTGTATACCAGGATTGCCAAGGAAACATTATAGTTCCAATAGTCTAAACTCTCTTAAGTAGACACCTTCAAAGTTACTTATGCTTACTGCTCTCAGCCACAGCAAGTGCCAAAAGCCTGCACAGAAGTACATTTTCAATGCTCAATAATTTGGTATCCATTGGACCTCTCCAAGCTCACTGTCCCCTTATAGCCATTGGACTCTCTGAGAAGTCCCCCTATTTGACCTGATAACCTGAAAATCAACACAGGGTACAGGAAGAATGAAGGACATCTTTGTTACTTTCATGTGCAGGCAGAATTCAAACATCATGATTGGTAGCCTGGACCCAATTCCACACTTACATGGAGGGGTGTAGGGATCATCGTGAGTAATGTGTGTCTCACTCAGAAAACAGGAGCCCTGTATAAAACAGAAAGGGAAAACAAATTTAGTCCACATTTCCTCACACCAGCAAAGATGACAATTGCAAAGGCTACTGTGTGTGTTTGAAGAACCCCCTGGTTCATGATATGCATCCTTGCAAAAGTTAACAGGCAATGCTTGGTAAGAACTTTTTCTCCCTAGACAGGAATATGAGGGAGTTCCAAGGATAAATACTGGTGGAAACCAGGATACGAACAAGGATCCATGCATCTCATTCAAGGATGGAGAACATGAGAACTGTATGTAGGCCAGCCACCCCACATGAAAATTGGATGCTTGGCCATAACCACTGAGGAAAAACTCTCATTTTACCTTCAGTAACACAAATGTCCAAAAATGTAGAAATGACTTAGATGCTCATGTCTCCTCTCCGATATTCAGGTGTTGTATAGATGATGGCAGCAACATCTCACAAAACCTGATCACTAGCTGGGTCCTCAGCAGGATGGCTGGTGATAAAATATGGCAAGACCAGTTTAGGCACGGACTCCTTTTGACCTCTTTAATGAACAACAGGCCTTGAAAAATAGGTGATATCTAAATTAGGAGTTACCTGATCATCCGCAATTTTTCCTCAACAAACTATTCTTACCTACTGCATTTAGCCAGACACACTGTGCTAATACCACATAATTCAGCAGGCAGTTTGCTCTGCACGCATTAACTGGCCCTCACATTGGACATCACTACTTGAAAAGGCTTTCATTTTGCCCACACACCAGAACCAATCTGAGGAGACACTATTATCCTCATCAACTAGTTCTGCAAAGATTTTTTTCCACTGTGTTCTTCAGGCTGGTCCACTACAATGTTACTGGATGAGGGTACCCACGATATCAGGACACACAGGCCCGCAACATTCATTTTCCTTCACTGTATACCAAGTGCAAACTCCTGGTCAGTAGAATGGTAAAGTTCCATATCCATTGCTTCCCTGGGTACTTATACACAAAGTAAGGCCAAAACAACCCTCACTGGCCCTACCATCACATACCAAATTCCATGGAGATTGTGTGTCTTGCACTAAGATGCAGACCTAGGCCTACTCTTACCTGGATCTTGGATATACTCAAAGGTTTGGCTTTTCCTGGGTCAACATCTGTTCAGGGCTTTTTAGCAGAAAAGATGTCCAAGAACTCTTAGTCTTTTCCAGTACCCTTTTCCATATGCACCTGCACAATCTCTGTGTCATCCCCTCATTCAGAGTATATCACCTGTAACATGCTCTTCCTATTGGCACATGGACTAGCTGTCAACAGTTAATGGACACTCTCCAGAAGATACCTGCTCAATTGATTCAAGTCCTACCCAAGGACTCACCCTATGACAATGACATGTTGCCCCATTTATTCCCCTGCTGTGACAAGTATAAAATGGATGAGATCTGCAGGCAGGGAAGCAATACCACCTAATGCTTTGTCGAAAAACCAGGAAGGCTTGTTCTCAGGAGACACTGCCAAGAAACATGACACCATCTCATTATATACTTCCTCCTGACACCCATCTGGATCCAGATCATGTATTACCCCAAGTGATATGAGGACCCTGATTCTTACCTTCACATGATTTTTGGCCACAGGCTTCTAGACACTTCAGTATGCTCTCTTGAAAGGAACCTGTAGAAAACATGAAGAAGAGGATTTCAACATAGAGCTGACAAGTATTTCAGCGCACAAAAAAACCAGTGAGTGACACAAGAAATCAATTACAATGTTGGGTTTATTGCCAGAAACACAGTCCAATCTCCAAAGTTAAATCTCTCCTAAGGAGAGAAATGCAAACACTTCTACACTTATTGCTACCTGGGAAGTGCTACAACAACTACAAACCTTGGATACAATCACACATTCAGTGCTCTCCAGCTGGGCATCCATTTCTCCCTGTTCATTGGGAGTATCCCCTTTACTACTAGCACTGCCAAAGATCCCATCCCTAAGGATCAAATTGCTTGCATTTCAAGGAAGGGGACTAGAATGCCTAGGAACACCTCTATTGTCTTCTCACCTCATAGGTGGGCTGGCCAAAATGCACACTTATCGTCTATCTTAAGGATCCTCCAGAGTATTTTCTGTGGCCCACTCCAACATGTGTAGCCCTGTGAACATCATGTTGAGGAATACTGATCTAGTACACATCTGCTTGCATCATTAGTTGTAAGAAGGGCAAAGATCACTGCATTAGTTTGCAGAGCCCACTTGTTGGACAATCTGAGTCCCTGCAGAACAGAAAGGACAAAGCCCTTAAAGAGAAGCCTGAAGAAGTTCTAAGGGTGAATATCCATAGTGGTTGCAATTTGGATATGATCAGCAATCTCTGGCTGTGCACATAAAAAAATACATTAAGGGCTAATAATTTTACATGAAAATGTGGTTCTTACCTTTAGCCACTGCAAAACTCTCTCATTTTATCCTGAGTGATATATATGTCAAACAGTGGTGCAAACTGAAGGGTACCCAAGTGCTCTCCTCAATGTTCATCAGAAACAAAAGCTGGGCATGATTCCTATAATCCTATAATCCTAGCATTCAGGAGGCTGAGGCTGGGATTGCTTTAAATTTGATTCCAGCCTAAGCTACATAGTGTGTTCAAGGACAGGCTTAAGATCCCAACTCAAACAAACAAACAA
This sequence comes from Fukomys damarensis, assembly GCF_012274545.1. Lineage (NCBI taxonomy): Eukaryota > Metazoa > Chordata > Mammalia > Rodentia > Bathyergidae > Fukomys > Fukomys damarensis. The sequence continues at coordinate 71,022,779 of NW_022900951.1, forward strand.
AAAATATGACACATGGTTGAAGGTGGCCACTTCTCATAAGATCTGATCATGACTCAGGCATTTTGGAGATACTTTGTGAGGAAACATCACAATACCAGGTTAGGCAGAAGCTCATTTTTGACCTTCCTAGGTAAGCTTGACTCAGGCTACATCCACATTAGTACTTACCTTACCATCGGCAGTCTTACCACAACAAAATGATTTTCATCATGTATACCTGAAAAGGCCAAAAAAAAAACTTAAAACAATGTAATTCAGCATGCCCTTGCTCTGCAACAGCACATGGCTTTTCCATCATCCATCATCCATCACCACTGGCACAAATGTTTTCTCCCAACCTGGATGCCATAATCAATCTGAGGGGAAAACTATCATCCATCCTGAGATACTAATCCTCATCAACGGGCTACCTGCAGTGATTCCACTGTCTCTTGCTCGGCAGGCTGGTTGGCCACAAGGTCACTGGATCAAGAACAAACACTCCCTGGATGCACAGAACCTCAACATTTACTGTACTGCTCCATAAACCAAGGGCAAACTCACGGTCATTGAACTGGCTCATTTCCCCCATTTTGTTTCTTGGGCATTCAAAGCACAGAGTGCCCAACTAGGGGCCAACCATCACTTATCAAGCTCCATGGAGATACCCTGTCCATGCCATGATGAAGGCCCTTGCCTATCCTTACCTGGATCTGGCAATGTTCAATGGGATAGCCTCTCATGGTTTTCACTCAGTTCAGGACTGTTCACTGCAAAAGGTGTCCAGGGGAATATAGTTTCCTTTATCAGTGCCCTTCTCTGTGTCCATCTGCACAGTCTCCACATCATCCTACCGTTCAGGGTCCATTAGCACTACCATACTCCTCTCTTGTGACAACACACTAGCCAAGAAACCATTAATGGACAGTCTCAAGGAAATACTTGCCAAATCACTCCAATCCCTATTCTCAGGGATCCACCTATGAAAATGATCTCTAGACCAGACCAGTTTTTTTACCTAGTGGGACCACTATGAAAACATGTGAGATCTGATGGCAGGAACGAAATAGCATGTCGGGATCCCTATGGATAGCCAGAAGGCTCTGAACACTACTTGCCAAATAAGGGGAAACAGCAGAAGTTTGCCATCAATATTAAAAATCTATTAAAAAAAAAAAGCTCTGTAACTCTGTGTTTGAATGTGGCATCAGCACTGAATCCTTCACTAGCCTTGTGTTTTAGAGGATACATCCCAAAGAAACATGAGAATACCTCCTGAGCCACCTGCATCTGGCAGATCATGTGGTCCCAATGAAATGCACAGGATCAGCAGACTGGGATTCAAGAGTACCTGTAGCTCCCTTGTGAAAGCAAGAAGGAACTGAACAAAATTTTACTAAATAAAAGGGGAAATATCAGATTTGACATAGATATTCAAATCTATGTGTAGAAAATAAAGTTCTGAAGGTGAATGTGGTATTAACTCTCACCTCTGCAGTACCCAAGACTTTCAGTGGATGCACCTCAGGAACACAACAACGTATCATTTGGTGCAAGCTCCTGACAACCACCTGCATCTTGAAGACCACAGGATCAGAAATAAGAATCACCACCTGATTCTTACCTGATCCTCCCATGAGATTCTGGACAAAGACTTTTTGGCATCCCTGTCCTCTCTCTTTGAGGAAACCTGGAGAAAACAGGAAGAAGTACATGTCAGTGTAGAGCCAACTAGCATTTAGTTGGCCAGAAAATTTGAGTGATGCTGGAAACTTCACTAGATGTTGGGATGACTGCCAGTGGAATGGTGCTGTCCATAGAAGCCACCCTTTTTTAAGTGACCCACATAAACTCTCTTAAGTTAACTGCCAGCTGTATGGACAAAACAAATACAAAACCAGGACAGAGTCAGAAAATACTTCAATACACATTATTTTGGCATCCGTTTGAGCTCATATATGCCATAGGCCCCATGACAGAAAACAGCAACACCAAAGATAGCCTCTTTTCTGACCTGAGCATTTCTAAATCTGTGAGGGATCCAGGAATGCCTAGGGACAACTTCATCAATTCCCTGTGCACATACAGGATTCAAATATAGCCAGTAACCTTGCACCAAGGCCACACTTACCAGATAAGTGTCTGTAGGAATCTGAATGAGTATAATGTATGCTTCACTGTGCCATCAGGATCCCTGTGGTGGGCTCACAAATCCTGACTTAGTCAGTGTCTCCTTGCAACAGCACATGTGATAAATGCAGTGCTCACTATGTTTGTTTAGCGAGCCCATGAATGTCAACCTGGGACCTTGAAGATCTCCGTAGAAAAAGTCAGGAAAGTGAAATCTTTCTCCTTAAAATGGAAACCTGCTGAAGTACAAAAGTTAATATCCATAGTAGTGGAAACCTGGATATTAACAAGAATCCCTGCCCCTTTATATACAATAGCAAGAATGGAAACTAACCTGATGGGTCACAATTCTACATTAAAATGGGATGCTTACCTGTAGACAATGGGAAGAGACTACCATTTTGCCATCACTGTTTCAAACATCAAGGAGAATACATGGCTCCCAAAGGGCCTATGTTCAATGTTCGGGGGAATAGAAGAAGATATCACATGTACGAAGGTTGTATATTTCACAACACTTGATCACTAGCCAAGAGATTCACAGACTATCTGGTTACAAAACATGGCAACACCAAGTTAGGCAGAGCCTACTTTCTGATCTCATTATGTATCACCAGGCCTCAAGAACCAGACTCTGTCCAAGTTAAGACCTACCTGATCGTCTGCAATCTCCACTCAGAAATTTTGCTTCATTACTGTGTATACCTACATGGACAGAAGTCCAACATTACCATGTAAACACCATCCACTACAAGCAACAGCATCCACTACATCAGCAAGAACAGCTAGCTTTTTATCATCTATCACCAAGGACAGAAAGGCTCTCACTCCACTGTGACACTACAGCCAATTTGAGGGGAACACACTCTCATCCCAAAAAATTCATGCTTAATAACTAGTCACCTGTTGAGATTTTTGTGCTTCCTCCTGAGCTGGCTGGTCCACCACAATGTCAATAATGCAAGGAAAAGGCAATCCCAAGCTACAGAGATTGCTTAACTCTCTCAACATGACATACCGCAACCCAAGGTAATGGCATACTCTTGGTCACTGGATTGACTTAGTCCCCCCTTCAGTGCTTCCTTGGGCTGAGCACCAAACATAGCTACAAAAACACGTAGGAACCATGCATTCATTACCCAAGTCCAGTTAGATTGTTGTGTGGTTTTATGATGGAGGGCCACACATGCATTTACATAGAAAAGGGTAATGTTCAATGGGATGGCCTCTTATAGTTCACACTGAGTTCCAGGTCTCACACTGGAAAAACAAATGAAAAATTCTCTCCTTTATTGTTCCACCTGTTTCTCCTTGCATAATCTCCACCGCTTCATAGAATTTGCAGTCCATCACCATTACCAGACTTCTATATGCCTACATGGACAAGTCAAGCAACAGTAAACGGACACTCTCAAGAAGATACTTGCCAAACTGCTAAAACTCCTATGTCATGGAAGCGCCTTATAATACAAACTTGTTGCCCACATATTCCTCTACTTGAACCAGTACGAAATGCAAGGCTTTTGTCTTCAGTGACTCAATAGCAATTCATGCCCTCTCATGACAAAAAGAAAGCACTGAACACACTAGCCCAATAAAAGGGGAAGTATCACAGCTTAGCCACTAGCAGTCAAACATGTACCAGAAAATTAGGCCCTGAGCAGGAATGTGGCCCCATCCTCAAAGTTGAACTAGGAGAGACTTTTAATGGATGTCTGTCCAGGAAATGGAGATGCTTTGTAATCTGTGTGGACATATGTAGAAGATTATCTGGCCCTACCAACTTAGCATCAACATAATTCTTATCTAACATTTGCGTGAGTGTCTGGTCACAGACTTCTTGGCACTGTCATACACTTCTGAAGGTGAATCTCATCCAAGCAACAGAATACCTAAATAGGGCAAAATGACTCAATAACAGTAAATTAATTTCTTGATTATGAGAGCTGTGACACTGATATTTTCCTGCATTTTGACTTGAAATAAAAACTGACTTTCTTGAGGGTGAAGCCTGACAACATTCATGCAAGCACTCATAATTTGGCTTCCCAGTTCTCAGGACTTCTGATTATATTTTAAGAGTGCAATGAATCAATATCTAGTAGTAAAGAGAGTGATGACAGGCTATGGATTGGTTGAGCAAAGGAGATGAAAATATTCACCATTTCATTCTCTGACTCATCCATAAGATGCAAAGACTCTTTACAACTGTGTATAAAATACTATCAAATATTATTTGCAAATTAACAAATAACAAGATAAGTTGTTTGTTCCTAATCATTTCAGTAATTTTGGAAAGAGAAGCATGAATACACATATTTGAATTTTTAGCTAATGTACCACATAAATAATCTGAATGCAACCATGTATGCCTTGAGTTATCTTCATAGATGCAAGGATGCTGCTGCTGAGAATCCAAGGCAGAATCTTGTCTGTAAGAGGCTGAATTCAAATAAAATTTGAACTTCTCATTTGGAAAATACCTAATGTTAAAACAAAGCATTGAGAAGAAACAGGATGGTAAAATTAAAATGTGGAAATATCAGAGGACTTAGTTGAACCTGAGACTTCTGTTGAATCTCTTTCACCTGTAGAACGTTTTCCCTGACCCAAGGGAAGTGGCTGAGTAAAAGTATCCTCTCAGGAGGACTGACCTTTCCACCCTTGTCTGAGAAGATTATCCCTGCATTACTTAAGGAAACTATAATAGCTTCCCTCGGGCTTAATGATAATAGATGTTATAAGAGTATGTTCATTTTACCTAAGACAAATAGCATCTCTCTTCTTTGTATTTATACCCATTATGCTTAAGTTCTAGCAGGCCCATAAAAGTGAGACATAGAATATTAACCAAGAGGAGGTATGCCACATTTAAGATATTTGAATTTTCTAACTTATGCAGACAAAAACTGGAAAAGGCAAAGGTTTGGAGTAATGTTAGAAAGAGCATAAAGATGTATCTGATAGAACTTATTGACAAGGTTTCACTAACAGAAATTCTGTATTTAATATTGCAGCTCATAGTGTCAAAAGGAATTTGTTTGTTCTCTTGGCTAAAACATGGCCCGAGGTGATTGAGTTAAAAATGTTGGACTTTGATGTACCAGAAAGAATTCTAAGGTTTCAAAAATTTGAATATTAGAATGCTCTTGTCATTTAGGACTTACTCCAACTATCCTGGCAAGGACCAAATGACATACATTTCATCAATACTGTGAGACATAAGTTTTCAAGAAGAGCTTTGATATCTTTGGAAAGCTATGTGATCATTCTTTACTGTTAACTAGATTTTACAATGTCAGCAATATATATTTAATTAGAAAACATAAATGCAATGAGGGTAATTGTATCCTGCAACACAAGAGAAAAACTGTGATACTCAACTGCCAAAAAGGAGTATTGCTATGATAATGGACAACTGAGTCAAACATTAGTCAGGAAAGTCTGACATCTGCAAATCTTATGGTTTGATTCCTTGATCATGATATTACTAAAAGTAAAATAAATTATTTGGTCTATTCAAGAAAACAGTCTAGGCTAAATGACCAAAGCACTATCCTGAGTTATAAAATTACAGCATTCAATCAATTCCATACTTGAGCTATTTTACAGACCCAGAAATTCTTGAAGAGAGTGCCGATTATCTTTTTGAAAAGACCCTGGAACATAGACACAAACTTATATTGTATCTCTTTGCCCCAACATGACATGTGGTTTTTATTAGGATACTATATATTAAAGAAATGGAAATAGAATGTTTGGGAACTTTTCTGGACACTGTATGAACTGAGATCATCAGTTCCAAGAAATCCAAAATATGACTATGTTTTCTCTGTCAAAGAAGGGTGTTATAGAAATCAGTTGTACACAGGAATGTAGGTCATCTCTCACTCATAGTGGATTTAATGGGTCATAAAACCTGTACTATGACTATTAGCTATTTCAAGAGTTCATGATTGGAAGAGGCATACTAAGTAACTGGCAGAATATTGCTTCTCTGACCTTTTGAGTGAAGGTCATTATGGTAGAAAAGGCTAATAATATTGCCTTTACATAGGAAAATGACAACCAAAAGGAATACCCCATTAGGGGAAAAATTAAGCATATTGGTGTCATTAAAATTGTTTAAAGGAGCAGGTATCTTGAGATCCATAACATATAAATTCAGCTCACCTATTTTGCTTGTGCAGAAGGAAGAATCTTAGATAATGACAGTGGACTGAATAACAATGTGTTGAGTTGAATTATATCTTCTATATTAGATATTGTTCATTACTTGAGCAAATTGAAAAATTCCAAAGTACCTGGCATGCCACTATCAATCTGACAAGTATTTTGGTCTTGATAACTGTTAGTAATGACTACCATAAGCATTCACCTGGCATAGCCAGCAACACATTTTCACTGTTTTATGTCAGGGATAAAACAACTCTCCATCTTTTACATACTTTTCAAAAACCTTATTCACCTTTGCCTTCTCATGTTATTTCTTCTCGATATACTGAATATGTTTGTGTTCTCTGATTCTGGAGAACCTCCACCAATGCAAGGTAATACAAGGTAATTGGAAGGTTTATTTGCACAACAGTTGAAGTTTTCTAGCTGTCCTTTAATAAAATAATGGACTAAGAAAATTTTGAAAATAATTTAAGAAATATATTTTGTATATAATTATTAAGAACATTTTATGTAATGTACTTTTTGTTGTCAATCAAAATTATTATCAGACTTTCTTTGAACACCTATATATTCTTTCTTCTCTCACAAAACATGTGATAGACCTATACATGTTCACTGTCACTTGGGAACTAAGTGACTTTTAATCTAATCATAAGCCATCATTTTTACCTATTTTAGTATCTTTTATTTTCCTGGGTATTACTATAGTTTATGAATTTAATTTAGCCATTTCAATTTTTAAATTTAATTTTTATTGGGTAAAATATACATATTACTTAGGAATTTAACCAATTCAACATTTACAACCTTGTGGAACTCAGTAAACTGACATAATTGTGAACCTATAAGATCTAAAACTATTTCATTTCACCTACTTAAAGCTAATTACTCATTCTTCTTTTCTCTAACTTCTAGGAACAACTATTCTCTGAGTCCATTGTAAATACCTCACATAATTTAAGTCACATAATACATTTCCCTTTGTATCTGGATTACTTCATTTTTCATAATGTTTTCAAGGTTTGAGCATTCCATGACATGAAGAAGATTTTTTTTTTTTACTTAATGCATATGACTCGCTACACATATACCATAATTTGTTTACTCTTTTTTCTTTTTTTGAGACAGGGTCTCACTATGTAGTTCAGACTACTCTGGAACTCACTGTGTAGCCCAGGCTGGTCTCGAACTCACAGTGATCCTCCTGCCTCAGCCTACTGAGGGCTGAGATTACTCTTTTTTTTTTTAATTCATTAATTTCATTTGTACATTTTAGGTATGCAATATGCAAACATTCACTATTGGGAATTTGTACCTTTATACAATCTATCTTAATTTTTATTTTCCCCATTCTCCTGCCCTCCCTTCCTCTTAATTTGTTCACCCCTCCCTATTTCCAAAGACTTGTTTCCATTTTTTCTTATATTAATTCAATTCCCTTCTTTCCTTTCACAAATTCCTTCCACTTCCCCTTTCCCTTTGGACCTTTTTTTTTTCCTATTTCACAATATCCAACATACATTTTGAACCGTATTTACACTTTTAGTTTCTCACACCAGACAAATTTCAGTATTTGCACATGTGTGTCCTGTTATTTTACTTAAGAGTATAGCCTCCAGAGGCCTGCCCAGATACAATTGGTAAGTGCTGACAGAACCCAGCAAGAAGCCCTTGTGGACCAGATTGGTGTGGGTGTGCAGGTCCCAAAAAGGGACCCATCCAGACACCTGCAGCTTGGGCCCACAGGCCCCAGACAAACACCTGCCTGGAAAACAGCAGAGCAGTGCATAGGTGACACCCAGAGGCCTGCCCAGATATAATCCATAAGTGCTTGCAGACACCAGCCAGAAATTTGCTCAGACCCCAGTGATTCAGGTGCACAGCCCCCAGCCAAAGGCCCTACCGAACAACAGCTAGGCAGGTGAGCAGGCTCAAGCTAAAGGCACACCTAAATTCAATATTGAGTGTGTGCAGGCCACAGCCAGAACTCAGTGCAGTACAGAAGGCCACTATTCTGAACCCAGGAATGTGTGCAGTGGTGAGAGCAGAGAGAAGGCCTCTCTGAGGCTTGCTGAGAATTGAAGACAAGTGGGCAAGCAAAAAGGCACCTCAAAAAAGCCACAAGAGGCTGCATTTGTTGAAATGAGAAGACATATAAACAAGACTCAAAACCAGGCTTCCAGATGACCTAAGGCAACCCCAAAGGGAAACAAGGTGGAACATTCTGATACTCAACCACCTAGACTCCCTGAACTGGCAATGAAAGAAGATCTCAAAAAAAATAAATCAGAAATAATTTCTCATATAACAGAGATTGTGTCCATAGTGCAAGATATGATTAATAAGTCTAGAGCAGACACAGATTAAAAAAAATAGAGGAGCTGGGGAACATGATAGAATCCCAACATAGGAAAAAAATGGAATCCATAAAACAGATGCAAACAGATATCCAGGAGATTAAAAACTCCAGTGATAGTTTACAAAGCAGAATGAGCCAATGTGATGAAAGAATATCACATATAGAAGACAGGATTGCAATTAATGACCAGGAAAATAAAAAAATTTCTTAAAACTAGTAAGAGATTACAAGAAATCAGTACAGCAACTCCTAGATGACACAAAGAATAATATAAGACTGATCGGAATCAATGAATAGGAGAGAGTGCAAATGACATAAAAAAAAAAACTGTTCACAGAAGTAATGGTTTAACACTTCCCATGCAGGGAAAAAGAATTTGACATACAGATAAGTGAAGCATATAGGACTACAAATAGCTGTGATAAAACAAAACAAAACAAAACTCTGCACCTTGTCATAAAATAGTTAAAATTTCAGAAACCAAACAGAAGAACAAATTCCTACAAGCAGTTAGAGAAAAGAAACAAATCGCATTAAAAGGAAAACCAATCAGAATGACAGCAGACTTCTCAACACAAGCGCTCAAGTCAAGAAGAGCCTGGAGTGAACTATTTTAAGCCAGAAAAGAAAACAACTTTCAACCCCTACTGATGTACCCTGCAAAACTATATTTCAAATTTGATGGAGAAATAAGATACTTTCATGTCAAATTGCACTCTAGGAACCTCATGAATATGAAACCAGCACTCCAAAAAATGTAACAATATCCTAGGAAATGACAATGAGGATCACAACCCCAGCAAATGCAGCAGAATGAATCCTTTGGGAATAACCAGAAATTAAATGCAGTGGGAGAGATTCCAATGACAGGAAAATCTTGTGACAGTGATAAGTTAATACATGTCAGTTATATCCATCAATTATAATGGTCTCCACTCACCACTCAAAAGAAATAGACTGGCAGAATGGGTCAAGGAGCAAGATCCAATAACATGCAGCATTCTAGAAACACATTTAATTCAAAAATAATCTTATAGAATGAAAGTTAAAGAGTGGAAAAAATACTCTATGGGACAGGAACCCTCCCAAAAGCAGAAATAGCTTTCCTATTTGCAGACCAAATGGGTATTCAAACCAACATTAAGAGAGACAAAGAATGCCACTACATCCTTGTAAACAGAACAATCAAAGAGCAAGTGATGACACTAATAAGAATATATGCACCAAATACTCATGCATCCAACTAAATAAAATTAATACTAACAAACATGAAAAAATCAAATACACACTAATACAATAGTAGTGGGCAAACTAAATAACCCACTGTCAAAAACAGATAGATCTAATGGACAAAAATAAAAACAACAAAGTACTAGAACTCAATAAAATTCTTTAAAAAACAGACCTGTTTTGTTCAGAGTGTTCACCCCACAAAATAAGAATACACATTGTTGACCACATACTCACTCATAGAATATGTTTATTAAGTTTAGAGGAAATGAAGTTATTCCCTGCATATTACCAGATCATAGTGTGATGATATTGGAGACCAACAGCAAAAGAAACCAAAATAATTTCATAAACATATGGAAATTGAACAACTCACTTTTGCATAACCAATAGATCACAGAGGAAATTAAAGAAGAAACCAGTTTCTAAATTTAAATAACAATGTCAATAGAACATATAATAATGTATGAAACACAATGAACCCATTAATATGAGGGAAATTCATAGCAGTGAATACTCATATTAGGAAATCAGAGTGAGCTAAAAACAACAACCTTATGTTGAACATTGAACTTCTACAAAAAGAAGAGCAGGATAAACCCAAAGTTCATTCATGGGAGGAAGTTATAAAGATCAGAGCTGAAATTAATGCAATGGATAATAAGAGAATGACAGGAAAAAGCAATGAATCAAAGAGTTGGTTCTTCAAAATGATAAACAAAATTGACAAAACCTTAGACAAACTTAGTAAAAAAAAAACAAGGAGAGATCCAAATTCATTAAATTAGGAATTAAAATGCTGAAATTACAGTGGACCCAGCAGAAATCCAGAGGTTCATCAAAACCTATTTTGAGAAACTATATGTCAGTAAGATTGAAAACACAAAAAAGGACAGATTTCTAGATACATATGAATTATCAAAGTTCAACAAAGAAGACCTGAAAATTCTAAACAATCCAATATAAATAAACAAAACTGAAAATTTAGTTAAAACTTACCAATGATGGAAAGCCTGGGTCCTGATGGCTTTGCTGTTTAATTCTACAAGACCTTTAGAGAAGAACTATTGCCACTACTGACTAAATTATTCAATAAAATTAAAAGAGAAGCAATAGTTTGATATTAATTCCTGGAAGCAAGCATCACCTTGATCCCAACAGTAGAGAAAGACCCTACTGAAAAAGCCAATCTCACTAATGAACATAGATGCAAAAATCCTCAATAAAATACTTGCAAACAGAATTCAGAAAATCATCAAGAAGATCTTAAAATATGACCAAGTGGGATTCATCCCAGGGATGCAAATATGATTCAACATACACAATCAATGTAATACACTATTTTAATAGAGTCAAGGCCAAAAAACATGATCATCTCAATAGATACAGAAAGTGTTTGAAAATACCCCACATGCATTCATGATAAAAAGTCCACAGAAATTTGGAAGAGACAGTAGCTATCTCAATGTGATAAAAGCCATCTATGAAAAACCAACAGCCCATATCATAACAAATGGTCAAAAACTGAAATCCTTCACAATACAATAGGTAACAAGAAAAAAAAAGTCTAATATCACCACTCCTGTTTAATACAGTTTTGGAAACACTAGCCATAGCAATTAGACAAGAGAAAGAAATAAAGGCATAAAGGTAGGAAATGAAGAAATTAAACAGTTATTATTTGCAGTGGTATGGAAGAGCCCAAGAACTCCACAAAAGTCTTCTAGACTTAACCAAATTTAGTAGAGCAGCTGAATACAAGGTCCATGCATAAAAATCAATAGCCTTTTCTTTTACACAAAAAACAGGCTCATTGAAAGAGGAAGTCAAGAAACACTCCTTTCACAATAGGATCCACCAAAAATGAAATACCTAGGAATCAACCTAGTGAAAGAAATCAAATACCTCTACTTTGAAAAGTATAACCATCTGAAAAAACAGATCACATGTGCTATTAGAAAATGGAAAGACATCACTTGCTCCTGGGTAGGAAGAACCAATTAAGTGAAAATGTCCATACTTCCAAAATTGCTATATAGATTCAATGCCATCCCAATTGAAAAAATATCCAAAAAATTGTTTGGAACAAGAATACACCTTGAATAGCAAAAGCAATTCTAGTCAATAAAAACAAGTAGACGGTATCACAATCCTCAACTTGAAACTATGCTGCAAGTCTACTGTGATGTAAACAGCATGGCACAGACAAAGAAACAGAACCAAGGACCAGTGAAACAGTTTAGAAGATGCAGAGACAACTGCAGACACACTCAGCTACCTCATTTTCAATAAAGGAGCCAAACACTCTCACTAGAGGAAAAATAGCCTCTTTAATAAAAGAAAATTCAGTTTCAACTTGCTAAAGATTAAAATGAGACCTATATCTCTCACCACGTACTACAAAAAAGTCAAAATGCACTAAAGATCTAAATATTAAAAGAGAAATAAACAGGCTGGAAGAGAAATTAGGTAGAACTCTTGAAGACATTAGCTTAGGAAAACATTTCATGAACACCATAGTCGGACATGAACTAGCACAAATACTAAAAAATTGGAATGCCTTCTATTAAAAAGCTTCTGCACAGAAAGAGAAACCACCAACAGCATGAATAGGCAACCTAAAATGTGGGAAAAATATTTACCAGCTGTTCCTCAGACAAAGGTCTACTATCTAGAATATATAAAGAAGTTAAATAAATCAGGCCTACGAAATTGAAATAACCAATCCAAAAATAGGCATCTGAAATGAATGGACATTTCTCACACAAAGAAGTAGAAATAGGAAATAAACATTTGCAAAAATGTGCAACATCACTGGTCATTTCAGAGATGCCAAGGAAAACATGCTGACATTCCACCTCAACTAAGAAAGAATGGCTGCTATCAAGAAATCAACCAATTACAAATGCTGGCGGGACTTTCAGAAAAAAAAGGAACCCTGCTCCACCACTACTAAACTATATAAAAAAATGTAATCTCAAGATGTATTTACTTATATTGACCATCAGTTGGAAATTGGATAAAGAAGATGTGTTTTTTTTCTATAAAATGGAACACTACGCAGCCATAAAGAATGAGAAATTAGATTCATTCATAGGAAAATGGATACATATTGAGGATATACTCCTAAGTGAAATAAATAAGTCAAACATGTATAAATACCAAATAGTTTCTCTGGTATGAATAAACTATAATAGTACATAAGATCCTAATGAGATAATTGACCATGTGAAATAGGAAGAAAAGGGCTAAATGTGTAGGGAAATTGGGAAGGGTAGGGGAAAGGTAGTAAGGGAAAAGAAAAAAATATGAAAAAATGTAAATAAAATGTTTGTAAATGAGGAGAGGACGAGGGGCTGAAGGGAGGGCAGGAACAAGTGGAAAAAATGAGAACCAACACCTGTCATGTAAAGGTACAAGATCCCAATAATGAATGTAACAGTACTGCATACCTAAAATATACCAATAAACTCAATGAAGAAAAAAAAGATGTATTTACTTATATTGAAAAAGCCCAAGGAAATATGTCACATTTTGTGATAAGACTCATACTTACAAATATGATTGCAAAATTTTAGAACACTAACTTCATATTGAAGATACTGAAAATAAATTTTCAATGAGGAAAAAAAGTTATTCAACAAGGTATGAGTGCCAATTGTGGTACTATGACTTTCAAGCTATAAAACAGTAAAGTGACATATTGTTGTGAGGGTAAAAAAACTGTCATTATGGAAAAAAATAAAATCATTCTCAGGCATGCAAATATTCAGCAAGTCTTCCACCAGTAGCACTGAGGAAAAATTAACAAATAGGAATTTGTTAACTGAAACTCTTTCCTTTTATTACAGGCTGTTCAGATTTTTGAAAACAATATGGAATAAGCATTTAATGAGATAAATGCAGACCAAAGTTTATGGTCAGAAGATTTGCACTTTATCATATAGTTAGACTAGAATTTTATTTTTCTCAGAATTCCATTCCCTGAATTGTTCTAAGCAAACATTTGCCACAAGAAACTTTCTGTATGGTATTTGGAAAGTGCTCTCTCATAGCAACCATGTTTCTCTTGTACCTTTATATATAAAATTATGCTATCTGCAAATGGAGGTAGTGAAAATATCTAGTGCTGGGAATTTTTTTGTAGAAAGTTTGACTTTTATTACTACCTCAATATCTTTTTTACATATTAATTAAAACTTTATATTTCTTTTTTAACTGATTCTGTGATTTTTCTGTTTCTAAGTTTTGTTCATTTCATTGAGATTACTAAATTTTTGGTATAAATAAAACTTGGTTGATGTAGTAAAACACTGATAAAGTTTAACAAATTTTCATGATAAATTTTTTATTATACCATTTAGTACTTATTATACTATATACTATTCTCCTTATACTAATTTTAATTGTTTATGCATTTACAGCTTGCTAGTCACTTTTTTCTCTCAAGTTTCCATACCATTTTACCCTTGTAGTGAGAGATTTCTTTTTCATACAACTAAGTATTCTGTTATGAAATGTGTAGAACTTTATGAAATGTGTAGATTACTCATTTCACACTGTGAGATTTATACAAGAGAAATGTGGACAATTATGTGGTATTACAGCTATACCTGAGCTTTCAGAACAAAAGAAGTATTTCAAAAGGATGAGAATTGTCTCTTTGCTTAACATGGATATAACTAAGTGTGAACTACTTTCATAACACTAAAAATGTAGCTATATTTCTTGGATTTAGATGGATTATATAACATACTGAAGCTGTTAATATGTGAAAATTCTTTTTTTATTTTTCTAGTTTGACTCTAGTATTGGCTAAAATTTATCCAACTATGGTTCAGGGATTGGCAAAATTTACTTCCCCAGGCCAAAAGTACCTACTACTTTTGTACGTATTTCTTTCATTGGCAGTGATGTCTTATTGAAATGCAGCCTACATTATTTGTTTATTATCTATTACTACTTTTGTGTTACACTGATAGTACTTGCAACAGAAAATTTATGGTTGGCAAAACATATAGTATTTATTTTTTCACCTTTTTAAAGCAGTTTGTGGATGAGTGATCTAGTTTGTTATTCTTTACTGGTTATTCCACGTCAAATCATAGGACTTTTTAAGAAAAGACAGAAGACTCATTCATGCTTTCACACATTCTACCAGTTAGCTAAAACAAATCTTCATGGAATCACAGCAGGAACAGGGACATTTCACAGTAGGAGCCACTTTGGAAAATATTACTGAGAGCAATCATTCTTCCTTAATGTATCATTATTGAATTCATGCAAATTTTTGAGTAAGTTGTACACCACCAAATTGGTAACTAAATTTTATTTTGAGTCTTACCTTTATTCATATAGTCCACACTGTAAATGAATGTTAGGCCTAAATTCCAGCTGAGCAGTCTTCTGAAGATGGCAGTTTAAAGGAGAATAAATTCTATTAGTTCAAATTGTTAAAGGAAAACTCTCCAATATTATTACAACATGAATATGATTGCTTATGTAGATTAAGAACTAAATACCCTCTTTATCAAATTCTCATTTAGATGACTTGAGCCGGAGAGCTCAACATGTTTATCAGTATGAGATGATACATAATTTATAAAAGCAGTATTTGTTTATTTCTTGTAGAATGTATTTATCACTGAGCCAAAGGAATGCACACATACCTAAATGCCTATATATATGTGTGTGTGCATAAACATATATTCAACAAATTAAACTAAACACTATTAAATAAGAATTAGATGGTTCTATTTCTAAATGGAGTATAGCTACCTAAATACTAATGTTTATACAATCACACAAACAATTTATCTTCTTTAACCTTTAATGGCCTCATCTATAAAATACAGGTATTAAGGCAAGGTGTACCCATCACATAGTGCTATTCAAATCAAACTCTGTGTGTCAAAGTACACACAGATATGAGATATTAAACTGATGCTATATATTCATGTGCATCTTTATATTTATAGAAATGAAGATAATGCTATTTCCTACCTACACAGAATTTTCAAAGTAAGAAAATATATTACTAAAGGCCTAAGCAAATATGGCTAAAAGTACTACATGATCAATAATTTTTAGCAGTTAACATTAATTTATTTTAAAAATATTGAGATTCATTTAAGGATGCCAAGATTTATTATTTATTCTTTACTTGAAAAATGTTTTATTAAATTATTCTGTTTCTTAAAACTTGAGTTATCCTTAATACAAATATACTCCTGCTTCCCCCACATATTAATGACAGCATTTCATGGAGATAAATTGTAACATCATCTATCTCATTACACAGTTATTTCAAACTAAATCTGAATTCCATAAGAAAATTCCAGTATTATATCCCATAATTAGTGCTGTTAAATTTTTTCATAATCCGGCTGAGCCATACTGTGACATCCATAGACTGAACTAAACTATTTTACTTTAGCATGTTTTGCCGACTCATTTTTCATTTCAAGGTGCTAGACTTATCCCACAATTTATGTTCAGAGAATTATAATTTTCAGGTTTTCCTGATCACCAATTTACCAATTTTTGAACCATTAATATAATGATAAGAAATCAATTTGGTGAAGCTTATTTATTTATAAAAATTTTATTTCAGTGTAATACAAGTACATACTAATAAAGGAAATATATTTTTACTGTCTAAATTTTAAAAGACTTATTACAGTAAAATATATATTGCTATTAATCTTCTTGAGAATACTCCCCCTTGCTTTAAACACACATTTCATCATTCTTTTCTTTATATTAATTTTATTGGTGCATTCTCTGGTTTGAGAAAGAAAATATTGTTAACAGTTTTCTATGAAAACATAAAGCAAAATTTCATAACAAATTAAAGAAAAACACTAGATATACTGTTTACCATGATTTTGAAAGAATAGCCAAAATGTTAAAGTAGAAATTATAGACCCAAAAGATGCTTGCAAAAAAAGAAACAAATAGATAACAGCACAAAACATTATTTTTTTTTTTTGAGTTTATTGGTACATTTAGGGATACAGTACAGTTACATTCATTGTTGGGATCATGTACCTTTACATGGCAAGTCTTGATTCTCATTTTTTCCCCTTACCTCTGCCCTCCCTTCACCCCCTCCTCCCCTCTCCATCTACAAACACTTTATTTTCATCTTTTCATTCTCTCACATTTTTTTCTTTTCCCTTTTTGTTCTTCCCCTACGTATCACACCTTCCCTACACCTTTAGCTCCTTTCCTCCCATTTCTAAATGTCAGTAATCTTATTAGAATCTTATGCATTGTTGCAGAATATTCACACCAGGGAAACTATTTGGTATTTACACATGTGGGACTTATTTATTTCACTTAGGAGTATATCTTCAATATGTATCCATTTTCCTATGAATGAATCTATTCTCTCGCTCTTTATGGCTGAGTAATATTCCATTTTATAGAAAAACCACAACTTCTTTATCCAGTTTCCAACGGATGGGCAAATAGGTTGTTTCCAAGATTTAGCTATTACAAACTGTGCCGCTATAAACATGGGTGCACATACTTCTCTGTGATATGATTCTTTTAGTTCTCTTGGAAAGATACCCAACAGAGGGATGGCTGGGTCAAATGGAACCTCCAGTCCAAGCTCTTTGAGGTATCTCCATATTGATTTCCATAGTGGTTGCACTAGTCTGCACTCCCACCAACAATGGAGGAGGGTTCCTTTCTCCCCACAACCCCGCCAACATTTGTTATTGTGTGATTTCTTGATAGCAGCCATTCTTTGTGGGGTGAGGTGGAATCTCAGTGTTGTTTTCATCTGCATCTCTCGAATGACCAGTGATGTGGAACATTTTTTCATATATTTTCTTGCTGCTTTCACTTCTTTGTATGAGAAATGTCTGTTCATTTCGGATGCCCATTTTTGGATCGGGTCTTTATATTTGGGGGGACTGATTGTTTTGAGTTCTTTATATATCCTTGATAATAGTCCTTTGTCTGAGGTACAGCTGGTAAAAATTTTTTCCCACATTGTAGATTGTCTCTTAGTTCTGCTAATGGTTTCTTTTGAAGTACAGAAGCTTTTTAGTAAGATGAGATCCCAGTTGTTGATTCTTTCTGCTAGTTCCCGTGCTACTGAGGATTTGTTCATAAAGTCTTTTCCTATACCAATGTCTTCCAGAGTTCTGCCTAACTTACTTTCCAGCAAGTTTAATGTTTCTGTTTTAATATTTAGATCTTTAATCCATTTGGATTTTAATTTAGTGCATGGCGAAAGATAAGGGTCTAATTTTAATCTGTGACAGGTTGATATCCAGTTTTTCCAACACCATTTATTAAAGAGGCTATCTTTCCTCCACTGAGGATGGTGAGCTCCTTTGTCAAAGATGAGGTAGCTGAGTACATCTGCATTTGTTTTTGTGTCTTCCAGTCTGTTCCATTGATCCTCAGGCCTATTTCTTTGCCAGTACCATGCTGTTTTTATCACAGTGGCTTTGTAGTATAGTTTCAAATTGGGAATTGTTACACCTGGTGCCATGTGACTGTTGCCTATAATGGCTTTTGCTATTCTAGGTCTCTTGTGGTTCCAAATGAATTTTTGGATTCTTTTTTCTAGTTCTGTGAAATATAGTGTTGGAATTTCAATTGGCATTGCATTGAATGTATATAACAGTACAAAACATTATTTTTAATGAAATAAGAGGACTTAGCAGTATAAATGAAACAAATTATCACAGTATTGAAATATTTTTGAAAACATGGAATATATAATTTTGGGAATTATTAGAACTTCTCCCTACTTTCTATTTCTCTATCTCCTTTTTTATGTTTTCTTTAACATTTAAAAGAAATTATGTACAATAAATTCTTACTATATTTTCATAAGGTAGCCACCACAGAAATTTACATAGATTAGAAGCAAGATAGATGATTAAGGAAGGCCCAGTCCTGCGGGATATCTTCTCAAAGCATGAAAGTTAGAGTTCAGTTGGGAAATGGGTTCAGATTTCCAGAATAAGTGGATGTTAATAAAAATGTTGAGATGCAAGCTGTTAGATGACAACAAGGCTGCCAATATTTCAAAGGTGACATTCTTAAACCTTAACCCTAACCCTAACTCTAATCCTAACCAAACATTTAAGACATTAAGACATTCTTAAATTTAAGACATTCTTAAACCCAGCCTTTATCTAGTCTTCTATGTGGATTCTTGTCCATGAATTAGGAAATGCCACTCCAAAGATGACTTTCCCATTAGGCAAAGACTCAAACATTCATTTAACCTGGTCATAGGAATGGCCTCTCCTCCTTGCCCAGAATAGGAAGAAAGCCACAATTTTTGGACACTACTGACCCAGTCAACCCAATTTTAGTCCTTATTTCTACTTTCAGTTTCTCACACTAGAAAAACAATGAGGAGCTTAAATATGAGCGTCCAATTTATTTCACTTAAGAGTATGGTCTCAAGATCCATTCAGTTAGCTATAAATGCTTATTTAATAATAAATATAGGTGAGAAGGAGAGCCATGCCCTCTCCCACCTGGAGCCACCATGGCTCCAGCACCAGGAAGGTAGCCTGGGTCCCCATCCACCGCAGGAAGCAGAGCCACACCCTTTCCAGCCTGGAGCCGCCATCGCTCCAGCACCAGGAAGGTAGCCACGTGGGCACCCCTGAACCCTGATAACTCCCCTTACCTCTGTGCTCCCCCTGCACACTCTCAGACCTCCTGATTGTGCCAGTCTTTGGACCCACTCTGCAGAGGCAGAGGTGGTCATAAAGGGTATTTTTCTGCATTCCCAACTTTGAACATCTTTAAAGAAAGGGCGTGGGAAACCTGTAGTAGAACAGTGTGGAGTTCAACCATTCAGAAGGTAGGGGAACTCAATCTGAGCCTTGCAGACCGAGGTCAGTCTGCGTCATGGGGTTCAGCCATCAGCTAACTGAGATCAGGGGTCTTGCGTCCTCACTCTGTCTGAGCAATTAAATGGTAAATACACTATATTGAAATTTTGTTCACTGCAGACATGTTCTGGATGGCTTCTTGATTTCAATTTAATTCAAATGGTTTAAGGGTGATAGACTAGTGACTACCACAGGTGGTCAGTTTCCAAGTTGTACTTGATCTTAATGTGTTGCTGATTGTATCAGTTGGGATAAAGGATTGTGGTTGATTTGATGAGCTGTTTTCTCTGATGTTATGAAGATGAGAATGTCTGTGGGTTGTTAGAGACCCAGAGGCTAGGGCAAAACTATACCAGGAAAATTTCGGTGATAACCCAGAGATTAAACCAAGGAGAACCTGACAACAAAACTAAAAATGAGAAAATACTTAAGCAAGACACAAAGACAGACTTCCAGTTCACCAATGGCAAACAGTAGCACAAATGAGGATGAAAAGGCCAATAGTGAACCATCAGGACACCCTGAACTCAAAGCACAGGAAGTAACAAAACAGATCAATCAGGCTTTAGAAAAATTCAAAACAGAAATAATTTCCCACATAACCATAGAGATAGTGAGCAAAATGAAAGTTGTGATTCGAGACTCTAGAGCAAAAACTGACAAAAAAATAGATGAGCTCAGGACCATGATAGAAGCCATGAAGGCCCAGCATAAGAAAGAAATGGAAAAAATAAACGCCCAACATAGGAAAGAAATGGAATCCATAAAACATTTAAACAGATATCCAGGAGATTAAATACTCCATTGAAAGTATACGCAACACAATAAAAGAATGTGAAGATAGACTCTCAGATATAGAAGATAAGATTGCAGTCAGTGACCATGAAAAGAGAGGTCTCTTAAAAACAGTAGGGGATCATGAGAAATCGATCCAACAACTCCCAGATGATGCAAAGAAGAATAACATAAGACTGAAAGGAATCCATAAAGTAACAGGAGAAAATACAAATGACTTAAAAAAGCTGTTCACAGAATTAATGAGAAAAAACTTCCCAGAGGGGAAGAATTTGACATTCAGATAACTGAAGCATATAGGACCCCAACTAGCCACAATAAAAAAAAAAATCTACACCTAGACATATAATAATCAAGATCCCAGAAACACAACAGAAGAACAAAATACTACAAGCAGTAAGAGATAAGAAACAAATCACATGCAAAGGAAAGTCCATCAGAATCACAGCAGACTTTTCAACACAAACCCTTGGGGAACGAGAGCCTGAAATGAGATATTTCAAGTCCTAAAAGAGAACAACCTCCAACCTAGTCTGATGTATCCTGCAAAACTCTTTTTCAAAATGGATGGGGATATAAGACACTTCCACGACAAAGAAGACCTGAGAAACTACACGAATACCAAACCAGCACTACAAGCAATTCTAAACAAGATCCTAGAAAAAGACAATGAAGGCAACAACACCATGAGGCCCAACAGAGCAAATCAAATATGCAAGGCAAGACACTAAAAGGAGAAGGTGAAAAAGTAAAGAGTCAACAAAAGGCCAATAACATGTCAATAATAAGTCAGTACATATCAGTTATAACCATCAATGTCAATGGCCTCAACTCACC
>NW_022900951.1:71045363-71125778 GCF_012274545.1 Fukomys damarensis
GGGTGAAGGGAGGGCAGGGACAAGGGGAAAAAATGAGAATCAAGACCTATTATGCAAAGGTACAGGATCCCAATAATGAATGTAACTGCACTGTATATCTAGATTGTACCAATAAACTCAATAAAAATAAATATATATATATATATATTTATGATTTTTGCGAGAAAAGTTAATATGACCATCTTAACATAGTATGCAAATTTAAATACACGTAATGAACTTAGTTTTAACATAAGTTTTTGTTTATGAAAGTTTTACTTAATCCTTTTGACTTTGTAAGACAAGACAAATAATAGGCATTTTTCAGTTATTACATAGATTCATCATTCAGTACTATGCAGATCACTATCTAATGTCAAAAAATATTATGGGAGTGCAAAAAGCAATATAAAGACATGTCAATACAAAAATTATAATTCTGTAAACATTTTTATAAGCAAAAGCAATTTATTATATAGTCACCCATTTGCATTTAGTATAGTAACTGTTCATTTTCACTGTATATTGTTCAAAGAGGTTCTGTGGACTTTTGTACTTGATGTTAAACCAGGTCAAGAAACTATGTTTCTACCTAAATTTAAGAAACTCATGGATTTTTATCTTACTTATTTTATTCTTCATGATTCCTCTATAGTTACAGAAAAATTGAACCTATGTTAAGGACTTACAAAATTACCTTATTTGTTCTGGAAAGGTGAAGTCTTAATTTGCTGAATTCCTGGTGCAGTAGTATATTTGTTTAGTAAAAGAGAAACCAAAATATCTAATATTACAACAATAAAGTGCTATTTCTGTGCAATTTATGCTCCTTCCTTAGTAAGATTCTTTGTCAATACTGATTTTAAAGAAAAGTGGAAGTTGACTCTTGGTTGAGTAATATTTATAGCTCTGATTTTCATTAAAGATTAACAGGTGTAGGGAAAGTGGAAAGGGTAGGGGAAAGGAAATAAGGGAAAAGAAAAAAATATGAGAAAATGAAAAAATGGAAATAAAGTTTTTTGTAAACTTTACAAAGTGGGAAGGCAGGACGGGGTGAAGGGAGGGCAGGGATATAGGGAAAAAATGAGAACCAAGACCTGTCACATAAAGGTACAAGATCCCAATTGTAACTGTACTGTATACCTAAAATGTACCAATAAACTCAATGAGAGAAAAAAAAACAATGTTTGCAAGATGCCAAAGAGCCAAGTGGAGTATGAATACACATTGTTTCTCCACAAAATCAAAGAAACAAAAAAGAAAAAAGTTGAGAGTTTATCTACCATGCAGACACACTTTATAAAAAATGTGATTTTTTGTCATTAGCACACATGATGTAAAATAATATGTATTTCATATCACTATGAACAAAGCTATTAAAATACTTATTGAGTTACTGACCTCATTTAGAATATTATGGAAATATAACACCTTCCATAAAAATATGCATTTGCCTAAAATTTCTCAGAAAATATGTTGAGCATCACAAACCATTTTAGTCTATTTTTAGAACTCCATTATGGATATTCCTGCCCTAGCATAAACTGCACAGGTTAGTAAGAACCTGCACAGTTTTCAACTTTATTATTTTATTTTACTCAAAAGTTGTTAACTTTCCAATAAAAAAACTACTTTAATCTCAATGCTGTTTAACATCATCCATTGGATACTAATATATCTATTACGATTTTTTTTATATTTAATGGTTTGGCTAAATAAAAAATCCTTGTCTCACCTTTCATAAATATTATGTTTGTTTATTTTTGCTTTCTAGTCATTCCTCACAGACTTCTATTAAAAGTATGAACCTTAGAAATTTAAATAAGACTATTTTACTCATTATGATTAGTTTTTCTTTATTATATCCATTAATTTCTTTCCTTTCAGATTTTTTCAATTGAAACTTTTCTCTATTTAGCTTATTAATTTTATTCTTTATCTTATTTTGTATTTTCCTAGGTTTTTGACCATTGATTTTCTGAAATTTCCATCTTTTAATTTGAAGATTATTTTCATAATTCAAATGCTTGTTTTAAGACATTTTCTTCAAACTTTGTTGATCTGGCACAGTTTCTTTGCTTTCCTTTAGTTGTATTTATTTTTGAAAATAATTTTCAACATCTTAGTTTTAAATTTTTTATTCTCTTCTATAAATTTTCTGTTCATTCCTTCAGTGTTTAATGTTTTAAAGATCAAAAGCAGGAGTTAAGGATGAGGTGTTTGTGTGGCTTCTCCATTTCTAAGTTCACCATACCCAGATGTGTGTAAAATTCAATTTAATTTCATTGGTGGTATTTTTATTTGGTCAATGGAGAAAAGCCAATATATCGTATGACTTTGCTTCAATTTTGTTTCTATATTTAAAATTTCCACTAATTGATAACTTTTCTCCTTCACCATCAACACATTAAGAAATGTCTCTTTAAGATGTTCCATTCAATCTCTCAAATATTGTTGCCCTAAGACTACCTCAAATAATTTCAAACTTTCTGATTTTTTATTCCATTTCAATTCCTTTCATTATCTGATCTATGTCTCATTTGCATTAAACTTTTTTCTCACTTAGGCTGAAACACTCTTTTTCTAGGAATGATTTTATCCAAATTATGCTATGAATACTACATGAAATCTTGACTTTTGAATGATTTTTTTTCTCATTCTACTCTGGCATGGGTTTCTGGAACTGTTTCCCAACATTTATTGCCTAATATACTATTTCCTTAATGCTGCTATTACAAATTACCATAAAATGTGTGACTGGATATAAATTTATTCTATATTATAAATGGTTCATGAAGATAAAAATTTTAAAGCAAGGTTCAGGCAGAATAATGATCACTTATCTTGGTTCTAAGAAAAAATCTTCCCAGACTTCTTTGTTGCTTCTGGGGTTGCCAGCAATCCTTGGCATTCCTTGGTATATATTGGTATCACTACAATTTCTGCTTGTGACTTTACATGTTCATCTTTCCTCTGTATCTGTACCTCTTTGTGTCTTCCCTCTTATAAAGGCATCAATCATAATGGATTTAGTGTTGACATTAAATCAGTATGAATGCAACTAATTATATTTGTAAAGACACTTTTTCTCAAAGTTACATTCTGCATTTAAAGGGTACATGAATTTTTGGTGGACACTATTAAACCAAATATACATATTCACATATAAAATATGCCATAGGTATGGAATAGGGTGGTTTTCTTTGTTCTGCTGATATATTATGAAGGTTTTGGAAGATTTGAAAAAGGTATTTTGATTTAGGTAGCTTTTCTCATGAGAACTATGGTCATCATATCAATAACTAAAACAAAATAACTACACAATCAATGTTAATCTGTGATTTTATTTTTTTCTTGTTTTTGTTTACATAAAGTGTTTTATTTCAAAAATATTACAAAATATTATTGAGAATTAGCTTACTTATGTATCTTTACAAAAGAAGTCCAGATCATTAAAAGAACCTTGAACCCCTTCCCTTATTTCTTTGCACTCTATTGAATAAAAAAAATATCAAACAATAAAATTTTTGGTCCATTTTTTTGCCTATACACTAAAATATATTTGTATTTCTATATACCTGTGTGTTAATAACTAATTGTCATCATTGTATTCTTTCCAAATAGCTGCCTTCTGTCGAAATTATGCAGCAGAAATTAATTCAATGAAATTATTTGGGATTCTTTTTTTTCCCCTCATTGAGTTTATTGGTACATTTTAGGTATACAGCACAGTTACATTATTATGGGTAAAGAATTTGCTAATAACTCTTTTTGTTACTCTACCAGAAGTGTATAAAATTGTACATGGTGATTATTTAGAATTGTGTAAAGACATATATCATGAATTGATAAATAAGGAAAAGAAGATATAATAAATGATGAAGGGGGATTGAGCAAAAGAAAAGTTTTTTTTGTTTTTTGGTTTGTTTTTTTTTGGGGGGGTGTACCGGGGATTGAACTCGGGTCCTTGCACTTGCAAGGCAGGCCACTGAACTGCTGAACTAAATCCCCAGCCCAAGAAAAATGTTTTAAAAAGAGAATCAAAGAAAATTCTGCCAAATCAGTTCCAAGATATTTGTCTTATATATCTTTCTTTTGATCCATTTTGTAAAGATTAATATCAAGGATATTCTGCCATTTTATTCTGAATCTCATACTTTCTACATAGATGATGAGGAAGTTTCTTAATTACATAACTCATTAAAGGAAATTGTGTATAAATACACGACACCTATATAATTGCAATAAGAAAATATATCACACAAAAATGTAAACTATGCACTAAAGGATGATAATTTTAGATGATTTGGGCTATTTCAAAATAACTTGAAACTCTTAATGCCAGAATTGGAAGGAAAGAACATTTTTTAATATTCCTTAAAGAAATCAAAGGCTTCAAATCATCGTTTCTATATACCTGCTTTTTGACCTCCTCATGTAATTGAGCATCAAATAATCGAAACAATTTGGACATTTCCCTCTGAAAAGCCTCATGATATTTTTATTGCTTGTTATTTTTACTGTGTATTTTTATAGTACATGTTTATAATACTTACTGATTACATTTATCTTGGGGAGTTTATAATTTACCTGGATTCATTATTATTCCCTTCTCCTTTTAGCTCTCACTGCCCCCAACTCTTAATTCCCTTCCCATTTTAAAGTCATCTGTTTTCATTTAAAATGTTGACATATTATCCAAGTAACATGATTTACATATAAATCTATCAATGAAGTTATACTACAAGATACTTTTGTCAAACTGAAATGACATTGTATGTATGAGATATGTACATACATATGTATGCAGATATGTTTATATATATTCCACATCCATATCCCAGACAAGAAAAAAAAACATGAAATAAAGACTGAAAGAGATTTTGCTTTTGTCAAACTTTTACACTGTCGCAGCACTTACTCCGAGGAATATTACATTAAAGTTTTGCATACTCTTTACTGTAATATGTACCTTGTGTGAAATAAAACCACAAATTGGGATACAATGGTGGAGCTGTTACCCTGTTTTGGGACTTTTCTGTGTGTAAGTGTAGCCTGTCTGATATTTTCCATATTTTGTCATGATTTTCCTCAATGTGTTGGCCTGTATATTTATTCCTTTTCTTTCCCCTACTCTGTCTATATAAAAGGTGATTTGACCACTGCAAACTATTCCCAGTCTCCCCTGTCTGCTAACTTCAGTTTAGGAAACATAATTGGGAGAGGTTGAAAGTTAGAACAAGTAACAATTTCTCAACCATAGTTCCATCCCCTGCCATAAAGTCATATATGACTCTATATAGAATTACTAGGGGTTTCCAGATGTTGCTGATACATGCGTTGTCTCACTCCCTCTCCTTGACTTCACAGCTTTCCTATCACTGTGAATAAAGGTACAAGATCCCAATAATGAATGTAACTGTACTGTATGCCTAAAATGTACCAATAAACTCAATTAAAAAATTTTTTAAAATTAAAAAATTTAAATAAGTCACTAGCCTCAAACTTCATTCCCTTTACATTGTTGGGATTCTCTTTTCTGGTTTTATCTCACTTGGTTTGCTCAGACAGGGTTAATATACAGACAAACAGCCATTTAAATTGAATTACTAAAGAAGAGAGGAAGGTTGAAAAATAAACCACATACATAAGAGTTTTTCCTTTCTTCTGAGTAATCAGATTTCCCCCAACATCATAAGAATCTTGAATTTTAAGACAGTATTAAAAAGGTACAGACTTCCTATAAATTTTGATAATAGTATGAAAGCAAAAAATCATGCCTTTAGTTAGTAGCCTTCTATCTTCCAATGAAAAAACTGTTTCAAATTATCATTAAAGTGTAAATCATTTCTTTCATCATAATGAATCAACCAATCACAAATTTATTAAATTCTTGCTTTGTGGAAAGCATTATTAATGGATAAGGAGAGAAAAATACTGAAGAGTTTATATACAAGAAAGAGATTGGAAATGAGATAACTGAAACCTATTAATCATCTTTGCTCGAAGTGTTTACTGATTTCTAAAGAACAGTGCTGAGATTTGAATTTAGAACCTCTAGCTTGATGAATTTAATTCTCAAACAGTGAAAAATGGATTAACTTATTTTA
The DNA here is from genome assembly GCF_012274545.1 of Fukomys damarensis. Classification (NCBI taxonomy): domain Eukaryota; kingdom Metazoa; phylum Chordata; class Mammalia; order Rodentia; family Bathyergidae; genus Fukomys; species Fukomys damarensis. The sequence goes on from NW_022900951.1 coordinate 71,051,453, forward strand.
CAAGCAGGTGAACCCACTACTAACATACTTAACTGCAGCTCAGATAATCCTTTATCTTTTTCCTGACAGCAATTTGTAGTCCAACAGCTAGCTTTGATTGTCATTCATTCTACTCACATTTTTATTTGAGGAAAAAAAACTGAAGTTAAGGAATCAATTTGAAGAGAACTATAATTTAAAATGTGAATCAGAGAATCAGAAATTACCATATTTTCATCAAATATAGTATTTTTTAATTAAAAGATATTTAGGGGGCTGGGGATTTAGCTTAGTGGTGCCACCAACTGACTCGCAAACACAAGGTATCATATTCAATAGGGGGGGTGAGAGAGAGAGAGGGAGGGAGGGGGAGGGAGAGAGATTGAAAATTCCATAGTGCAGAAAAAATGTATGTAATATATACATGTAATATATAATATGTATATATAAATAAAACAACCTCTGGATTACGCATCACATTTCATATGGAGGACCCCTATAATGCATTATGTTAAAGGCTGACACAGGGCTATATTTAGCTTATTAAAATAAATGAATTCTACTTTTGATTTAAAAGTAAACACTTTCCCAGTGTAACATGGACTAAGGAGAGCTTTTTAAATAAGGTTTAATGTTGAATATTGTATAGGTACCACACAATTTTTCTTTCTAGGAAAACAAGATTGGGAATAAATAAAATTAAATTTTGGCATTGTTCTAAATTTTTACTTCTAAATACAACCTTTTCATGTAGAAGTCAAATAAATTTATAATCAAAATATTGTCTAATGATTTGAAAATGCCATAATCCTGAGATAAATGAAATAATACTGCATATATGTTTTTAATGTCCCCTATTTCTCATCTTCATATGAAAATAATTAGATAAAATTACATTAGGCAAAGGAAAACCATATGAAAAATCAAGTGATTTTTGGACAAAAAATTAAGTATTTGACTTTATGTAATTTTGAAAATTAAAAAGTAGGTGACTGAGTATAGGAAATTTGACAATAGCTATTTGAAAAAAGCACACAAAGAATATTCAAAAGAAAAATCACCTAGGAACACGAAGAATTTTTAGAAAAAAATTTATTCAAATTTCTAATTAATTGAGCAGTTTCTTTAAAATTTTATTCTTATTTTCTAATCCTCTCTCATGCTTGAGCAATTAGGAAATGTAAAACATTAACAATAATATAGATAAAGATGATTTTTTTGGTACTGGGGATCAAACTCGGGTCCTTGTGCTTGTAAGGCAGGCAGCACAACCACTGAGCTATATCCCTGGCCCAACATGAATTTTTATCACAACATTGGGTTCTGTTTATTTATGTATTATTTTTGGTATGTATAATCAAGACAAAAATGTGGAATTTTTTTCAACTTGAATTGTCAGATTGAATCATAACCATAGTGAAAACAAAATTACAATATCAAAATATTAACACTGAGCTAGGTTCCACTTTGCATCATTCCAATTTTAGTATATGTGCTGCCAAAGCAAGCACAGTAATAGAAGGCTTTCTATGAAATTTCAAGTTCAATTTTTCTCCTTTTCCTTTTGTTCTTGAATGCCTGGAGCATTTATACTGTTTGTTGTTGGAAATTATATATCAGTTTAATGAAACATTTAAAAAGAGTGTAACCACAGGAGAAGAGGAAGGAAAATCTGATTCTTTTGTTGAGCATATAGTGATTTTTCTCCTTTTCTTTTTGTTTTCCAATGTCTGGAGGATTTCTAAAGTTTCCTTTTTGAAATTATTTTTCAGTTTAATGAAACATTAAAAAGGAGGGTTACCAGAGGGCAAGAGGAAGATCTGATTCTTTTTTGTATATATAGTGTAACTGTCTATTTCTCAGTACATCTGACACAATCCAAATATCAAATTAAATGAAAGGAAAACCTCATTCTAAACTGTTATTTTACATACATACCAAATAGCCTGTGAAATACATTGGATTTTATGTACAAATCTATTAAATGCACTTCAGAAAAAAGGATTAAAATGCATGGTTGAGTATATGCTATACAAAGCTTCCATACTTTGTTAACTTTATAGCTGAATTAAGCCACGGGGTGTAAGGCCAGACACTGAATATAGTAAATGAGCCGGCATAATTGGGAGTGGAATTGCATTCAGAATAAAATTACAACATTGTGAAGAAACTCAAATTCAAAATCACTTACTATTTAGTGATCATTCTACTATTCTTTTGAATATAAGTATGTGGAAATGGAACAAAATGATTGCACTAAAAGGCAATGCCAATTCTTTGAGTGATGAGGATTCATAAAGATCAGTTTGGTGGAAATCTCATGTATCCCTCCCTTGACTATTTCAGTATTTCTTATGGATCTTTAAGAGCTTCACTAGATGACTAAAAGAAGTTGTTGAACTATTCTTTTCTTTTATTGCCTTCATACTTTAATAAGTTTCAATGACATACAAAGAAGAGATTTCATTTTTTCTACATTTAAAAAGACCAATGTACAACTTTCTAAAAGTCAGCAGCATGAGGTTAATGTCAATGAACCAGAAAAATCTAAATACTAAATGTCACTACATTTTACTTTTTCCTAAAACCTTCTAAGTAGATAGGACATATTTAGAAAGCTGTAAAATATGCCCTTTGCTTATGAGAAAAAGGTCACTTATATGCTAAAATATTCTAATAGATTACTCATAAATGAACGTATCAGTGACTAAAATATGGCGTTTTGCATATTTTAAATATTAGTAAAATTAATTTTCCCTAACTAGTGATTATTTTTTAAACCTGATAAGCAGTAATTTATAACTACGAAAGACTCGATAAGTGAATCAAATAAAATAAGTCTTTACGTCAAAATATTTACATATTTTGTTATCTATATAACTTCTTTCAAGACTACTTAATTTTGCATGAAATTTGACATAATTATTATACATGTACAACAATGGTTTGGACTACAACTGATATAAACGGCATTTGGAAAGTATAAATGAAAAATTTAAAAGGTCAGACTCTTTTGTAATATGTACTTTTGAAAAAATATTATACAACTTTCGGCTTCCGGCCAGCAGCTATAGTGGCACGTAGCGTGGCGATGGTGTTCTCGTGGGCTTGCGTGGCTGGTGACCAAGCCGGAGATCCTAATCTTTCCCATTCTAAAAAAAAGCAAGCCACCTGGACGAACTACTTAGCACACCGTTACCAAGTCCGGGCTTTAGGTAGCTTCCTACGCTGGACCATCGCTGGCCCGCGGAGTTGGATGTACCAGGTCCTATACCGCCACAGTGAAGACTGGAAAGTATGAAGACTAGAAATGTGCAATTTTGAAAAGAATTCCAGTAAAACACTACGAAACTGTTACAGACCCCTCCCAAAGACCGTGGTCCTCAGCTGTGGGAAAAGAAAAATCTCGGTACACCACTTCTCTGCATAGACACCTGGCATACTGACTAACTGATACCAGGCACACGCCCATCGCCACAGCTGGGTCTCATTCTCCTCCTCAGTCGTCAGGCTGAGGTCGGAAAACAGCGACAGAAGGTAGAACGGAAAAAGGCGTCTTGTCTCACCTGGGCGTCAGATGTTGGGAGCGTGAACTCCATTTCGGGTGCGGGAGACATCTTCTTCATGTCGCCATAGCAGTGTCCGGACGAAGCTGGCAGGGGAAAGAAAAGACCTCAGTGCACCCGAACCTGCCACACTACCCTCAAGCCCCTTTGAATAACTGAGCCGAATGCTTCTCTTCCCAGCCCAGCCCCGAAGGGTCTCCACTTAGGGCTGCAGAAGAGTAATGAGAGCCCCGACCTACCGGGGGAGGAACAGCAGGGAGTGACGGCCAGTAGAGAAGTGATAACGGACACCCGGGCCACCACAAAACTCCCACGCTCTCCTGCTCCACCACGCAAGGGCTGCGTGAAGCCGCTGGAAGCTCGGGCCCCAGCCGCCTCTGCCTTCCTGCACTTTGATTGGTCAGCATGCGCCCCGGGGGCTGGTCCTCAGAATGGACCAATCCAGCCGCTTAACCTACGACCCATACTTCACCTGTGGCTGCTAGAGGGACTTCCTCGTGTGTGTCTACTCGCAAGTATTTCCGGCTTTGCCCATGGGGTCTCAAAGGTGAGATCAGGCCAGTTCACCTGCTCAAAGTGCAGCGTCAGGGTGACCCCAGGAGGACGTGATATTTCTGAAAAGAAATGCATGAAGACAAACTCTGGAACTCAAAAGAGCTTTGGTAACGAATTGTGGGACTATACAGCAGGGCCTGGTGAGCCTGAAACGTGTCTCTAGAGTTAGGTGAATGAGATGCCGGGTCGGGATGCTGGGCCAGGCCTCGGTCTGAGCGGTCGTTAGGTCTGGAGCAGATTGTGGGGTGGGAAGTAAAGGGGTGTCTTCTGCATCCATAAGGTTCCATTCCAGGTGGGTCTGGTTTCCAACCCAAAACATTCTAGGATGTGGGGCGTGTGCCCAGCACTGTAGCCTGAACCGAGAACCGCAGCGGACCTCATGCAGGAGTAGAGCCAGTGGTTTGCTTCATAAGACGTTGGTCCATGATTGCCCTTCTCTAGTGACAGACATTCCCTATGTTACAGACATTGGGTTCTGTGGTGTAAAGATTGGGAATTAGAAAAGTGCCCCAAATTGCTTAGGCGATCAGGGCCAATTTTTAACTCCTTCTGTGGGAATGAGATCAGAATGCCTCTCCTTCATAATTTAAAGAGCAATTTCAAAGGTTGTTAGATAATGTTAAGTAATGGGGATTTAGCTCAGTGGTGCCGCCTCCTGCCTCACAAGTTCGATCCCCGGTACCAAAAAACAAAAAAAGATAATGTTAAGTGAAAGTAATTTTCAGTTTATGACGGTGTAGGGAAAGGGAAGAAAAGACAGACAATAGATACTGTGAAAATTTTGAGTAAATTTCAGTGTATTAGTTTACTGCAAGGTTAATTGGGGAATGGCTCTATGGATATTAAACTAATATTATTAGGGCTGGGATTTAGCTCAGTGGTGCCACGCCTGCCTTGCAAGAAGAGCAAGGTTCTGAGTTCAATCCCCAGTACTAAAAACAAAACAAAACAATATGAGAATTGAACAGTAGTGGGATTTGGTGAAGTAACAGATAGGATAGTTTCAGCTGTAACAGAAAACCCAACAAAATGATTAGCAAATATTTGGTTGATTCAGTGGCTCAGTGACATCATCAACACCCCAATGCTTTTTTGTTTCTTCTCCCTTAGCCTTAGCTGTTTGGTGAAAATGACAATGGCATCGATATACATGCAGACATGTATTGTGTCATGTACTCATCCTAAACCAGTCATCAAAACAAAAGACTATGGTAATAGGGGTTAGCCCATCATGCTTCATGCCCTGGCACTGAAGAAAGGACCTAGCCTTCCCTGACCATAATTTGTGCAAAACTCAAAGCTCTGCTGGAAATGAACAAATAAAAAAGGAAGCAGAAAAAGTCAGATAACAGTGTTACAGGTAGTATCTGTTAACAGCTAAGCAGTAGTCATTGTGGAAATGGGTTATAAAAGAGGTATTTGAGGGTCCCCAATGAAGGAGAGTGGTTCTTCAAGGACAGAAAAAGAATAAGAACAATTTGAAACATACATATTAAAGAAGAATTAAAAGCCTGCTGTATGTTGAGGCCTAGGTAAACAGATTATCTGTCTCTCAGCTTCCATGAGAGGCTGAGCAGTTAAAATAACTGATGTTCACTGATCTGCAGTCTCTTGAGAAAATGTTGGCTGCACCTTATGTGGGCAAATTTTGGGGCAAAATTTACTTTCACCAAGAGCAAGAGGCTGTCATGCTTTCAAAGGTAGGGTCACCTCTAGCTGAATAAGTGACTTTTCATGAGAAAGAGGTCCTGAACTCTAAAATGTACCCATAGCATGTTAATGCCATTATCAAAAAGGGGCTTTGCTATGTGTCAACTCTAGCCAAATTGGTTTTCATTCGCTGAGACCAGAGATGCTTTTAGTGAAGAATTGTAGATCTTCTGGTACCAATTAATTCTTACATAGTAAAAGTTTCAGTGAGAGATACTTGGAGGTTAATGAGATCTATGGAGAATGCAGGTTAGACAATGAGAACAGAAAAGAAACACTGGATTGGATAATAAAATAAATAACACATAATTGTCTCCCCAGAGGATCCATCAGATTAAGACTTCTGAAATCAGGGGTTTAATTGTCTGAGACTTACTGGATTGGAAGTTACAGAGCTAGGATGGCCATTCCCTTGCTTCTTTCTGCCCTGGAGCATACAGAAAAGCTGAACTTTGAATGACAAGGCATGGAGCTAGCCTGACCAGGGAGGAGTTCCAGGGAGGGAGTCAGTCCTCTGCCTGCTGGAAACCACACCCTAATAGAGTAAATTTACTTAAGTGAAAGCCATTTTTGACCTGTCAATCATTTAAAGATTTTTTTAAAATTATAGTACTGAGTGATAGAGTTTAGTAAAGCAAAGGCTTTCATTTACTTGGTAGGAGAGTAAATGATTATATTCTGTTGTTAAGAAAAACTGAAATATTAATATTCTAGTTTCTCTGTAAGCAAATAAACATCTGATTTGAGCATCCAAAAGAAAGAAAGGAAAAAATATTATAAAATAGGTCTCATAAAAAGAAGCTCATGCATATTCCCAAATAAGGTATTTATTTTAATTTTCTTCTGCTCAGTGACAACAGTGGAAATAGAAGTATTGCTAAGCCATTTGAATCAGTCTCACCTTTTATATATTTAGAGTTTTTTGTTTTGTTTTTGCTTCTACACCATATGCTGATTTTTTGAAAAATTTAAATACCTATTTGCTACAGCCAATTTTTATGCTAATGGATGATATCCAACTTTACACTGCTAATAAAGCATTAAAAGGCCCTTCAAATGGGAAAATACAATTTACAGTTTCATTTACTTGCATCTAAGATTGGAACCAAAAATAGTAGGCATCGGACAATAGACTGATTTTTTAAAGCACAAATATCCTTGCTAAATATCCTCAGACATTCATAAAGAAATATTATCACACCCAGCACATTGGTATAACTGTGAAAGAGAAGTTTTGGAGCCAGAAAACTATGGACTGAAAACTACAAACTGTGAACCCAAATAAACCTTTCCTCCTTATAGTCCTGAGTTTTGGGCATTGTGTCTCAAAAATAAAAGAAATAACTAAGACACATGGTAACATGTAAATATATAGAAATTAAAACTATTTTTTCAAATCAAAATAAATTGGTCTTGGTACATGGTAAAGATGCATTAAATATAATTGGCAAATATAAATAGTGGATAAATTAATAAAATAGTCTTTAAAACCTACTTTAAATTTTTAGTTTAATAATGATAAATTTTACAATAATACTAAGGTGTGAATTATTCCATGATGATTTTAAGAATAATGTACAGGCCTTTATGAGAAGAGCAACACATTTTTACTGAAGAACATTAAATAAGAGATTAAAAAATGGAGACCCATACCATATATATCAAAATATACTATTTACCATATCTTAAAAATTTAAAAAGCTCTATAAATTCAGCTCACAATTAATGGTTAAATTAATTATAAAGTAGAAAATTTATGAAAAAAATTCTAATTATCCATATTTGTGCTCCATAGTATTCTAAAAGTACAAGAGTAACTATGTAATTAAAATAGAAGACAATATAATATTTTTACTCTTCAAATTATGTTTCATTCAGTTTTATTTTGTTGCAAATAAAACAACTGCTTCTACTGATATAAGCAAGAGTCATTTTTTGCTATAGGACTGTGACCATTAATCGTGTTAGGTCAACTGGAATGAATTCAGATATCCCTAGCAGGTTAGTGAAGCACAGTTCTGAGGATTTCTGTGGATAATTGATTTGTAGCATAGAAAATAGGATTGGACCTATCCAACAAGTGGAAATAACTAGCACAACCAGTAAGACTGTAGGCTGATAAGGATAAAAGAGGAAAAAAGAAGAGAGCTTCTATATTTTGGAAGAGCTCCCACCTTTGCCATCAGCACTGCACTCCAGTTATTTTGGCCTTCTGATGTAGACTCACACTAGCAAATCAACAATGAGATCTCAGACCCATGACCTTGGACTGGTGTTGTATCCTTGCTCTCTCTATTTTTTTTTAACTAGGGATCAAATTTAGATCTCTTTTAATCTAAGGCTTTCATTTTGATGGTTGAACAGTTGCCAGATTATCTTCATTTATAGATAGACTTTGTGGTTTGATCTTTTGATGGCCAGCAAGGACTCTCCCACCTCTGATACTGTAACCCTATGAAATAAATTCCTTCATATAATTGTACATATATTTTCTGTTATTTCTGTTTCTCTAGAAAAACCTAACCAACACAAGGACTAACGGCAAAAGCTTTTTTAAACCACCTTTCCTTTAGTTGACATAAATTTCTTATATATCTTTGATGTGGAGAAAAACTGGGTATATTTTTTCCTAATTCTTGAGTGTGTGATAAAATACACATAACATGAAATTTATCATTTTAACTATTTTTAAGTATTTGATACTTGACATTAGTACCTTAATATTGTTATGCAAAATTCAGTGCTCTCTATCTCTAGAAATTTGATCTTCCCAAGCATAAACCCTGTACTTATAAATCTCTGTACTTATAACTCAATTATCAACCACTGATTTGATTGCTTCTATGAATTTTTTTACTCTAGGTATCTCACATGTCTGTGATCATAGGATATTTTAGTGTTTATGTGTGGCATGTTTCCCTTAAATAACATCCTCAAAGTATATCAGTGCTAGAGTATATATCAGAATCTATCTCTTTTTAAGGCTGAATATTATTTTATTGTGTTTGTATACCATATTTTGTTTATCCATTCATTGTACATGGACATTTGTTTAATTTCCAGATTTGGGCTGTAGTGAATAATGATGGTATGAATGTGATTTCCTATAAGTTTTATTCCTTGCTTCCGATTGTTTCCCATACATAGCCAGAAATAAGAGTACTACGTTAAAGAGTAATTATCTTGAAATATTTGAAGAACTGTTGTTATGCATTCTCTGACAGTGTTACTATTTTACATTCCCATCAGCAATAAGCATGGGTTACATTTCTTCATATAATTACCAACAGTTACTTCTAGACTTACTAGACAATGAACTAAAAGAAATATCAGAAGCAGAAGGTGAAAGACTAAATGATCTCACTTACATTTGGAATATAAAGAAAGTCAAATTCATGGGAATATTGCAAAATATAGTGGTTACCAGGAGAGGGCAGAAAATGGAAAAAAGTGAAAACTGGTAAATGTGTAGGATGAAATAGTATAAAGATCCAATGCACAGAATAATGACTATAATAAATAGTAATGTGTTATTCACTAAAAATTTGCTGACAGTAATTTTATGTGTTCATATGACATAAAAATGTAACTATGGATGATAATGGATATGTTGATTTGTTTGATGATAGTAATTATTTCATTACATTATATTTATAACAAAGAAGCATATTATACACTTTAATGTATGGAATTAAAAATTTTAGGGTCTATTTTATACTATAATAAATGATAAAATAAGAGCAACTGGAATATTATAATTTATGCAATGCAAAATTTAAAATGAGTGTATCTGTCATACAAATAATATAAATAGATTCTGAAAAATAATAGTCAAATGAAGATAGAAAAGAATTAAATGATATATGGTGAACAGAAAACAAATAGAAAGATGGCACATTCGACATAAACGTAGCAATCTATAATGTTTATGGTTTAAACACTTCACAAAACATTTTTAATATCAATTCACTGATTAAGTGAAAAGTGTAAAAAAGATATACTACACAAGCAGCATTCAAGATTATGCCAGCTTTTCTATATTAATATTACACTATATAGGCTTCAGAATAAGTATTCTAATGGAGGGTAAAGGGGGTATACTTCATAATGAAAATGTAGCAAATTATGCATCAAGAAATGAAAATCCTAAATGCATATTATTTAGTTATAGATCCTCAAAATAAATGAACCTAAAATGATATATCTAAAAGGAGAAATAAACTCCCAAATACACATGAAAATTTAAATTGTGTTTTTTCAGTAACCATGAGAGAATATATAAACGTGAAACAATATTTGATAGAAATATTACATATGATTTTCACAAATCTTTTTCTTCAGCTTTAATTGAGTTTATTGGTACATTTTAGGGATACAGTACAGTTACATTCATTGTTGGGATCTTGTACACCTACATGACAAGTCTTGATTCTCATTTTTTCCCCTTACCTCTGCCCTCCCTTCACCCCCTCCTCCCCTCCCCATCTACAAACACTTTATTTTCATCTTTTCATTCTCTCACATTTTTTTCTTTTCCCTTTTTACTCTTCCCCTACTCATCCCACCTTCCCTACACCTTTAGCTCCTTTCTTCCCATTTCTAAATGTCAGTAATCTTATTAGAATCTTATGCATTGTTGCAGATTATTTACACCAGGGAAACTATTCGGTATTTACACATGTGTGACTTATTTATTTCACTTAGGAGTATATCTTCAATATGTATCCACTTTCCTATGAATGAACCTATTTTCTCATTCTTTATGGCTGAGTAATATTCCATTTTATAGAAAAACCACAACTTCTTTATCCAGTTTCCAACAGATGGGCAAATAGGCTGTTTCCAAGATTTAGCTATTACAAACTGTGCCACTATAAACATGGGTGCACATAGCATATACATGTGTCACAACATATAGGCTTCTGCACTTAAAACTCTTCATTTTATTTCAATACATCAAATTAAAATATATGAGAACAATGGTGACAGCAAAATTTTCAGAAAAGGCTTTCCAATAATATTCTAATCCATAAAAGCAATAAGAATGTTGACAAAAAGTTGTTCATAGTCAACTTTATCAGAACAATGGAGATGAAGCAAAGAACTGCAGTAATCCACAAATGAGATAGATTTTAAAAGAAAAAATGGTTGTATATATTCCATGAACACTGAGATTTGTGGCTTTCTTATCTTGTCCTAATCTCGTTCCACCATATAACTCCATGATGGCTTTAAGATTTAAGGGTTTCCTAGTGACCAGCAGATGGGTGAGTATTTGAACAGTGTGTAGCTGAGCTGCTGCACACCCCGTCCCTTGGCCTCCAACTGATAAGAGACTAGTGAGGAGCTGAGCCCCGTGGAGCTCACATATTATCCCACCACCATCCTGGGCCTCTGAGTGACATGCGGAGCCATTTGAGCTGCTTCAGCACCACCCCCACCCCTGGTACCCTAGCTGTGCTTGTACCTGGATCCACAATACAGAGCCAGAGGGCATCATAAAGGCCACTGCCATGAGCTCCAGAAGATATAGCCAACATGAACAACATAAAGAGTTCCTCTTTCAAGTTCCATGATATAATTTGAAGCCCATTGGAAAAATGAAGAGAATATCTGCAATAAAGGCACACCAGACCACCATAATTGGTAATTTGGAGGGATCACCACCTCCCATAAGAACCAGGACTGTCTTCGGGGGAAGGACAACTAAAACCTGCAGTAGAACCTTCCAGAGTTCAACACTGAGGTGGGTCAGGGAGCTTAACTTGGGTCATGCAGGCAGAAATCAGATTTAATCTCAGGGACTGCTCCTGGTTTTCTGAGAATAACTGACATAGATCTGCACACTGCTGCCCATGTTGTCCTTTGTGACAGCAGAGACATATCCTGAAGGAGGACCTTCATTTTTATTTTTATTTTCCACATTGTTTTTTCTCTTATTTTTAATTTTTAATTTTAATTTTTTCTACTCTTTAAATTATTTTTCTTGTTTTCTTTTTGTTTTTTTCTCTCTCCCTTAATCTCTCTCTTACATTGATCTTCATCTTCCTCTTTGTTCCTGTTCCTGCCATAAATCATATTTATTCTCTCTTTTTATTTTCTTATTTTTCCTTCTCTAAATGGTAATTAAAATTAAAGGAAAGTGAATACAGTTTCTAGCTTTCCAATTGCTGTTACAGTGTTCTTATCTTTGTTCTTTCATTCTATCATTTCCTTGTGTCTTCAACAGTTTCCTACAGTTTGCAATACTCCTGTGTCCTCTGGCATCACTTCTGAACTTTCCCTATCCTTCTACTACCTATCACTCTCTCCTCAACTCATTCAAAGTCCCCATCCTGAAGGTTAACATTGCTATGTTGAAGAACTTATTCACTATAACCATATTTTGAGCTGGTCCTTGATTTTTGTTTAATCAACATGGTTAAAGATGATAGATTAATAACTACAACAAATTGCTATTTTCTAAGCTGTGCTTGATGATATTGTGTTGTTGATTGTATCACTTGGGCTAAGATATAATCAGTTTTCCTTCCTGGCATAATGAAAACAACATTGCCATAGAGTCATTAGAGTCTCAAAACCTAAAGAAAAGCTATATCTGGAAGACACCTCTGAGAAGCAGTCATTTTATGAGGGTTCTAAACACAAGCGACAAAGATGCTTACAATAAGCAATATCAAAGTATCAACCCAGAAATTTAGCCAATGAGAGTATCAACAACAAAAATAGAAATGAGAAGACATTGAAGGAAAGCACCTACCCAGACTTTCAGCTCACAAATGGCAAATTTTGGGTGAAATGAGGTGGGAAATTATGATACACAAGCAACTGGACTCCCTGAACTGATAGCTCAGGAAGGAATAAAATAGATATATGAGGTTCTAGAAAAATGCAAAACACAGCACTCTGAAAAAAGAGATCAAAGAGGATATAAGAAAATGGAAAGATATCCCCTGCTCCCTTGTAGGAAGAATCCATATAGTGAAAATGGCCATACTACAAAAACTGCTATACAGATTCAATGCGATGCCAGTTGAAATTCCAACACTGTAATTAACAGAACTTGAAAAAAGAATCCAAAAATTCATTTGAAACCATAAGAGACCTAAAATAGCAAAAGCCATCCTAGGCAACAGACACATGGCAGCGGGTATAACAATTCTCAATTTGAAACTATACTACAAAGCCACTGTGATAAAAACAGCATGGTACTGGCAAAGAAACAAATCTGAGGATCAGTGGAACAGACTGGAAGACACAAAAACAACTCCACATATACTCAGCTACCTCATCTTTGACAAAGGAGCTGAACATCCCCACTGGAGTAAAGATAGCCTCTTTAATAAATGGTGTTGGAAAAACTGGATCTCAACCTGCCAATGATTATAACTAGACCCTTATCTTTCACCATGCACTAAAATAAAATCAATGTTGTTTAAAGGTATAAATATTAAAACAGAAACACTAAACTTGCTGGAAGATAAGTTAGGCAGAACTGTTGAAGACATTGGCATAGGAAAAGACTTCATGAACAAGTCCTCAGTAGCATGGGAACTAGCAGAAAGAATCAACAACTGGGATCTCATCTTATTCAAAAGCTTCTGCACTGCAAAAGAAACCATAAGAACTAAGAGACAACCTACAATGTGGGAAAACATTTTTTCCAGCTGCTCCTCAAGCAAAGGACTATTATCTAGAATATATAAAGAACTCAAAACAATCACCCCCCCAAATATAAAGACCCAATTCAAAAATGAGCATCTGAAATGAACAGACATTTCTCAAACAAAGAAGTAAATGCAGGAAGTAAATATATGAAAAAATGCTCCACAACACTGGTCATTTGAGAGATGCAGATGAGAACAACACTGAGATTCCACCTCACCCCACAAAGAATGGCTGCTATCAAGAAATCACACAATAACAAATGTTGGTGGGGTTGTGGGGAGAAAGGAACCCTTCTCCACTGTTGGTGGGAGTGCAGACTGGTGCAACCACTATGGAAATCAATATGGAGATATCTCAAAGTGCTGGGACTAGAGGTTCCATTTGACCAAGCCATTCCTCTGCTGGGTATCCTTCCAAAAGATTTAAAAGAATCATATCAGAGTTATGTATGTGCACCCATATTTATAGTGGCACAGTTTGTAATAGCTAAAACTTGGAAACAGCTCATCTGCCCATCTTTTGGAAACTGGATAAAGAAGATATGGTTTTTCTATAAAGTGGAATACTACTCATCCATAAAGAATGAGAAATTAGTGTCATTCATAGGAAAATGGATACATATTGAGGATTATTCTTCAGTGAAATACATAAGTCACACATGTGTAAATACCATATAGTTTCTCTGGTGTGAAAAACTATATTAGTACACAAGATCCTAATGGGATAATTAAGAGTGTAAAATAGGAAGAAAGGGGCTAAAATTGTAGGGAAATTGGGAAGAGTAGGGGTAAGGAAATAAGCAAAAAGAAAAAATATGAGAAAATGAAAAATTGGAAATAAAGTATTTGTAAATGTGGAGGGGAGAAGGGGATGAAGGGAGGGCAGGGACAAGGGGAAAAAAATGAGTACCAAGAACTATCATGTGTAGGTACATCCCAGTAATGAATGTAACTCTATTGTAGACCTAGATTGTACCAATAAACTCAATAAAAAGAAAGAAAAAAGATATTAAAGGACCATGAAGAATCCATCTAACAGCTTCTAGATGACACAAAAAAGAATAATCTAAAACTGATATGAGTCCATGAAAAAGCAGAAAAAAGTACAAGTGAAATAAAAAAACTGTTCACACAATTAGTGACAGAAAACATCCCAAAAAGATTAAAAGAATTTGACATACAGATAAATGAGACATATAGGACTTCAATTTGCCACAGTAAAAAATGTATACTTAGACATATAATAATCAAGATTACAGAAACTCAACAGAAGAATCAAACACTATCACAGCAGACTTTTCAACACAAATGTTCCAGTCAAGGAGATCCTTGGGTGAGGTATTTCAAGCCCTAAATGAACACAACCTCCTACCTACATTGCTGCATCCTGCAAAACTATCTTTCAAAATTAATGGGGAAATAAGATACTTCCATGACAAAGAACACCTGAGAAACTTCATGAACACCAAACCAGCACTCCAAACAATTCTAAACAGTCCTAGAAAAAAGACAACTCCATGAGGCCCAACAGAGCAAATCCATCAGGCAAGACAAGAAATTAAAAGGGGGGGGGATGAAAAAGGAAAATAACATGAAAGTGAGAAGGCAATAAGGAGCAAAATACGAGCCAGAGGCCCATCCCACAGCATTGGTAAAAGAGTATAGTGCCGGGGGGGGGGCATCAGTGTGGTCCTCAGCAGCATGGCTGCAGGTAGATCCCAGCCAGGACTCCGCCCAATGCCAGAGGCTCAGACACACTTGCCAAGCCAGAAGGTTGCCCAGAGAAGAGCTGCACAGGAACACAAGCTTCAGCCAGAAGACTGCCCCATCACATCCACCACAGCCCAGTGCCCTCATGGTGAAGAGCTACAAAGGTGAACAAACAACAGCCAGAGGCTTACCCCAATACCGGTGATAAGTGGGCAGAGACCCTAGTCAGAAGCCTGCTGAGACAGTGACTGAGGTGCACAGCCCCCAGCCAAAGTTCCTCCCAAACAACTGATATGTAGAGGACCCAGCAGGAGGTACACCTAGATACCTTCAAGTGTGCACAGGCATCAGCCAGAAGCCTGCCCAGACAACAGGTGAGCTCATGGATCTAGAAAGCCACCATTCTGAACCCAGGAATTGGTGCACTGGTGAGCAGGAAAAAAAAAAAAAGACTTTGTTGTCTTGCTAACTGAAAACCACTTGAGGCACATGAAATTGCCTCAACAATACCACAGCAGGATGCATTTTTTGAAATAAGATATGTAAACAAATCCCAAACCAGACTCCCAGATCACCTAAGGCAATCCCAAAGGGAAGTGATATGGAACAAAATGATACTCAAAACAGACTGGACTCCCTGAACTAGCTAAGAAAGAGGATCTGGAAAAAAAATAAATCAGAAATAATTTCTCAGAAAACAGCACAATACAATATTAATAATTCTAGAGGTGACACAGATAAAATATCAGAAAGAGGCTGAGGAAAATGATGGAACCCCAAAATAGGAAACAAATGAAATCCATAAAACAGATGCAAAATTATTTCCAGGAGATTGAAACTCCACTGCAAGTTCACAGAACACAATGAGCCAATGCAAGGATAGAATTTCAGATATACAAGACAGGATTACAATTAGTGAACAGGAAAAGAAAAAAACATCTTAAAAATAGTAAGGAACCACAAGAAATCAGTCCAGCCGCTGCTAGATGATGCAAAGAAGAATAGCATAAGTCTGATCAGAGGCAATAAAGAAACAGAAGAGAGTGAATATGACATTAAAAAACTGCTTGCAGAAGTAATGGCAGAAAACAACCCAAGTAGGGGAAAGAAACTGTCCTACAGAAAAGTGAGACATATAGGATTCCAAGTAGCTGTGATTAAAAAAATCTACATGTAGGCATCTAATAGTTGAGATTCCAGGCACCTGACAGAAGAATAAAACTCTACAAGCAGTAAGAGAAAAGAAATAAAGCATATACAAAGGAAAGTCTATAGAATCACAGCACTCTTCTCAACCCAAACCCTCAAGGCAAGAAGGGCTTGCAGTGATGTATTTCAGGCTCTAAAGGATATCAGCCTCCAACTCATATTGATGTACCCTGGCAAACTTTCTTCCAATATTGATAGAGAAGCAAGATACTTTCATGACAAAGAGCACCTTAGGAACTTCTTGAATAAATTAGAAAAAATTCCAAACAATATCCTAGGAAAAGACAAGCAGGATCACAACCCCAGGAAACTAAGGAGAATGGATCCATAATGCATGACAAGAAATTACATGGAAAGGGTTAGAATCTGAAAACAAAAAATGTCATGAAAAGATAAATCAATACATATCAGTCATAATCATCAATGTTAAAACGCTCAATTCACAGGTCAAAAGAAATATATTGGCAGAGTGGATTAAGAAGCAAAATCCAACAATATGTTATATATAAGAAACAACCTGTTCAAGAAAAAAACTCATAGATTGAAAGTAATAGGGTGTAAAACAGTTCTCCATGCAAAGAAAACCAGAAAAAGGTGGGGGTAGCTATCTTATTTGCAGACAAAGTAAATTTCAAACTAAAACTAATTAAGAGAGACAAAGATGATCACTACATCCTTGTAAAGGGACCAATCCAAGAAGAAGAGATGATAATCATAAATATATATGCACCAAATACTAATGCCCTCAACTATACAAAACAAATGTTAAGGGACAGGAAAACCAAATAAGCATTATTTTATTTGTAGTGAGGGACCTCAATAACCCACTGTCACAATCAACAACAAAATACTAGAACTAAACCAAGCTTTTCAGAAAGTGGACTTAATAGATATGTATATAGTATTCCACCACAAACAATCAAAATACACATTATTTTCAGCTGGATACGTGTCATTCTCCAAAATACACCACATCCTAGCTCAGAAAATGTGTGAGTAAATGCAAAGGAATTGAAGTTATTCCATGTATATTATCAGACCATAGTGCAATTAAACTGGAGATCAGTAGCATAAGAAACCTCAATAACTTCAAAAACACATAGAAATTGAATAACACTCTCCTGAAAAACCAATGGGTCACAGAGGAAATTAAAGAAGAAATTAGACAGTTTTTACAATTTAATGATAATGCCAGTACAACATACAGGAATTTATGGGTTACAATGAAAGCAGTTCTATGTGGGAAATTCATAGTAGTGAATGCCCACACTAAAAAAAACGAGTGAGTTCAAGTAAACAACCTAATGCTGAATTTTAAACTACTAGAAAAAGAAAAGCAAGAGCAACCCAAAGCTCGTACAAGGGAGGAAATTATAAAGATCAGAGCAGAAATCAGTGCAATGGAGAATAATAGAAAGGTACAAAAAAAAATCAATGAATCGAAGAGGTGGTTTTTCAAAAGAATAAACAAAATCAATAAATATTTAACCAGTCTTATCAGAAAAAGGATAGAAAAATCTCAAATCCAATTACCAAAAAAAGGTGAAATCACAACAGATCCTTCAGAAATCCAGAGGATCGTCAATACCTACTTCAAGAACCTGCACTCCAACAAAAAGGAAAACACAGACAAAATAGACAGTTTTCTAGATACATATTAATTACCAAAGCTGAATGAAGAAGATAAAAAATTCTAAACACCCCCAAAAAATCAATGAAATTGAAAACTTCATTAAAAATTTACCAACCAAAAAAGCCCAGGTTCTGATGGCTTCACTGCTGAATTCTACAAAACATTTAGAGAAAAACTATTTCTACTATTCCTTATAATTTTCAATGAAATGGAAAGGGAAGCAATACTTCCAAATTAATTACTGGAAGGAAGTGTTACTTTGGTTAGAAAAGCAGAGAAAGACCTAACCAAAAAGGAGAACTACAGGCCAATCTCTCTAATGAACATAGATGCAAAGTTCCTCAAGACACTGGCAAACAGAATACAGAGGGTCATCAAGAAGATGATACACCCTGACCTAGTTTTGTATATCCCAGGGATGCAAGGATGGTTCAACACATGTAAATCAATATATGTATTATGCTATATTAGCAAAATCAAGAAAGAAACATATGATCATTTCAATAGATGGAGAAAAAGCATTTGACAAAATTCAACACCCATTCATGAAAAAAAAAAAAACTCCAGAAAATTGGAAAAGATTGTCTTCATCTCAACTTACAAAAGGCTACCTATGAAAAAGCAATGGGCAAACTCATACTAAATGGCCCAAAACTGAAAACCTTCATGATAAAATCAGGAGCAAGACAAGGATATCCAGTATCACCACTCTGGTTCAATATAGTTTTGGAAAAAATTGCACAGAGCAATTAGAAATGAGAGAAATAAAAGGCATAAAGATGTGAAAAGAAGAAGTTTAAAAGACATTATTGGTTGATGATATGATACTCTACATAAAAGACACAAAAAACTCTGCCAAAAAGCTTCTAGACTTAATTGACAGATTCAATAGTGTGGATGGATACAAGGTCAACACACAAAATTCGATAGCCTTCTTTTATGCAAATAACACACTCCCTGAGAAAGAAATTAGGGAAACAATTTCTTTCACAATAAAACCAAAAAAAGGAAATATCTAGGAATCAGTCTAAGGAAGGAAGCAAAAGACCTCTACATTGGGAATTATAGCACTCTGAAAAAAGAGATTGAAGAGGATATAAGAAAAGGAATAAAATCCTCTGTACCTAAGTAGGAAGAATCAACAAAGTGAAAATGGCCATACAGCTACACAGATTTAATGCAATATCAATTGAAATCTCAAGTGTATATTTCATAGAACTTGAGAAAACAATTCAAAAATTCATTTGAAAGAAGACCTAGAGTAGTAAAATCAAGTCTAGGCAACAGGGACATGTTAGAAGGCATCACAATTCCCAATTTAAAACTATACTACAAAGCTACTGTGATAAAACAGCATGGTATTGGCACAGAAACAGACCTGAAGATCAGTGAAACAGATTGAAGATGCAGAAACAAGCCAAGCATACTCAGCTACCTCATCTTTGATAAAGGAGTGAACCATCCTTGCTGGAGGGCAGATAGCCACTTTATTAAGTGGTGTTGGAAGAACTGAATTGCAATGTGCCAAAGATTTAATCTACGTGCCTTTCACCATGCACTACACTAAAATCCAAGTGAGTTAAAGATCTAAATTTTTTTCTTTTAAATTGAATTTATTGGTACATTCTAGGTAGACAGTGCAGTTACATTCATTACTGGGATCTTGTAACTTTACATGCCAGGTCTTGGTTCTCATTTTTTCCCCTAAGATCTAAATATTAAAACAGAAAAAATATGCTGGAAGATAACTTAAGTACAACTCTCCAAGTCTTTGGCATAGGAAAACAGTTTATGAACAAACACTCAATAACATGGGAAGTAGCAGAAAGGATAAACAACTGGGATCTCATCTTATTAAAAAGCTTGTGCACTGCAAGTGAAACCACCAACAGAGCTATGAGACAACCTACAATGTGGCAAAATATTTTTCAAGCTCTTCCTCAGGTGAAGGTCTGCTAGAATATATAAACATTTTTTTGCAAAGCAGAGCTCCAAAATATAAAGACCCAGTTAAAATTTATTATCAGAAATTGAGACATTTCTCAGATAAAGATATAAAAGCAGCAGATGAACATATGAAAAAATCTTCAACATCAATGGTTATTTGAATGATGTAGATTCAAAGAATGTTGAGCTTCTACCTCACCCCAGAAAGAATGGCTTCTATCATGAAATCAACCAATAACAAAAGCTGGAAGCGTTGTGGGGAGAAAAGAACTCTTAACTGGTGATGAGAGTGCACACTTTTGCAACCACTGTTGAAGTCAATATGGTGATACTTCAAACAACTTGGATTAGAAGTCCCATTTGACTGAACTATTGCTCTGCTGGGTATCTTCCCAAAAGAATCATACCACAATGATATATGCACAGCAATGTTTATAGCATCACAGTATGTTTGCTTGTTTATTTGTTTGTTTTATTTAATTTATTGGTAATTTTTACATAAACAGTACAGTTACATTCAGCATTGGGCTCTTGTATCTTTACATGATATATCCTGGTTCTCATTTTTCCCCATACCCTGGCCCTTCAGCCCCTCCATCCTTCCCTATTTACAAAGACTTTGATTCCATTGTTTCCTTTTCTCACATTTTTTTATTTCCCCCTCCTTCCTTTCCCCATCCTTCTCACTTTCCCTACTCCTTTAACCATTTTCTTCCTATTTAACATTATCAATTATACAATTTGAACCTTATTTACACTTTTAGTTTTTCAAACGAGAGAAACTATTTGTTATTTACACATGTGTGTCCTATTTATTTCACTTGAGTATGGTCTCTATATGCATCCATTTTCCTATAAATGACCCCAGATGCTCATTCTTTATGGCTGAGTAGTACTCCTTTTTTAGAAAGAAAACCCCACATCTGCTTTATCCAGTCTCCAGTTGATGGGCACTGGGGCTGTTTCCAAGTTTTAGCCATTACAAACTGTGCTGTTATAAACATAGGTGAGAATATATTGCTGTTATGATTCTTTTAATTTTTGAGAGATACCCAACAGAGGGAAAGCTGAGTCAAATAGAACCTCTAATAGCAGCACTGTTTGTAATATCTAAAATTGGGAAACAGCCCCATTGCTCATCAACTGGAGACAGTGAAGAATATGTGTTTTTTGTTTTGTTTTTATGAAATGGAGTACTACTCAGCCAAAAAGAGGGAGAAGCTGAATACAATTATAGCTACATGGACAATACTTTTAAGTGAAATAAATAAAACACACAAAGTGTAAATACTGAATAGTTTATCTGGTATTAAAAACTAAAAGTGTAAATAAGGATCAAAATGTATAATTGATATTATGAAATAGGAAGAAATCATATAAAAGAGTCCAGGAAGTGAGAGGGGTAGGAGAAAGGAAAAAGGGAAAAGTAAAAATATGAGAAAAGGAAAAGCATTGAAAACAAATTCTTTGTAAATAAGAATGGGTGGATGGGATGAAGAGAAGGCAGGGAAATGAGGAAAAGTAAGAACTGAGATTCATCATGTAAAGTTACATGGTGCTAGTCATGAATGTAATTCTATCATATACCTAAAATGTACCAATATACTTAATGAAAAATAAAAGAATTAAAGGTTCCCATTTGCAGTGGAAACCAGCAGCCTACAAAACACCAGACTGAAAAATGGGTTAGAATTCATTGAAAGTTTTATACAAAAAGAATTATCATTTTGTGACCTGTCAGGGAATATTTCCAGAATATTTCACTTGCTAGGTTGTCTTTATTTTTATGGACTAGAATCTCTGGAAGAACTAAAATAAGCATTTTTCATAAAAATTAACTTTGTGGTTACATGAGGAAAGTATTAGCAACTGGGGAAGCAGACAATTTTGAAAAAGCTTGAAAATAAAGCTGGAAAATAAGATCTCCATAGGTACTCTGAAAATCTTTAACAGATTTCTTCAGATCTATGGACCTCATAAATGCCTAGTACTATATGTATTCCAAGGGCTGTCCACAAGTAAAGGAAATTCCGAAGACTTTAATTTTTCATCTATACCTGATGTTCATACTCTGCACGGAATGTAAAAAGTTAATATTTTATATTAATTGGATGACTACAAAGGTATGCTCCAAAATTCATAGAATACCTCACCAAAGATTATAAGATACTATTTCTAGTTGTTTAAATAAATTTCTGTCCATATATTTACTTACCACTAAGCAAACTGTAAATAGATTGGAGTAGCCATATATGAGAAAAATGCAGACATTACATTATAGCATTAGTTCAGAAAATCCCTAAACAAACAGTGACTAATAAAACAAAAACAAATCCTGGGAAATGGACAAAGATGTTTGGTATAGAATGCTTTACATAAGAACAAAATTATTATCAGCCCCAAAACATTGAAGTTTTTCAGTGATATACCACAAAGCATATTTACATAGAAAATGGGAATTTGGTCAATAATTATATGAAAAGTTACTGCACATCATTAGTCTTTAAGAAATTAGAAGTCAAGCTGCAATGAGATGTAATTTCACACCCACTGTTATGACTATAATAGAAAAGGAATAAACCAGTCACACCTGATTACATATTTTTAAAATTTTATTTACAGGATATACCCAGGGAAGACAAAGCAGTCATACAAAATTATTTGAAAAAAGAATTAGAGGCTAATATTTTTTATTAACTTGGATGCAAAAAATTTCTCAACAAAATACTAGCCAACTCCAAACCAATGCCATGTTAAATGGATCACTCACTATGAGCAACTTGGATTTATACCCTATATCTAATGATAGTTAAACACATGCATAAAAATAAATGTGACATAACATATTATCAAAACGGAAGCAAAAATCCACATAATTTCAATAGATGCAAGAAAACTGTTTGATAAAATTCGACACCTTCCTGACTAAAACTCATTGGTGCAGAAGAAATGTACCTGATCACAATTAAAAGCCATATATTATAAACCCACAGGTAATTAAATGCTCAATAGGGAAAAGTTGAAAAATTTTCTAAAACCAGAAACAAGACAAAGTTTTCAGTCTTTACACTTCTAGCCTACATAATACTGAAAATCCTATCCCACTGGCTAGAATTAAGCGAGAAAAAATATTAAATAAATCAACCCCAGAATGTAAGAAGTTAAATTGTCTCAAAAACCACATGATACTATACATAGAAAACCATATAATCTCTGTAAGCAAACACTTAAAACAGATAAATGAATCTGTCAATTTTGTAGGGTACAAAATCAACCTACAATGTCAGTACTATTTCTGCATTCTAATAGCAAATTATCCAAAATAACTTAAGAAAACTATCATATTTACAGCTTTCAGTAATATAAAATACTTAAGAGAAAATTTAGCGAAGTAAGTGAAATATATGGATATTGAAAACTATAAATAAAACATAGAGGAAATAATTTGAAGACCACAAAAATACATGCAAAAATATCATGTTTACCGAATGGAAAAGGTAATATTGCTAAAGTGTACATAAAAGCAATCTACAGGTTTAATAAATTCTCACTCAAAATTTAAATGTTATTTTCACAGGAATTGGAAAAAAATGCAAAATTTATAGGGAAGGACAGTGACCACAGAAAGTCACATAATATTTAGTAAAAAGATCAAAGAGGAAAACATCACACTAATTATACTACAAAGCTATAATAAATAAAACATGTGGCTTACAGTATAGGCAGAAAAATAAAACCATGAATTTATGGTTTATTTGATACTCAACAAAGTAACCAAGAATACTCAATGGGAATTGACACTTCATTGAAGGTAGAAGAAAACCAGATACACGATGCAAAAAAATGAAATTGAACACATCTCACAGCATGTATATTTTTTAAAAACCTCAAAATAGATCAAAAGCTTTAATTGCAACTCCTAAAAGTGCAAAACTATTAGAAGGAAACACTTTAGAATGTTGGAATAGGCAATAAATACATGAAAAAATGTTCACCATTGTTGGACCTTTAAGGAATGTAAATTGAAAAACCACTGATATTGCATCTCACTCCAGAAGCAATGACTATCATCAAGATATCAACTTGAGTCATTTGTAGGAAACTGGATGGACCTTGAGATCATAATATTAAGTGAAGAAGTTTGAACATAAAAGCTTAAATTTTGTATGGTTTATCTTATTTGAACAATGATATTGATATGCATATCTATCTATCATCCACATCTATCTAACTATCATCTATCTAGGGATTATGAAGTAAAAAATAGAAAATATGAAAAAATACAGTAATTCAGCATTGACAATGTTTCTAAAAGTGTAGTATGATTTGGTAAATTGTTTTATATGTTTTAAATGTTCTTTGGCCTATTAGTTTCATTTTAAATCTGTATATATAAAATTAACTTTATAATGTCATATTTGATAAATAGATGAAAGTGATGCTGAAAAAATAAAAGGGAGTCCATGGATGTGGGAAAATAATTTAAGTATTTTATTTACATGTCCCAATTTGGCACAGTGAATGCAATCATTATGTACTGCAAAAATATATAAGTAAATTTTTAAAAATTGAAAATAAAATAAAATGAGAAATCAACCAATAGCAAATGCTGGAAAGGCTATGGCTAAAAAGTTACTCTTTTTTTTTCATTGTTGATGGGAGTTTAAACAGATACAACCACTATGGAAATCAGTATGGAGATTCCACACACACACACACACACACACACACAACCCCCCCCAAAAAAAACCAAAAAAACCCTGAAAATAGATTCCATTTGACCAAGCTATTTCCCTTCTAAGGTAGCATTCCATGAGTTAAAGACATGATACCGTAATGATGTATGCATACTCATGTTTATAGCAGCACATGTTATAATAGCTAAATTTTGGAAAGTGCTTATAAGTTCTGTTCATCAGAACAGAATGGTTAAAGAACATATGTTATTTATATGTAATGTAGTATTACTCTGATGTAAAAAATAAACGAGTCATTTTTAGGAAAATAGATGCATCTGGAGAGCACAATGTTAAGTGAAATAAATCAGATAAAAAAGGTCAAATATCACATTATTTTTCTTATATGAAAAAATTAAGTAAATAGAGTGCAAAATATAAAACAGATAACAATAAAAGAGAGGAAGAGAGCCAAAATCCAACCTGGAAATGAGCTGCAGAGGCACACAAGCAACAGCCAGAGGATCAGCCAGATTCTATCCAAAAGTGCATATACCAGCTAGAAGCCTATGTAAACCAGAGCAGCACAGGTATGGGCAAGTCCCAGCCATAGCACTGCCCTGACCCCAGAAGCTTGGGCACACAGGCCCCAGCCAAAGACCTGCTTGGAAAAGAGCTGCATGGGCATACATGCAAGAGCCAGAGGCCTGCCAAGATTCCATCCATAAGTGCACACAGAACCCAGCTAGAAGCCCATTTGGACCAAAGCAGCACAGGTATGGGAATGTCCCAGCCAGAGCTTCACCTAGACCCCAGCATCATGGGGCCACAGACCCCAGATAAAGTCCGACCAAAGAATAGGTGCAAAGTCACACAAGCAACAGACAGAGACCCTCCCAGACACCATCAGTAATTATGCAGAAATTCCAGTGAGAAGCCCACATGAATTTGAGCCACACCGGTGTGGCTAGGTTCCAGCCAAGGCCTTGCTCAAACATCAGCAGCTTGGGTACACAGGCCCCAGCCAAAGGCACACCTGTAAAAGAGCTGCACAGGGTTAGAAGGAACAGCAAGAAGCCTGCCCCAAAGAACCATTGGTACGTACATGCAGAACCAAGCCAGAAGCCCACTCAGACAAGAGTTATGGGTGCACAACCCCCAGCCAAAGGCTCCTCCAGACAACAGCTACACAGGGGGGCAGGCCCCAGCAAAAGGCACTACCAGATACCATCCCAAATGTCAACAGGCCCCAGCCAGACCCTTTCCCATGAAACAGAGCAGCAGAGGAATGCATAAAGACACCAATCTGTACCCAGCAATTGGTCCAGTGTTGAGCAGCAGAGGGAAAAACTTCTCAGTGGCTTGCTCAAAATTGAAGAGCACAGGTCAAGCAAAAAAGTCACCTCAGCAAAGGTGCATCAGGTTGCATCTGTTGAAATGAGAATCTTTGTAAACAAGCCTGAAACCAGATTTCCAGATCCCCTAAGACAACCCCAAAGGAAAATGAGATGGAACAATCTGATACTCAACATCCTGGACTCCCTGAATTGGCAACAAGAGAGGATCTGGAGAACATGAAATTAGAAATAATTTCTCAGATAACAACAGAAATTTTTCCCATAGTGAAATACATGATTAATGTCTAGAGAAAACACAGATAAAAACAATAGAGGAGCTGAGAAACGATGAAATTCTAGCATAGGAAACAGGTGGTATACATAAAAAGATGCAAAAAGATATCCAGGAGATTAAAAGCTCCACTGAAAGTTTACACAGCAGAATGAACCAAAGTGAGGAAAGAATTTCAGATATAGAAGACAGGATTGCATAGTTAATAGCAAAAAATATTTCTTAAAAATAGTAAGGTACTATGGGAAACCAATTCAGCAGTTGATAGATAATGCAAAGAAGAATGACATAAGACTTATCAAAGTCAAAGAAGAAATAAAGAGTGCAAAAAACATTAAAAAACAGTTAACAAAAGTAATGGCAGAAAAATTTCCAAGCAGGAGAAAAGAACTTGACTTAAAGATAAGTGAGGCATATAGGACTAAAACCTGCCATGATAAAAAACAAAAAACAAACAACAACAACAAAAAAAACCTTTACACCTAGGCATATAATAATTAAGATTACAGAAACCCAACAAAAGAAACAATTCTACAAGCAATTAGACAAAAGAAGCAAATCATATACTAAGGAAAGCCCATCAGAATCACAGCAGACTTCTCAACACAATCTCTCAAGGCAAGAATAATTGGGAGTTGAAGTATTTCAAGCCCTAAAGGAAAAGAAGTTCAACCCAGATGGATGTACCCTGCATACCTATCTTTCAAAATTGATGGAGAAATAAAATATTTTCATAACAAAGTGCATCTGAGGAACTTCATGAATAACAAACCAACACAATTTTTTTTAAATATCCTAGAAAAAATGATGAGAAAAACAACCCCAGGAAGCCTAGAAAAAGAATTCATCAGTCATGACAAGATATTGAAAACAAAGAGGGAAAAATTCAAAAAAAGAAAATGTGATAACAAAGATAAGATGATGCATATCAGTTATAACCATCAATGTTAATGGTTCCCATGCACCGATAAAAAGAAACACACTGGAAGAATGGGTCAAGAAACAAAATCCAACAATATGCTACATACAGAAAACACAATTAAAAAAGAAACTCTAAGAATGAAACTTAAAGTGTGGAAAATAATCTTCCATTTGACAGGAACCTTAAAAAAGCAGGACTTGTTATCCTATTTACAGACACAACCAAGTGAAATTCAAACCAATGATAAATAAGAGATACAAAGAATGACACAATATCCTTGCAAAGGGAACAATCTAAGAGGAGGTTATGACAATCATAAATATATATGCACTAAACACTAGTGCAACCGACAATATATAACAAATGCTAATGGATATGAAAAATCAAATAAGCACTAATGCAATAGTAGTGGGAGACCTCAATAACCCACTGTCAAAAATGTATAGATCAACTAGACAAAAAATAAAAAGAGAAATACAATAAAACAATATAAACCTTGAACAGATGAACTTCACAGATGTTTACAGAGTGTTCTATCCCACAAAATAAGAATGTACATTCTTCTCAGCCGCACATGAGTCATTTTTGAAAATAGACTGACCACATACTCACTCATAGAACATGGCTAAGTAAGTGCAAAGGAACTGAAGTTATCCCCTGTATATTATCAGATCATACTGTGATAAAATTGGAGATCAACAGCAATTGAAACCCCAATAATTTCATAAACACATGGAAATTGAACAACAAGCTTCTGAATAACCAATGGGTCATAGAGGAAATTAAAGAAGCATTCAGATGGTTCCTACAATTAAATTACAATGCCAATACAACATATTAAACTCTATGGGAGTTTAATGAAAGCTGTCTTATTTGGGAAATTCATAGCAGTGAATAATCATTACAAAAATGGAGTGAGTTCAAATAACCTGATTCTGAACTTCAAGTTTCTAGAACAGGAAGAGTAGGACAAACCCAAAACTCATACAAGGGAAGAAATTATAAATATCACAACAGGAATCAATGCAGTGGAGACTAAGAGAATGATACAAAAAAATCTATGAAGGAAAGAGTTGTTTTTCAATAGAAAAAAAATTGACAATACTTTAGACAACTTTAACAAAAGCAGGAAAAAAAGGACCCAAATCCATGTAATTCAGAATTAAAAGGTGAAATTTTAATGGAACCAGCAGAACTCCAGAGGATCATCAGTACCTACTCCAAGAAACCATAAGGCAATAAGATGGAAAAAAACACAGGAAATGGACAGATTCCGGGATACGTATGAATTACTAAAGTTGAACAAAGAAGACCCAAAAATTCTAAACAGCCAAATATCAATCAATAAAATTGAAGATGTAATTAAAATCTTACCAAGAAAAATCAAGTTCTTCATAGCTGATGTGCTTATTTTTGCAAGACATTTGCAGAACTTTTGCCACCACTGTTTAAACTCTTTAATGAAATTGGAAAGAAAGCAATACTACTTAATTCATTCCTGTAAGCAAGCATCACTTTGAGCACAAAGCAGAGAAAGACCCAACCAAAAGAGAGAACTATAAGCCAATTTCAGTAATGAATGTAGATGAAAAATTTCTCAATAAAATACTAGCAGACCAAACGCAGAATTTCATCAAGATCAGACAATCTGACCAAGCGTGTTTCATCCAGCCATGCATGGATGGCTCAACATATGCAAGTCAACAGATGTAATAAACTATATTGATAGAGCCAACAACAAAAACAATATGATAATCTTAATAGAAGTAGAAAAAGCATTTGACAAAATCCAAAATGTATTCATGATAAAAAAAAAACACAGAAAACTGGAATAGATGCACTCTATCTCAACCTGATGATAACTATCTATGAAAAACCAACAGCCAATATCATACTAAATGGTCAAAAATTGAAATCCTTCACAATACAATAAAGAACAATACAGGATATCCACTACCATCACTCCTGTTCAATATAGTTTTGGAAACATTAGTCACAGAAAAGAAGGCCACTACATCCTTGTAAAGGGAACAATTCAAGAGGAAGAGATGACAATCATAAATATATATGCACCAAATATTAATGCTCCCATCATGCAAAAACATACATTAATTAACATGAGCAACCAAATAAGCACTAATACAATTGTAGTGGGGGATCTAAACACCACACTATCACAAATAGCAGATCATCTAGGCAAAAAAATCAACAACAAAATACTAGAAGTGAACCAAGCTTTTGAACAAATGGACTTAATAGACATCTATGGAATACTATAACCCACAAAATCAGAATATACATTCTTTTTGGTTGCACATGGGTCATTCTCCAAGATAGACCACATACTAGCTCATAACACAGGTTTGAATAAATGCAAAGGAATTGAAATTATCCCCTGTATATTATCTGATCATAGTGCAATCAAGCTGAAAATCAATAGCATAGGAAACTGTAGGAACTTCACATGTACTTGGAAATTGAACAACACTCTCCTGGACAATCAATTGGTCACAGAAGAAACTAAAGAAGAAATTAGACAGTTTTTACAAATAAATGATAATGATAGTACAACAAAACATAGAGGAATATATGTGACACAATGAAAGTAGTTTCTACATGAAAATTTCATAGCAGTGAGTGCCCACACAAGAAAAAAAAAAGAGCAAGCTCAAATAAACAACCTAATGATGAATCTCAGACTCTCAGAAAAAGAACAGCAGGAAAATCCCAAAGCTCATACAATACAGGAAATTTTAAAGATTAGAACAGAAATCAGTGCAATGGAAACTAAGAAAATGATACAAAAATCAATGAATCAAGGAGTTGTGTTTTTTTTTTTGAAAAAGAAAATCAAATTAATAAACCCTTAGCTAATCTTAAAAAAAGGAAAGAAAAGGCTCAGATCTATGCAATTAGGAATAAAAAAGGTGAAGCAACAGCAGATCCAACAGAAATCCAGAGGATTATCGATACCTACTTTGAGAACGTGTATTCTGATAAAATGGAAAACACAGAAGAAATGGACATATTTCTAGATACTTATGAATTACCAAAGTTGAAAAAAGAAGATAAAAATATTCTAAACACCCCAAATACAATTGGAAAAATTGAAAATGTAATTAAAAGTTTACCAACAAAGAAAAGCCCAGGTCCTGATGCAGTTACTGCTGAATTTTACAAGACATTTAGAGAAGAACTACTGCCATTACTCTCCAAACTTTTCCATGAAATTGAAAGGGAAGCGATAATTCCAAATTCATTCCTAGAAGCAAGTATTGCTTTGATTCCTGAACCAGAGAAAAACCCAATTAAAAAAGAGAAGTACAGGCCAATCTCCTTAATGAAAATTCTTAATAAGATACTAGCAAACAGAATACAGAGGGTGATCAAGAAGATTATACATCTTGTCCAAGTCAGATTTATTCCAGGGATGCAAGGATGGTTCAACATATATAAATCAATAAACATAATACACCGTATTAACAGAGTCAAGGACAAAAACCATATGATCCTCTTGACAGATGCAGAAAAAGCATTTGACAAAATTCAACACCCATTCATGATAAAAACCCTGAAAAAATTTGAATGGATGGTCTATATCTCAACTTAATAAAGGCTACCTATGAAAAACCAACAGCCAACATCATATTAAATGGCCAAAAACTGAAAACCTTCATGTTAAAATCAGGAACAAAACAAGGATGCCCACTACCACCACTCCTCTTCAATATAGTTTTGGAGACACAAGACACAGCAAATAGACAAGGGAAAGAAATTAAAGCAAAAAGGATAGGAAAGGAAGAATGTAAACTGTCATTATTTGCTGATGATATGATACTCTACAATGAAGACCCAAAAACTCCACCAAAAGACTTCTAGACTTAATTGACACTATCATCAGAGTAACTGGATACAAGGTCAACACTCAAAAATCAAGAGCCTTCTTGTACACAAATAACAGACTCATTGAGAGAGAAATGAAGGAAATAATTTCTTTCACAATAGCATCCAAAAAAATAAAGTATCTAGGAATCAATCTAACAAAAGAAACAAAAGATGTGTACACTGAAAACTACAGCACTCTGAAAAAAGAGATCAAAGAGGATCTAAAAAAATGGAAAGATATCCCCTGCTCCCGGGTAGGAAGAATCAACATAGTGAAAATGTCCATACTACCAATGCTGCTACACAGATTCAATGCAATGCTGATTGAAATACCAACACTCTATTTCACAGAACTAGAAAAAAGAATCCAAAAATTCATCTGGAACCATAAGAGACCTAGAATAGCAAAAGCCATCCTAGGCAACAGAGACACGGCAGCGGGTATAACAATTCCCAATTTGACACTATATTAAAAAGCCACTGTGATAAAAACAGCATGGTTCCTGCAAAGAAACAGACCTGAGGATCAGTGGAATAGATTCGAAGATACAGAAACAACTCCAGATGCACTCACCTACCTCACCTTTGACAAAGGAGCCAATGATCTTCAGTGGAGGAAAGATAACATCTTTAATAAATGGTGTTGGAAAAACTGGATTTCAACCTGCGAAGATTAAAATTAGACCCTTATCTTTCACCATACACTAATCTAAAATATAAGTCGATTAAAGATCTAAATATTTTTAAAAAGCCACTAAATCTGCTGGAAGATAAATTAGGCATAATTCTTGAAGACATTGGCATAGGAAAAGACTTTATGAACAAGTCCTCAGTAGTATGGAAACTAGCAGAAAGAATCAACAACTGGGATCTCATCTTATTCAAAAGCTTCTAGCCCACAAAAGCAACCATCAACAGAACTAAAATCCAACCTACAATGTGGGAAAACTTTTTCACCAGCTGCTCCTCAGACAAAGGAGTCTTATCTAGAATACATAAACAACTCAAAAAAAGCAGCCCCCCAAGTATAAAGACCAGAGTATAAAATGGGTATGTGAGATGAACAGACATTTCTCAGACAAAGAATTAAAAGCATCAAGTAAATATATGAAAAAATGTTCAACAACACTGGTCATTGGAGAGATGTAGATGAAACTAACACTGTGATTTGATCTCACCCCACAAAGAATGGCTGCTATCAAGAAATCAACCAATAACAAATGTTGGCAGGATTGTGGGAAGAAAGGAACATTTATTCATTGTTTGTGCGAGTGCAGACTGGTGCAACCACTCTGCAAATAACTATGGAGATACTTCAAAGAACTAGGATTAGAAGTTCCACTTGACGCATCGATCCCTCTCCAGGGTATCTTTCCGAAAGCATTAAAAGAATCATACCAGAGTGATATATGCGCACCCATGTTTATATCAGCACAGTTTGTAATAGCTAAAGTTTGGAAACAGTCAATTTACCCATCAGTTGGAGACTGGATAAAGATTTGGTGTTTGTATAAAATGGAACAATACTCAGCTGTAAAGAATCAGAAATTAGAGTCTTTCATAGGAAAATGTATGCATATTGAGGATATCCTTGTAAGTGAAATAAGTAAATCACACATATGTAAATACTGAATAGTTTCTCTGGTTTAAAAATATATAATTGTACATAAGACCCTAATGGTATAATTGACAATGTGAAATAGGAAGAAAAGGGCTTCAGGTGTAGGGGAAATGGGAAGGGTAGAGGAAAGGAAATAAGGGAAAATAAAATAATGAGAAAATAAAAAATGGAAATAAAGTACTTGTAAATAGGGAAGGGAGGAGGGGGTGAAGGGAGGGCAGGTATAAGGGAAAAAAATGAGAACGAAGACCTGTCATGTAAAGGTACAAGATCCCAAAGATTTATTTAACTGTATTGTATACCTAAAATGTACCAATAATCTCAATGAGAAAAGAAAACAAAACAAAATAGTGATTATTAAAGAAATGAAAAATAAAACTGTGTTCTATATAAGAAAAATTTTCTCATTAATTAAGGCCTGAGGTCCAGTGATTTAGCTCAGCAGTTTGGTGGCCTGCCTCGCAAGCACAATCTCCGGTACCAAAAAAAAAAAAAAAAAAAAAAAAAAAAAAAAAAAAAAAAAAAAAAAAAAAGAAGAAGAAGAAAGCCTGAAAATCGGCAAAGACCTCCAATAGGTAGAAAGAAGACATTTGTCAAAGTGCAATCCCCTCCAAAATGGACAAATAATAAGAATGTGAGGAAAAAAATATTGATTTTCTAGAAATCAATAAAAAATATCACAATATGGAACTAATATTACTTACAATAAATGAGATAGTAAACCTTATTAGAAAAAGAGGAAATAAAAACATTTATTCTAGTTATATTTATATCAATAAAAATTGGATAATACAAAGCATTGGAGAAAATGTGGATGAAAAGAAACTCTTGGACAGTGCTGATGCGGGGGTTAGATGTGTACAGAATAGTTTACAAATTTGCAGTCTGACCAGTAAAATTAAACACATACAAGCCCTATAGCTCAGGAATAACATTCCTATGTAGATATTCAATCACAGTATTGGAGCAATTATTTTACGAAGTCATAAAATTATATAAACACTGGCTTTTTACATGTTCATTAATTTTGTGCATGAATACTATATTGATGAAAATACATATGACCTGAATTTAAATAAATAATATTCATTTATGAGAAAGCTTATTGAAACATCACCCCAACAAAACAATTGACAAAGAGTTTCTTTCCTGGTATTATTCAATTGTTTCTCAATAAACTGCAAAGTTTATGAATCATAGAAAACAATGCCACTAAAATAATCCCGAATTGAAAGTGCTACACTAGTAAAACTCAATTCTATACTACATATTATGTTTCACTTGTATAATAATACTTACAAATGTAATTACAAGATGTGTATACAATTTTTAAAGAAATTTTGTATGGGTTTATAATGATTGCTTAATTTGAAAACCCAATATTCTATACAGTGAACTATAGAAACTTTTCCTAACATATTTACTTATTTTTCAAGATGTATGTATTGTATAAATATAAAATTGGAAATAGTCATGTTCTACAGAAAATATCATTTTAAAAAAATTATGAACTTTCTAAGAGTTCTATTTTGTGCTCGCTTTGGCAGCACATATATTGAGAGTTCTATTTTTTTCAAAAATATATATCAAAATATGATAATCATGATTTCTTTTCCAAAACAATTTCAGACTTCATCAAAGACATTACTACCACATTTTCACATGACTGTGAAATATATAGCCAGATACAATTTTAAATGTCTATTCTGTTATGTCCTAAAGAGCAGAAATTTCTCACTAATTTCTTAATTGATCTTTTTGTTATATGGTTTTGAGTTAAACAACAAACACATTATGAAAAGAATCAATATCTTAATTGCACTTGAGACCTAAGGCTGACAAATGTTGTTTGCTTGGAGTATGAGCCTTAATAGCATGTGGGAAAAATGCGTATTATTTCAGCAAAGCCACATCTGTAAAAAGTCTGTAATGAGTTTTAATGAGTTTGTGATCAATGTTGCATTAAAATTATTTTACACTTCCTTGTGATGTTACATTCATCTGTGATCATTCCTCTTTTCTTTTTGTTCTCCTCTTGCCTCTTGCCAGTGTTGTAATTCTGCATACATTTACAGAAATCTGGCTGTTAATGGTAGTCTGAATAAAAGCTCCATTCTACACTTTTGATCATCATGACAAACCTTCCATGAAATCATAGAACAACTCATTAGAAAAGCAGTCTGGGGACTGTTCCAAAAGTCTGCCTATTATTTTTTACTGCAAGACAGAACAGCACTTCAAAGTTATAATCATTGCTGTGTCATAATTATATAGTAATAGTTATAATTATAATTATGTGCATTTCATTTTTTTTATTTTCAGAAATCTCTTGAATGTTATAAGGACTGCTCAAAAGATGTGGAGTGTTTTTTAATATTTAAAGACAAAATTAATATGCATATAGTGCTTCAGTACATTTACTGTTAGTTTATAATATGTACCATTTATTAAACTTGTTATATATATTTTCTTGAAATCTAATACAACATTTGAAATTTTAGATGACTAAGTCTAATCTTTATATTTACTTTAATACTTCACTGAATTAGACTTTGGAATGATTTAGGTGTCTTCAAAAACAATTTTTAAAAAAGATTTATGATTATTTAGTCAAGCCTTGTCATATTGTGATGTTCAGTGGCATTGTTTCATCAGTTACAATTATTTCCAAGCATCTTATTACATTCTAATTAGTTTGTTATGAAACCTTAGCCACCACTTTCCTTTTACAAAGTTTTACTCCTTAAAAAGTAATCATAAGATACTGTCTCTATCTTGCTTCTTTATAATGTTTTATTCCAAGGTATTAAAAAAGCAAATTTCCATTTTTAGGATTTTACTCTTTGCTGAGTAGAAATTGATCGGTGGCAGAACATTTTGAAGACTAAATATTAAAGATATTGCAGTTTATGAATGATGTGGTAATAAAATTGAAAGGAAATGTCTACTTGCAAATATGGAGATGATGATATATTTTGATGTACAAAATTCACAATTATAATGACACATACAAATGTTGTAAAAACAAAGGACTATAACATTTATAGAACAAATTAATCTACTGATTTTGAAAGTTATTACTAATACTCTAAATGATATTCTCCTTCAAATTGTCTAGAAATTATGGTTGTAATACCCAATAATGAAAACCCTCATAAACAAACCAAAAAGAACCCTTGTACAAACTGTATTTTCTATATTTTATTTCCCTTTTTATTTTGAGTCCAACTCCTTTGCGATACTATTTTTGTTGCTTTCTTATTGCTGAGACACAATATTCAATACCCACAATCCTAAGGAGGAAATGTTTCTTTTGACTGACAGTATTAGGGTTTTCAGTCTATAGTCAACCAGCTCCGATGCAGGGCTGTATGACAGAGGAAAATTAGCTCACAGTGCAGTATTGGAAAACAGGGAGAGAAATTAATGAAGAAAGGAAGGAGTTATATCATTTGAGACCATGTCCCCAGTGACCTACCTCCTCCAACCAGGTTTTACCTCCCAAATAACATTTAGCTATAAACTCATTAGTGGACTAACCCACCAATGAGTATCATGTCTCCTGAACTGATCACCTCCCAAAGCCCCACCTATCACATGAGGTCTGAGGAGGCCATTTAGACCTAAATCAAAACAGATGCTTATAGTCGGTTGTATAGAACTCACGTTCTGCATCAATTCACTTGTATCCCAGAAAATTTTGAAAGTTTTCCCCTTTCCTGGATCTGTCTTTTCTGTATTCATATTTTCTCAGGGAGCTGACTTTTTTGAAGAATTTTTAAGGTCCGAATAGGAAATACATAATGATTTTTGAGACTAGTTTAAGGTCTAAATAGGAAATGCATAATGGTTGAATAACTATTTCTAGTCTTCAGGGATCTTATATTTGTACCTTTCTCTACATAGGAGGGATTTATAATTGCTACAACTTCAATAAAATATATTTAAATTATTTTACTGGTAATGTAAATTCGTGGTTCACATCTTTTGATTGATGAAAATTTCCTACATAGATAAAGTGCTATTGAGAATGGTTTACCTCAGCTGCTTTGTAAAACTAAATTAAATTAGGTATAGAGTTTCAGAAAAAAAATTTTGGATCAAAATCAGAGTATTAATTGACTCAAAGAGAAAATTCAAACATTACTTGTTCTTCTGATTCCTCCAGAAGTGAAAATATTTGAGTACTCTTTTTTGTTGTGTGTAATCAACAAATAAAATTTTATATTTTTCAGTTGTACAGCAAATGATTCCTATAATCAAGATAATTAACATTACGATCACATGATATACTAAGAACAATTATTAATATTCTCCACTTGGAAATATTTTATAATAGCACAAGTAAAAACACTTATAAACCAAAAGAAATGCACTCAAATCTCATTAAGAGTGAAATTAAAATAGTTAAGTGAACAGATTTCTAGACAGATAACTCCTAACACACAGATATAAACACAGAAACATATAAACCAATTCTTATAAAAAGACTTGAATTCTTTGTATAGTCTATTGATGTTATCAATCTAATAAACATTATGTTTCCTTCAAAAGGAAGATGATCAGACTTTAAGAAAAAACATCTGTTTAGCAAGTCCTTGTCCTATGTCTTCAAGAGCCTGGCCTATTTAAACTTATGCTAGATTTAGTGTTATTTATCATTATAGCTTTGAAGAATGGCTTGGAATCTGGAATTGTAATGCCTCCTGTTTTTCTCTTGATCAGAATTATTTTGGGTGCTCTGGGTCTCTACTGATTTGATACAAATTTTAGTAGTGTTTTTTCTAGTTCTGTGAAAATAGTTGATAACATCTGGTTGTGGTTGCATTAAATTATAGATAATTTTGGTTCCCAATTTCAAAAGAAATAATACCAAAGGCAAACAAATGGGATTGCATCAAATTTATAATAGCTTCTGCATAGCAAGGGACACAACAGAGTATAGAAGCAACAGAATGGGAATAAAGTTTACCAGCTACTACTAAGAGGACTAATATCTAAAATATTTTAAGAACTCAACAAATAAGACTCCCCAAAATAAAAGACCCAATAAAAAATGGGCAACTGCAACAGCTAGATATTTCTCAAAAGAAGTATAAATACTCAATAACTCTATGAAATGTTCAGTATATCTGGCCATTGGAGAAATGCAAATGAGAATAACACATTGCATCTTCCCCCAAAAAAATGCTTATCATCAAGAATCTAAGAAACAAGATGTGCTGAAAAGACTGTCCAGAAAAAGGAACGCTACTACACTGTTGATGAAAATTTAAATGAACACAACCACAATGGATATTCCTAAAAAAAAGCTAAAAATACAAATTTTATTAAACCCAGATGCACCTCTTCTACGTATACTCCTAAAATTTTAAATCTAAGTAAAATATGTACATCTGGAATACCAGCTTTAATATCTGTTCCTGGCTCTTAAGGTTTTCAAGTAATATGTCAATGGATAATATCCTACACAAATAATGTATGAACCTTACAGATTTGTTTACTAACTACTCATCAAGAAATGTTTATATTTTGGCTCTTATGTACAAGTTGTCAATATATGACAAAAGATGTGTTCTTTACTCTTGAGGCTTATTCTATATACAGAAGAATTGTGGCAAGCAATCCAATGAAAACAGAATATTCTGAAAAGATTGTGATAAAGGTACAAAAAATTGTGATAGCACTCTGCAAAAGGCTTTAACTCAGATAACATGTTAGAGGGAAGGGTGTCAAGGAAAATTGATAGTTTAACTTAAAATATGGGACAAAATTGAATGTGACAAGAAAGTAAAGTTTAGTTACAATAAAAATGGGAAGGATAAATATATTTAAATGTTAAAGATGATGAAGTCACAGCATATGACAGTGACAGAGTAACATAGGAGGAGGAAGCAAAACAAATACCTTTTTGTGGAGTTTGAGCAACTAAGTGGATGATGACATTCAATACTACAATGAATGTAGAAGTAGGAGTAGACTTAATAGAAGATCACAAAATTATGTTTTAAATTTTATGAATATAGAGTTTTAGATGCCCATAGGACATGTAGATAGATATACATTGTATTGAATGTAAGAAAATGAGATATGAGAACTGGAATTAAACTTTAAGGACCATTAATATATTGAAAGTAATTGGCAAAAAAAAAATCCACATGAGATTCCTCAGAAAAAGAATGAAGCTTCAAAATCAGAGAAAACATAAATATTACAAATGTAAACTAAACATAAAAGCAGAAATTAAATAGAAAACTATGCAAACAGACATACTAGTCTAGCACTGATTCAAAAAACACACTGAAACTGTTTTAGTTTGACAATATTCAATTTTTACTACAGAGTAAACAGTAAACAAGGATTACAGTGATCATAAAATGATATAAAAGCCAGTTCTTCAGCAAGAGTAGTTCTGTTTTGTTTTGTTTTTGTTTTTTGATACTGGGCATCAAACTCGGGTCCTTGTGCTTGTGAGGCAGGCACCAGAACCTCTGAGATAAATCCCCAGTCCAGCAAGAATAGTTCTTAATATATGTTTCAGTAAACAAAGCACTTACTACAAAATGCAAAAACATGAAACTGAAGGGAAAATCACAGATTCACGGATATTACTGAAAATTTCAAAATATCTGATTCAGTAATTGAAAGAAAAATGGACCAGTGAATTTCAGCAATGGCATGTCTCAAGTGGAGCATTGTACTGTTTGCAAAATCTGCAGAGTACACAATTTTCTCAAAATCCTGAAAAATATTCACCCAAATAGACCACGTTGATATAAAAAATAATGACTTTACGATATCACAAGAAATGTAATGCCTGTAAAGCTCCAAAACCATATCGGAGTAAAAGCGGAAACCTACTTAGAATTTTATCCCCTATTTATCTTTTTTTTAAACTGTCTTTTATTTTGTACTTCATTTATATATTATTTGTTAGCAAGAAGCATTCAAAATTTATTAATCAGGATTAAATAAGTGCACACTCAAAAGGGAGGCTATGTGCACATAGAGTGAAGGGTGTTATGGTCTGGGGTTGGAATATTTACATGTCATCTCTTTTTTTGTTTGTTTGTTTCCAGGGTTCAAACTGGGAATTGTACTTGCAAAGCAGGTGTGGAACCACTGAGCTAAATCCCTTTTCCTGTGTCATCTGTGGCGGTCCAGCCGTCACAACACGAACATGCCTGAGTTGGGGAGTGAGGATTGAGAAAGGACAGCACACTCAATAGTGTGGAGACAAGAGGTCCAACTTATTACACAGAAACAGCTCCTTTTAAAGGCAAGCCAACAGGAAACATCAAGCAATATTAGGGAGGAGATCAAAGGTCAAACTTAACAAAGTCCTTCAGCCGGGTGTGGTGATGCACGCCTGTAATCCCATAAACCCAGCCTGGATAATCCCATAAACCCAGCCTGGATTACACTGTGAGCTCAGCCTGGATTACAGGGAGCTCCAGGTCAATCTCATCTGCATAGCTGAGACCCTCATCTCAGAAAAGCCAAATAGAGTCATAGATTGTGTCAATGCCTCAATGGTAGAAGAAGTTACTTTTCCAATGTCAAATGCCAGCGGGTTCCCCAGTCATCATTGAAGTACCTTCTGAATGGGTGATCTTGGATGTGTATTCTTGCTGTCAGGCTACTCATTTGGTGGACTACATTGGAATGCAAACTAATTGCATTTGTGTTTGAAGTTTAGAGATATGATGACCAGTTAATAGTGTTGCTTCCTTTACATTGGAGCAGTTGGGTGGGGGAGGAACAAGCTCAAACACACAAGTAGAAAACAAGGGTCCAAATTACAGGCTTATTGTGTCTTTGAGACTATTAGAAAATTTTTGGAAGTGAGTTTCCTGGAGGCAAAAAAAAAAAAATCCCATAGTAACCCTTTGTAAACTAAAGCTGCAATTTTGTTAAAAGTGTAATTATCAAAGGATAATTTCGCTTGCTTTATTTCTATTTTATTCCTTCTATTTTACCTTAGAATTAACTATTTTATTAAAAAAATCTAGTCTTAATTAAATAGTATTTTTAGGCAATTCTTTTGCACTTTGAGGCAAGTACTGTTTCTCTCTCCTGGAAATTAGTATGGTGCTCTTGTTTATATATGCTAACAATGTATTACGTGTGTTGGACTGAAAGAAGAATTAAAAGCAGAAAGGCATTTCTAGATAGTTCATGATAAAATAGTCCATGTACATTTAGTATTATGTTTCTATCTAGTGATTCTGAATTTAGTAAAGAAGTTAGGGACATGGATATTTGCTGTCACAAAGTTCAGTAACTTTAAAAACTGATGAATTGGAGGTGATAATATTGAAATTGAAATATACTCAATGAATGTCTTATGAAACAATTAAACTTTCCATATTTGCATCTACTTAAACATTTCATTATGCAGCAAATGATATTAATATGCTAATGACAGTTTTTAAGTTAATACTATGATATTCATTCATAGTTCAATAAAACAAAAGTTCATATATTTGAGATTAAAATAATTTACCTATATTTCAATACCAGCTCTATTACCTATTAAATATATACAAATAGTTAAGTCATAGTCATGGTATGATGTTTACCTTCATCATCTTTTAGTTAAGGATCATATTTATGCAGTAAAGATGCTGTTGGAATTAAGTTAAATGATTTATGCACACGCCAATTATACATTTTTGGCATATGACATATCCTATATAAATATCAATATAGTTTCACTTCTTTTTTGAAGAGGTCTTCCTGTGGGAAAATAGATTCTGTTAATTATACAAATCAGATTTCTAATGGGAATTTAGCAATGAGTTTGCTTTTAAATCCTTTTTTCAGGATATTTCAGACTAACATGAGCTACATTATTTTCCATAAATATCACATTTGTTTTTCATAGCTAGTTAGCTTAAAAAGACATTTTCATTTATGTCAAAGATATGATTGTTAAGTTTGCAAGCTTCAAACAAAATTTGTTCAATATCTTCCAATGTAAAGAAAAAAGAAAACAATAGAAATTGGAGTTGGGCATGGTGACACACACCTGTAAACCCAGTACTCAGGAGGTTGAGGCAAGATGATCACTGTGAATTTGAGACCAACCTGAGCTACAACCTGAGTTAAAGCCCAGCCTGGACTACCTAGTGAGACATCTCAAAAAAGAAAAAATAAAAGGAAAGAAAGAAACGAAATTAGAAGCTATATTAACCTTTGCATGAGAAATCCTCCAATTTCTCTTTAGTCATGTATTTTTGATAGAGATTAATATTACAGATAGAATTATTTTGATCTGATTAATGCTGTATAAGTTGGATATATAATCCATTAAATATTAAAAATGCTTATTAAATAGGAATGCTTAAAATTTTCTATACACAATCTTACATCTCTAATAATGAAGCATCATTTCTGGAGATGAAAGACATTAAGCACATAAACTATTGTTATATAAACCAAGGCTTATAAAGTACAATCTTTGGGAGCATAAGCAAGTCCATTAGTTTCCCCTTGCATCAACTAATCTCTTTATAATAGAAATAAATGACTACAAATATCATTGAATTATTGTGTAATTAAATGAAATAACATGTTAAATACAATGCCTGGGTTATACTAAGTGCCCAAATGTATCTATCTATCTATCTATCTATCTATCTATCTATCTATCTATCTATCTACCTATCTCACCTATCTTATTATTTTTATTATTATTCCTTTAGAAGGAAGACATTAAATGTATTCAATTTTCGAAGGAAATCAAAACAATACATTGACTAAGAAAACAGTTGTCAAAAGCACAGAACTGAAAGTAATTAATTTCCCATTTCATTATTCTATGACACTCACCCATGAGTTAGAATGCTTTTAGGTTAGTTATTTGGAGCAATGTTGCTTTCAAACATAAAGAGAATATATACTGATCAGTTTGAAACATATCGATCCATTGTCATTGCATGTAATATCTAAATTCTCTTGAATTTCTGAGAATAAGTGTTTTATTACATTGTAAGAAAAAAGAACATCTTTTCTTCCCCATTCAAGGTTCATGGTTGAGTTCTGTATAACACAAGACAGAGTAAACAAAACATACATGTTTATTTTTCACAATTTTGGACATCATAGAAGCTTGCATGAAGAAATGTAGATCAAAATAAATGAGTGAGCCTATATTATTTTATGCTAGTTTTGATGAAGTATAATGTGAGATTGTGATTTACCTCACTGTTTCTTTAATGCATAC
Organism: Fukomys damarensis; assembly: GCF_012274545.1. Classification (NCBI taxonomy): domain Eukaryota; kingdom Metazoa; phylum Chordata; class Mammalia; order Rodentia; family Bathyergidae; genus Fukomys; species Fukomys damarensis. The sequence continues at coordinate 71,094,390 of NW_022900951.1, forward strand.
ATGATCTTGTGACCCACATTGTGTGACACTTGTCACAGTGTATAACTATGGATGCATAGAAATGAATGATGACTTGGAGATGAAACTTAGTTCAGTCAGAAAGAATACCCAGAGATTCTGAATCCAAATTCTTGAGGAAACAGCAGTGAGCTGAGACTTCTGTTGTATTTTATTTGTAACCCCAGACATGAGAATAAAAATATAGAAGTAAAGCATTTTCAACGTATTGTAAAGGAATTTTAGTGAGGGGACAGGGCTGAAATGAGATGAATGGTTTATTATGTGACATATGTCGACCTAGCTTAAGCAATATTATTGATGGAGAGGGAACAAAAATAGCTAAAGCAAACATCTCTGAGAACAAGCTGCTGAGAATATTTTGCTGCCTGTTGTTCTACAGATTTAAACTCTAACCATGCATTCCAGGAGTCCTGAACATTTGTCTAGAAGTCTCTTCCTTTTTTACTTTTACTTCAAACACTACTTTATCAAAGTCTTCCCCCAGTCAACATGCAGAAAAAATGTGATTGGAAAAAGAAAAACATGACTGAATTATAATAAACTAAAATAAATATAGAAAGACAGATTTTGTGAGATTTTTCTCTGTGACCTTTTGTCTTCCAAGATAAGGGTGTTATTTTTCTCTCAGTACTGGGAGGTATGTGTCACATGAAAACTTATGACCTGCTTCAAGAAAAAAGGGCAGGAGAAAATTACAAAATAATTTTCTCAATGTGGTAGTTTTCTTAAATTCCTCCAGCTTAAATATTTTTGGTGTAAGCATGCTCTGAGCCATGTTACTGTATACTGTTATCTCACATCTCAGTAATATGTATTTTAGACTTTTCTTCATCTTTAATATTTTCACTTTAAGAAGATTCTCACTGAAAATATATATAATTGGGATATTTTATAGTATCTTGAAAAAATAATTATTTTATTTTTGGGGCCTGCATAAGCATCTATATTTCAATGGAAGAAAAAGGAATTAAATTTAAAAATTAGAAAATGTAAAATACAAATGAATTTTAGTGCATAAGTTATGAATTCATGCTATCTAGAATTATATGTAAATTCATTATTTTGAATTATAGTATATTTTGAGTGCTATTACAAAACTAATTATACTATTGTAAGTATAATTTGTGGAATACATTATTTTATTATTTTCTATATGTGTTAATAATATAAAATATTTTCTTAAGCTGAATCTCTAGCCACAATGAACCTTTCCTAATTCCAATTATATCTGACTATGTATTTACTTATATATGAAATGTTTCTTCTCTTTCTCTACTTTTCTGTTAAAATTACTTCCCTCTACATAGATATAAAGAATATATTTCAAGAAACAGGATATCAAATACTTAATAACCAACTTAATGTATATACTTACATGATTGCAGTTCTGATCAACATCATTTAAAAAATCAACAATTCTGATTGCATTTATTTTTAAAATGGTATTAAATATGATATTCAGCATTATGCAATTAAATGATAGATGATATTTAGTCTAGTGCTTTCTATATAAAAAATTCTTAAAAGAACAATTTTATAAGCATTTCAAATGCTAATTTCAAATAACTGAATAATAGTTGTTATTTTGATATTTTTGAAACATTTGCATATATTAAAATATTAGAATCATACCATTTTGAAGAATTAATGTTTAAGCATTCAAAGATTTATAAAGCATATGTTAGGGCCATAGTAAAAAGAGGACATAGTGGCATAGTGGTTAAAATTATTTGTTTAAGTGAATGATGGTACGGGTTCACTTTCTTCCTAAGCTATTTATAATCATATTATGTTTAGAATTTTTAACTTACTTGCACTTTAATTTCATTATCTACAAAATTGGGTAATATTAGTATTAGTACTTACATTGGGTTGTTGAGGAGTAAATAATTTAGGTAATAAAAAACATTTAGAAGAATATAAAAAGTTAGCTATTATTAATGCAATTAAGGTAACCTCTGTAAGGGAAGGAATATTTTCTCATTTTGTTTTTACTGGGTCCTCAGATTATCGCAGTTACTAGCATATAGAAGACATTGAAGAATTATTATAGGGTAAAAAATCGCATTCACAAGTTTAAAAAATGTTTTATATATCTGCTTGAGATCCTTACATCCACTGATTCTATTATTATGCTTTCAATTTTGTGTGCAAAAATCAATCTATGAAGTAAAATAATTTTGATTTGTCTATGAAAATGCAATGTGTTAAACCATCATCTAAAAATATAAATTTCAATGAATTAGAAGATGTCAGTGCCAATACAAAATATATTTTCAAAAGATTCTGATGATATAGTTCCCAAATTTAAATTTGAAAAAAAATACTAGAAAGCACATTGACAAAATTCTTATATTTATTAGTATCTAGGATGGTCTCTGAAATAATTTCACAAAATAGATTCGGAGCAACAATAATTGTCTGAAATCCTCCTTGAAAATCAAGGGGATGAGGCAGAACTAAATAAATAGATAAAACAGAACAATATATTGTTATCTTGGAGATTCAGTATCAATGCTAGGGTGACAAAGTAATTTTTGAAATTTATAGGTAAAGAAATTTGTGTAACTTTCTAGTATCCACATTATCTTACTGAAAATACACATTTCGTGTTACTATTAATATGCAAAGAATTTGAACTTCTGGAAATATCATTTTGTTACATTTCTGGGAGAGTAATATTTCAGTAAGGCATATTTATTTATTGTAGCATTTGAGGTTCAAAATTATGGGAAAATGGCATAGGACAAGAATAGAGAAATTCATTACAAGTCAATACATAGTTGAAGAACATTTTAAATAAGCACAAGTACCTTCATATGGCTCTATGTGCAATTATTTTATATGTAATTCTTTTTAAGATCGTGTTTTTTATAAGATCCACACTGAATGACCTAGTAATAATTATCTAATAACTGAGTGGAATCAAGAAAACATTGAAACAGGAGATGAGGATATGGAAAACCTGACTGGAAAAGTAGGCATCAACTGTTAATTACAAAATCCCAGGACAAAACACAGAACAGTTAAAAAACCCTGCACAAGTACTTCCTGAGAACTCACACAGGTTTTTGATAGGATGATCTAGATCTAATGTCAGCCTGAGGAGTGAGTAATATAAAACTGAAAATCTTTATTAAGTTTTTTCCACTATATTATCTCTTGCATGGTGGCTCACCCTCATCTTGTAGGTTATACTTTTTACTTGGCCCATACGTTCTCTGCAGAGACGCTTCTTATCCTACCTTCAAGAAATATTGCAAGTGTTTTTGCTTGTCTTGACCAATTCTTTGTTCAAGACAGAAAGAACCTAGAAAACACCTCCAGAAGGAGACTCCAACACCCCCTAAAGTCTGGTAACATATCTGGTTTAGATAGCTAGGACTGCAGCAGACAAGGCCTTTGGGTATACTTTTTTCTCTCTCTCTAAAATCTACAGACTTGAAGCTATTTATTTTTTCTTCTTTCCCTGTCACTCTCTCCTAGGCTGAGAACACAAAAAAGCCTTGCCTAGGCCTTTGTGACCCATTATTTCAGGAACACCCCCAAAGCTATTGTATTTAGAGTGCCCCTGAGGAAGAGAGAGATGATCTTAATGAACTTGTCCTTAGATTCCCACCTGTCTCCGGGTGATAAGGGTCTCCAATCTGTATAATGAAGACAACCACACAGGGAGGTCTCCTCAACTTCTGTATAATTTTCAGGCAAGTAAATTAGTCCCATTCCTTCCACTGACTCAGAAATTCCACTAGAACCTAGAGACCCCAAGGAAGCTAAAATTCCTCAGCTCCCTTATCATGCTTCTCAGGCAACCTTAAATCCCTCTGAGTGCACAATTTGAAACACCATAAGATGTATTCAGATTCGTGCTTCTTATCCCTCTAACTCACAACTCATCCTACACCTAAGGGAAGTGCTATTAATAGAGGGGATTCCTTTAATCCAGGACCCTTTCTAATTTAAACTTTTCAAAAATGTTAACATCTTCAACTATGCTAACAGAAGTTAAATAATTAACTTTAGGACAGAAACTAGAAGCCCTTATTTCCCATCAGTTCAGAGTGATTTGTATCAGGCCATGCTCCTAGACGCAACTGAAGTTATTATAAAATATTTCATTACATTTAATCCTGCCTTTCTGATGCCTACTAGCCCAGAAATTAGCCATTCTTGTTAACAAGTAATCTCCCAGACCTATGCAAACAGGCAGAACATCAGTGAATTGTCCCTTTAAGACCCTGGGGATGTATGGTTCACTGATAGAAGTCACTTTGTCCAAGAAGGACTAGACAGATAGGTTTTATTGTCAGTTCACAATAGGTCATTGAAGCCAAAGACTTTCCTCCAGAAACCTCTGCTCAAAATGCAGAGGTAGTAGCTTTTATCTGAGCATTATATTAGAAAGACACAAAAAGCCAAACATCTACGCAGTCTCCAAATATGCCTATGTAGTGCTACATGCCATGTGGCAATCTGGAAAAAAGGATCTTGCTGACTCATAAGCAATCTATGAAATACATTCAGGATATTCTATGACATGTTTAGGTAGTCTATCTTCCCAAGAATGTTACTGTCCAATGAGTGACATGGTCCTGGAATCCACTGCCATAAGTGCAGTGTGAGTGATAGTAGAGATCTGATGCTCCATGCAGTGCTCTCCTGGGAGTGGGGTGCTCCTCTTCCTTCATCATAGATCTGCTTCTATTGGAGATAGAACCCAACTACTAAAGTGTGGGCCTGCTCTCTCATGTGGGGGACAAGGGATCATTCCATATCTGCTCTTGCATGTGAGGGTAGGACCTCATCCCTCCTGCATGGGTCTACTCTTTCACATGGGAGGGGAATGATATTTCAGGTTTGCTTTCTCATTTGGTGGGGGTTGCACTCTGGGTTTGGTTTCTCATAAGGATTTCAGGGTCCCTTAATCTAATGTGGATCTGCTCTCTCATTTGAAGATTGTGACATGGCTCTGGGTATGCTTTCCCATTTGGAGGGGTGATGCTCTGAGTCTACTCTTTCACATGGGGTCACTCTAATTCTACTCTTTCATGTGGGGAGGGAGAGCTGCTACAGGTCTGCTCTTGACTTTGATTTCATTAATAAACATAGATGTTCTATTTACTTTTAGCTTTTTTCCAAAATACATGTTCATTTCTTCTAGCTTCCTGTTGATTGCCAATTTATGTAAATATAACGTGTACTTTTTACCTGTTTTATATTTTCACAAAAGATATTCAATAATTCCCATATTCATAGTCCTTGTGTAATGGGCTCTATTATTAATTTTATTTGTTGATTTACTGAAAATTTTGGTCTATTAATTTTTGTGAGATAGTGCTGCAAATCTACTTTCCAGTATCAGTTTTTCAAAACATTGCTTAGTGAGGAATTTGTGGGTCCACTCAGAGACATCAGGTCTGGATTTCCTTTCAGGTTTAAGTCTATTTTGTCCATTCTAGGACACAGAGTAAAGGAGGACTGAATATTTTTCTTATGGCAAAGGTCTGAGTTTTAAGTTTTGTTTTAATTCTGAAGTGTCATGTCATATATTATTTACAAAATTCATAAAATCAATCTTGTAATAAATCCTGAATAATTTCATGAACATGAAATTTCTTAAAGAAAATATGTAATCTGCAACATTGCTATTATACTTTATTTTATAAAATAAGTAGTTATAATATAGATAAGTTTATTTTATTTTAATGATCACAATTGATATTATAATCTGAATGAACTGAAGGTAATGGAATTCTACTTAATAGCAATACATATGTGAAAGGTAAGGATCTGATTTACAATTGATTGCCTTTTATTCAGTACATTAAAATTGTAAAGACTGGACTATCTTCTATTAATGTTCTTGAAGGTGATAATCATACCTCAAGATGAAAAAAAAGTCAACTACAAAAGCTACTGGCACATATTTCCGAAAAACAATGGCAATGATTTAGTTTTAAATTTTAGAAAAACATCGAAGTTATTCTAGTTGCTATGAAAATACTAACACTTAAGTTTAGGTAGGAAGAAATAAATCTCATAGTTCCAAAGTCTGACCACTAAACATCCAAAAATATTATCTACACTCATATTTATTTGGATTTCAGTTAGATAAGACTGCCGGTGATTTGTTTGTTTCTTTCTTTGTTTTTGGCTTTAGGTGACGTTATAGCAGTTTGCACAATAAATTTCTTTTGGTGTTCATGACATTCTTATTATATAGCTTCTGTTAAAAGTGGAATGATTTTTCATCTGACATTGTCTGTAAATAAAAAAAGCTAAAATTGTTCTACAATCGCTTCTCGGCCTTTTGGCTAAGATCAAGTGTAAAATTGTTCTACATATACATTTTTTGTATTGTTGATATAATTTTATGAATATACTGTTATTGACTTATCTATCAAGCAAATTTATTCTTAGACAGCAGCAAAGTACCAGTGATAAATACATGGAGAAGAAGAAAACTATATCTTCTTACATCTGTTCTTATATCAAAAGAGTGATGATTCATGTTAACTTTCATTCACTTCCCTGACTGTGCCTTGATTTATCTGTATTATGAGGATGCCACTACACTGTGAATGTGTTCTTATCCTCTGGTGTATTTGCTTAAATTAGTATTACTGCAACCTGTTCAGTATTTTCTTTTATATATGAGCAGACAGGACTAAGAAGAGTGTGATAGAAATGGAAAAAAAAGAGAAATTAGTCATAACATAAAATCATGCTCATGATTATGTCCTTCTAAAATAACTTGTCTTGAATAAATTGTATACTCATTCAATGTGCCATCACCCTCTGTGAACTATGAACACAATCAGAGCCCTGGCTCAATGTGGTTAAAGATAATACAACTAAATAATAAACCAAAAGCCCACAGATCAACAACTGTAGATATTACATTTGCACAAACATGGTCTTGGTATTTCCATAGTGTTATATTTATACCATATTTCACTGAAAATAAGAACTACACAAAAATAAGCCCCACTATGGTTTTACAGGATGCTCACAATATAAACCCTATCCCAAATATAAGCCCCACTTAAGATCATTAACCAGACAGAAACATTTAAAATGTCCACAGCAACATATGACAGAAATTTTGAATTATAAATAATGTTAATATATAATTAAGTATAAATAATACCATTGACATTAATAATTATAATGCATAATATAAATTACAATTAAGTATTTGTAAATACCCAAGTGGGTACCTTTGCATGAAAGGTAAACACTTATGTAAATAGATAAATTTGTGACTTTATGCCAAATGACCAATTTTTTTTTGAGACAGGTCTCACTATGTAGTTTAGGATGGCCTTGAACTCATCTAAACTGTTATCACTTTTGTTGCTAACCCTTTGTCATAAATCTTCAATTAACTCTTGATTTAGTGGTGGATTTAGGGATAGTTCTAGTTTGACCCCTGGGAAAGATGAGTGTAGAAAGAAGGAGCTATTTCTTCACGTACAAGAAGGTAATTGTGGAGGATTTCAGAGGCATGAACGTTTTGACTTTCTGCAAATAGAAGTTTGAATTCTGCATCATCTGAAAACGGCATGCAGAGTATAATAACCTCAGTCAACAGATGGATGATGAACATGCTAAGTACAAATGTGGATCAGGTTGGCAACCATTATTCCCTGATCTGGAAGACAACTGTGAATTGATTGTTGACAGGAGAGCAAAGACTTTGAATGTGTGCAGGGCTGATAGTCAAACATTTGCCTGGTGATCGCCCCATGAATAGCAATATCCACAGAAGAACTCAAAGCATCATAATACTGCCTGAATGGTTTCGTTCAGTGATATGGCCTGTCTCTAAGAAAATTAAAAATACTTCAAGCTGGAAGATACTGAAGCCAAAAAATAACCTGCATTCAAGTCCTTTGTTGATGGTATGGTCTTTTCTAAATGCCTACTTTCCAATATGACTTCTATAGATGAAACTGCAGTGTTTATTGACCAAATATCTCAAATGACAACTGACAAGAATGATACCTCATAAATCTATATTCCTTCCACTGTGTACAAAAGAGCACATGAAACCTGTATTTTGGCAATTGATCTGGATGGAAAGAAAGCCCCTACTCTATATATTACCAAGGTTAAGAAATATAAAATTAAACATTTCAGGCATTTATATCCTTTTTTTATTTTTGTTGTTCCAGAGATTGAACTCTGGACCTTGCATTGTGAGGCAGGTGGCAGCACCACTGAGTTAAATCCCCAGCCCTAGGAATTTATATTCTTGAAAGCAAAAAAGCCTGGTACACACAGGCTATTATAAGGAAATAGCTTTATTTCACACTGTCACTTGTTTTGTGCGATTGCCAAAAAGGTCTGCTAATCTGGGATTCGGTCACAATTCACCACACTAAAGATATGAAGAACTTCCCTGCAGACAGAAGAGTAGATCAAATAATAATTCTTGCAGGAAAGATGGCCTATTTCTGCATTCTTGATATTGAAACAAATAAGTGATTCAAGAACAATTTCTGCAAAGATATCAGTGACAACTTTGAACACAGATTGAAGAAAAATCAGCATGGAAACACTGTGAAGCTTAGACTAAAAGAGCTAATGACTTGGGTGAAGAATTCATGGAATAAAAATCACTGAAAGCTGTGTTGCCCATGCATTACAAGCAGGCTATATGGACAAGAAGAGCTTATTTAAGGAGAGCTGTATTGCTCCGCAAGGGAGATTTTGGCCAATACTTCAACAAGATATGGAGTCACAAGTAATTCATGTAAGAATTCAGGGTCTACAGAGTTATGATAATGTTGCTCAAGATAACACAACTGTATTCAAATAAATGTAGATTTCTATATGTGAGTAAATGTAGATTTTTGGCCATGAATAAATGAAAAATATTGTTTTACATGAATAAATCAGACATGCCCTGAAAACAAGCCATATTGCATACTTTTGAGCAAAAACTAATATAAAATCATGTCTTATTTTTAAGGAAATATGGTAATAGTAAAGCTATTCAAACAAACTGAAGTAATGGTGCCTATAACCTTAATTCTAAAGATAACTGAGAAAAGATCATTGTAGTCAGGATCAGTATAATAAATAGCTAATGAACAATTTGCCTACCTCTGGCCTTACCACTTCTAAAAGCAAATATGGTAATTTAAATTTTGTTGTTCTATGAACTCCAAATTTTGGAATTAAGTAATAAGGACAGGCAATACTAAAATGTATAGCTAATGGGATATGTTTTAGCAGAGAAGAAGGAGTGAAAATATATTACTATTGTTTTTGTTTTTGTTTTTGGTACCAGGAATTGAACTCGGGACATTGCGCTTGCAAGGCAGGAAGTGGATCCACTGAGCTAAATCCCCAGTGGTATTGTTAATATGAGGATATTACAATTATATCAGGGAATATAAATGAATAAATATAAAAGCAAATTCTGAGACAACATTGTTTTATTTCAGACAAAATTGGTGATATTAAATTAAATTTGACAATTGAAATATACTTAAGCAAGTAGAAAGTTTAACAGGTAGAGAGGCCATGAGATGAATGAATAGTCAAATTATTTTAACAAGATACAAACAAATATTTCTTGTGTGTGTGTGTGTGTGTGTGTGTGTGTGTGTGTGTGTGTGGTACTAGCAATCAAACTCAGGATCTTGCATTTTTAAGGCAGGTGGCAGAACCACTGAGCCAATTCTACAGCCCCAAATATTTCAAATTGTATTCTGCAGAACTTTACCTAAATATCTTGCCTACTCTCAAAATATGCCAAAATCTATGCTCAAATATTGCATTCTCCCATATTAAGTCTGTATCTAATTACCAGGTCATTTAATGGGATAGATATAACTTTAATCTCAAATAGAGATTTTAATGTTACCTTTTTGGTTTCTCTTTTTATCTCACAATCATATGCTGATTTCTGTTAGCTTGATATCAGAATTTAATTTCAAATGTGTCATTTTATTTCCAAGTTATACTACTACTTTATGCAAGCCACCATTATATATTACTAGAGTACTGCAAAAACCCTCCTAGCTACTTCTCCTGCTTTCAATTTTTCTCCTTTGCTACTCCAACTTACAGATTACTTCCAGAAATAATAAATATAAATCTTATCAGTTAAATGCTTAAAAGAGTTTAATATCTTTTTATAGCATTCAGAATGAAGGCCAATCCCCTTACATGCTATGAAAGGTCCTGGCCCCAAACAAACCATTTTCTTAGTTTTTCCCCATTTGAACACAGCCAACAGTATATTCCACCTACATACAAATGCACACTCCTTTCTAATTTGTGCCACTATACATTTGTGCATGTTACTGTTCTATGAGATTTTCTTTTTTCTGAATGAGTTTTTAATATTCTTCCCCCAGTGGCTTAACTCAGTGTCACATCCTTCAGCAAAATCTTCCTGATTCCTTTTGGTACACATCCCTTTTTTCTATAATTCTGAACCATATTATTCATTCTTTCATTTACTTATTCAGTCAACAAATATATATACAAATACCTGATATATTCTAAGTATTTTATTTCACTCATGCAAGCACACAACATCTTAATTTCTAGGTCATAAATAAGCAAATGACTCTATGGAAACATAAAATAATTTAAAGAAAATGTTGTAAGTGCTATATTAAAAGTAAATATAAAAAGGGCCAGGGATTCAGCTCAGTGGTTCTGCCAGCTGCCTCACAAGTGCAAGGACCTGAGTTCGATGCCCAGTAACAAAAATAAAAAGTAAATGTAAGATATAATAAAAAACCACAGGCAAAACATCTGGTACACAGCCCTTATTTGTGTCAAAAGTAAGGGTTTATATATCAAGGAAGTTTCCTTGAAAGAGGTATAGCTGAGGCAAGCTTCAAAGAATGAATAAAAATCTCTTTCTTTCATTGTGCCTCTACCTAATAAATGGCCTATGATGCAATTCACTAAGTTAAGGGTCATAACAGTGGGAAATGTACTAGGCATATTTCCAAGTAGTGATATCAAGCATAAGATTTAGGAATATAAGCTAAGCCTAAAACATGACCTGTGTATTTAAAAGCATAGTTAATATTCAATTTACTCATTCCTGAGACAAATTACTCAACACTCACTCTGTGAGGAAGAATGTTTGAATTTGTTTGGTTTCAATTTATGATTGGATGGCTCCAAAGAATTGATATGGCAGAAAGGTTTGATGGAGCAGAGTTGCTTAGATTGTGGTGGCTAGGAAATAGCAGAGGAAGTATGTCAGACCAGACTGGTCAAGGATCTAGATTTAGAAACCTTAACTCAGCTAGACACACTTAGAAATACACTATATCAATTCTTTGAGTGGAACTTAAAACCAATCCAGTTGAATATCCATCTTACAATACATGCCAACCCCTTTCAACTTGAAACCCAAACACATCTCCTTAAAATATACTTAATTTTCAAATACAAAATCTTCATAAGAATTAGTTCATAATTCTGCCTAACAAGTAAAATTATCTTGCATACAACCATAAATGCAATAATCCCCCAAAGTCTCCAGAGTTCCACTATTTTTCAAAAGTAAAAGTTTAATTCTTCTCTGAGACTCAAAGCAAACCATTGTGTGAACTGTAACAATCAAAATCAGATTGTATAATTACAAGAAACAATAGTACAAGATTTATATTCCCATTCCAGAATGTAGGAATATGGGAATAAAAAGTAATTGGACCAAAGTAAGACTGATACCCGGCAGGGCAAACATTAAGTTCAATAGCTCCATAATTGTCATCTGGGGAATGCTGTAGCAAAATGTGAACTCCAAATTGCTTAGGAAGCACACCCCTATGACCTTGCTGGCTACAAACTACTCAGCCTTTCTGTTAGGGTATTCCCATTCATATTAATAAGCTTTCCTCTTCAGACATTCCATAATCCTGACACATTCCACATCATCAGTTTTCTCATATCTACACTGTAACTTTGGCTTCATTCCCACAACTTCATGTACTGTGCTTCCAAGGACATATTGCTTTTCTTTCTTGGTGAAATTCTCCTTGATCCCTGATGGGATTTTGTCTTGTTTTTGTTCCATTTATTTCTACTCTCCTATTTGTACCTTTTGGAATGAGAATGCCTATCCTTTGCCATTTTATATTGGAAATGTTTAACTTTCTTTTCATTTTCACAGGTCCTTGCAGCTAAGAGTTTGTCTTAAATCTCAGAAGAGAATTTGGACTTGGACTTTTCTCTAATTCTAAAATTGTTAGTATTTTAGCAACTCTTAGAGATCGCCTAAAAGCACTTTGTACAAAGCTGTGCTTAAGTCTTCTGGTAGCCAGAGAGTGAACATTATGACTTCCATCTAAATATCCCCACAAAGTCTCCTGCACTCATAGATGGGGCTTTGGGGGAATAACAGGATCATGTGTATGTTATACTAAACTATTCTACTGATGAGATTTTAGTTGGGCTTGATGTTGGGAGGTGAAGCATTGTGAAAAGAGATGGGCCATCAATTTCTGGGGAGGATTAAACATCCAGTGAAATTGAAACTTCACCTTAACCACCAAAGTACATAAATTGTAATTTAATCCATGTGAAAAGCTGAATTATCACAGTAAAACATGAAAGTGTTCATTCTCTCATAGTAGGTTGGGGGAGACACAGAAGTGTGTCATTTATATCACCCATCAAGAAAAGATTAATAATTCATATACAAGGAATACGATTTGCTGACTGCCTTCAGCTTTGTGCTTCCTAATTGTTTACTTTTTTATTAATAGTCATTATTTGATCAGATTGGCCCAGTATTCAATGACTGAGCAATGTGGTAATACTAATATTTTGGAATTTTCCCCAAAATTATAACTTTAAAGTGATAAGTTTTTGTTCTGCCACTCTTTATTGTGCTGGCAGAATCTTTTTCAAATTGGCATTATGATCTGATAATCTCACCTGCCTAACACAAAACCCTCCCCCACCCATTTTTTAGATCACAAACAACATGTTTTTATTTCTAACTCCTACTCAATGTGCACTTTCTAAAGACTACCTACTGCTTGAAGGCAGGTAGAACAAAAGTGACTCCCTGAAGCAGACTAACAACCCAGAGATTAGAAGAACTCTGTCAAATTGGAACAGTGAAAGTCAAGGAAATTTTTTTCGTATAGAAAGAATATTATAGTTATTGGTGAAGATATCAATTAATGTTCTGAACACATTTCCATAAAATTAACTACATATGAGACTATTCACTGATGGCTGTGACAAAGTCAGATTCAGTGAAATGATAAAGGTAAAACAGTGAAGTGATAAAATAATTGATGTGGATCCAGAATCAAATTGATAGAGAGGAAGAAAATGTGAGTAGCACAGTTTGAATGTGGCCTGGAAGGGATATAATATATATATCCCTCCTTCTCCCTTGATGCAACTCTTCTTCCTGTCAGCCAAACCATAAACAGTTCTCTAAAATGATTAGTGAGTAGCATACTTCTAGAGAATGATAGAGTTGAATAATCTGATCTCTCTGCTGATATGCACTCACTAAACTTTATCCAGTGGACTTTCTGAAAATGCATAAAAGAAAACATGAAACACCCAAGTTATTTTTATAAGTATTAACCATTTTAAGTTGAAAAATCAGATAAAGATTAAAGAGAAGTATTCAAAGTGATGTCAGGACATCTGTGTCCTGGGAAAAAAGGAGAATGATAACATTGCCAGGTGAACCACAAGTCAAACACTCTAACTTAAAGTAAAAATATCAATATAACTCTTTTGTGTTTTATTTCTACTTTCTTGAAATTCTTGATATAATTAGAGGTTTAGAGTGGGCATTTGCCTACAGAGGGGCTTATCTTTTTTGAAAGAGCACTTACATAACATCAACTCAATATCAACTGTAGCAATTGTTTATGTTTATAACTTTGATAAGAAATATTTGTTTGAGGAAGACTGTTTTATCTCTGGCAGTGCTTATCATTTGTTGAGGCATAGTAACAGTAAAAAATAGATCATTTTATAATGAATTATTTATTGTTTCAAAAAATTTGAGCACAGCTCCTTAATGCATGCATCCAGAATTTACTGCATCCCTCATCTTCAACTCTATTTTACCCTGCCCTTTGTACAAGTCTAATGTTTTCCAAAGTTTAGTTTTTAGTGGAAGTAGTGAGATGGTATTTTCTTTAAGGAACAACTGTAGTGTATAAACATCAAAGAAGTAAAATAAGTGTGTGATCAAATCACAACAATGAAAAATCAATAAATAAGGAGTTAGAATATTGGAAAATATATTTTTAGAAAAAGAATAACTCTGGGTATTAAGAAGAACTTATGTGTGGCCATAAGGATGAGAGGCTAATGTGGAGAGGAGTTAAAGAGAATTATGAAACAAGACTATGAGGAGGATCAGCATGATCACTGAGAACCAATGACAAGTTGTCAGGAGAAAAATCAAATATCATTAATAAATGACCTGTCACAGTAAAACAAATAACTTCAAAAGTTTACTTTGTGTTATTATAATGAAAAATTAACTCACAAAAAAGAATGAGATTTTTTTGAATGCAAAATTTTATACCTTACCCACTAGAGTAAGAGTGATGAGCCAAGCTCTATGGTAAGCACTTTCTTCATACTGCCTCATTAGAATCCGTAACAAAATGCTTTATTATTATTTATCCTGATTTAATAAATGAAGAAACCAAGGATTTAGGAGTCTAAATTACTTATGTCAGTTTATATAGTTAGTGATAGATCTGAATAGTCTGTTCTATTTTTTAATATGTACTCATTAAATAATTTCTGAATATAATCAAAGATGTAAACTTTCAACTGTCCATAGCTTTCATGGTGTTGATTTTTCTACACTTGAAAAATTGTGTGTGTGTTCATGTGTGTGTAAAATGTACATCTGCATTTCTAACAAATTAATATTTGCAAAGCTTAAAACAGGTTAAAAATGAGAATTTATCAACATTTAAAAAATTAATCAAGAGTACATTGACCCTCAAATTATTTTCAAATTCTCTGCATAGATATGTAGAAATGAGCTTCAAATTATTCACTTTTCCAAGTTTAAAGAAATTTTACAAAATAGGGAGCATTTTGTCAAACTGTTAAAATGAAAATACCACTCTGATTTAAATTACAGTACTATATAACCGCTAAATCCATACAAACTACACATAAATAAAATTATGAAAGAGAACACATTTTGTACATGTTTATTTTATATTGAGCCAGATTTATAATTGATTGTATTCTCCTGATAGAATCAAGTGTTCTCAAAACCCTTCTTGATAGTTCAATCATGACCAAGCATTCAATTACAGCTGTGCATGCTTTTATATTAGTAAATGTTTGTAGTACATAATTATTACATTCTTCTTGGGAGTTTGTACATAGACCTAACACATGTTATTTTATTTTTTCCCTTTTCCTTCCCTCCTTTCCTGTTCCACCTAATTCTTCTTGCCATGTGCATTTACAAAAGCTCTATCTGTACTTTTTCTCTTCATTCTTTTTTAAATCACTTTTTCCTTTATTCTCTTCTTCCTCACTATATTTTGTTCCCCTTCCCGTTTGAGTTCTCTCTACTTCTTAATATCTTTTTCTTTGTTCCTTAATTATCCTTTGAGTTTTTCTTATAAGAGAAAATATTTGAGAGCTTCCTGGGCTTTCATCAAAGCAGACTTGTGAGGACTGCCCAGCTGCACAGGCACTACTGTAGCATTCCTCACCTGCCCCTGTCTTGGACCTCCAGATTGTGGCAGTATCTGGATCCACACTGCAGAGGCACAGGTGATCACAAAGGCCATTTTGCTGAGGTCCAGAAGATAGAATGGAAGTGAACAACTGCAATAAAGGCACATCAGACCTCCATAGCTGGCAATTTGGAAGGATCATGACCTCACATCAGGGCCTGGACTATCTTCAGGGGGAGGGCAGCTGAAACCTTCTATAGAACCTTGCAGAATTAAACTCTGCAAGAGGTCAGGGAGCTCAACTTGGGCCTTGCAGCTAGAATTCAGCCTGAATTTCAGGGGTCTGCAAATGGTTAGTTGAGACTCATTTACTTAGTTCTGCACATTGCTGCCCACATTGTTTATTGTGACAGCAGAGATAAACACTGAAAGAGGATCTTGAATTTTTTTCTATCTTTTCTTATTTTTAATTTTAATTTTTTAAATTTTATTTTCCCATTCTTCAAATTCTTCCTTTTTTCTTTCTTTTCCCCACTCAGTCTTTTGCTGTTCCACATTATTTTCATCTCCCTTTTAGTTCCTGTTCTACCCTAATTTGGATTCCATCTTTATTTTTCTTTTCCTCTTTCTTTTTCCTTCACTCAATTGTCATTAGTTTCAAAGGAAAGAGAGTACAATTTACAGCTTCCTTTTACTGTTAAACTGTTCTATTCTTGTCTTTGTTCTTGCACTCTGTCTTTCACTCTTGTCTTCAATAGTTTCCTAGATTTTGTGTGATCACCCAGTGTCCTCTGGCTTCACTTGAAACATTTTCCTATTCTTTTTCCCATCTAGTCCTCTCTTACCAAATCCTTCTAAGTCCCCATCTTGAAGGGTAAAATTGCTATACTAAAGAGTTTATTCACTATAAACATATTTTGGGCTGATCCTCAATTTCAATTTACTTCACATGGTTAAAGGTGATAGATTAATAACTACTACAAATGGTTAATGTCTAAACTGGGCTTGATGCTATTGTGTTGCTGATTGTATCAACTGGGCTAAGGGATTGTGATTGATTTAATGAGTTGTCCTTTCTGATATTATGAAAATGAGAGCATCTCTGAGTTATTAGAGACTCAAAACCTAAAGAGTAGCTATATCAGGAAGATCAAAGCATTAGCCCAGGATTTAAACCAAGGACAGTACCAACAACAAAAATAAAATGAGATATTAAAAATTCTATTGAAAGTGTACACAACACAATAAAAGATTGCAAAAATAGAATCTCTGATATAGAAGATAGGCTCATAGACAGTGACCCTGAAAAGAGAGGTCTCTTAAAAATAGTAAGGGATCATGAGAAATCAATCCAACAACTCCTAGATGATGCAGAGAAGAAAAATATAAGACTGACAGGAATCCATGAAGTAGCAGGAGAAAATGCAAATGATTTAAAAAACATTTCACATGATTAATAACAAAAAGCTTCCCAAACAGAGGGGAAGAATTTGACATACAGATAAGTGAGACATACAGGACTCCAATTAGCCATTATAAAAAAAAAAAATCTCCACCTACACATGAAATAGTTAAGATCCCAGAAATGCAATAGTAGAACAAAATACTGAAAGCAGGTACAGAAAAGAAACAAATCACATGCAAAGCAAGCCCATCAGAATCACAGCAGACTTTTCAACACAAACACTCAAGTAAAGGAGAGCCTGGAGTGAGTATTTGAAGCCCTAAAAGAAAACAACCTCCAAAGTAGAATGATGTATTCTGCAAAACTCTCTTTTAAAATGGAAGGGGAAGTAAGATAGTTCCATGATATAGAACGCCTGAGAAACTTCATGAATATCAAACCAGCAGTACAAATGATTCTAACCAATATCCTAGAAAAAGACAATGAAGATCACAACATCATGAGGCCCAAAAGAGCAAATCAATTAGGCAAGGAAAGAAACTAAAAGGAGAGGGGGGAAAACTAAAAAGAGCCAATGACAGAACAATAACATGACAATGATAAGTCAATACGTATCAGTTAAAACAATCAATGACAATGACCTTAATTCACCAGTCAAGAGAAATAGACTGGCAGAACGGATTAAGAAACAAAATCGAACTATATGTTGCATACAAGAAACACACCCATTGCAAAAACAAACAAACAAACAAAAAACCTCATAGATTGAAAGTGAAAGGATTCTCCATGTGACAGGTACCCAGAAAAAAGCAGCAGTAGCTATCTTATTTGCAGACAAAGTAAATTTCAAACCAAAATTGACTAAGAGAGACAAAGACAGCCACTACATCCTTGTAAAGGGAGCAATCCAAGAGGAAGAGATGACAATCATAAATATATATGCACCAAATATTAATGTCCCAACTATATAAAACAAATATTAAGTAACATGAAAAACCAAATAAGCACTAATACGATTGTAGTGGGGGACCTAATTACCCAACTATCACAAATAGACAGATAATCTAGACAAAAAGTCCACAAGGAAATATTAGAACTGAACCAAGCTTTTCAACAAGTGGACTTAATAGACGTCTACAGAGTGTCCCAACACACAAAATCAGAATATACATTCTTTTCCACTGCAAATGGGCCATTCTCCTAAACAGACCACAAAATAGCTCAAATAACATGTTTAAATAAATACAAATAAATCAAACTTATCCCTTTAATATTATCAGACCATAGTGCGATTAAGCTGGATGTCAACAACATAAGTAAGAAATCATAAAAACTTCACAAACACATGAAAATTGAACAATACTCTCCTGAACAATCAATAGTTCACAGAGAAAAATAGACAGTTTTTACAAATAAATTATAATTCCAGTAAAACATACAGCAATCTATGGGACACAATAAAAGCAGATCTATGTGGAAAATTCATAGCAGTGTATGCCCACACTAGGGAAAACAGAGAAAGCTCAAATAAATAACCTAATGATGAATCTTAGGCTCCTAGAAAAAGAAAAGCTAAAAAATCCCAAAACTTGTACAAGAGAGGAAATTATACAGATCAGAACAGAAATAAATTCAATGAAGACTAAGAGAATGATACAAAAAAAAATCCATATATCAAAGAGTTGTTTTTTGAAAGAATAAACAAAATCGATAAACCCTTAGCTAACCTTGTCAAAAAAGGAAAGAAAAGGCTCATATACTTGTAGTTAGGAATGAAAAAATTGAAGTCATGACAGATCCAGCAGAAATTCAGAGGATCATCAATACCTACTTTGGGAACTTGTACTCTAATAAAATGGAAAACACCAAAGAAATGGACAGATATCTTGATACTTACGAATTAACAAATTAGAAAGAACAAGATAAAAAATTCTAAATACCCAATTATAATGAGTGAACTTAAAAAAAAGTTATTAAATATTTACCAAGTAAGAAAAGCCCAGGTCCTGATGGCTCCACTGATGAATTCTACAAGACATTTAGAGAAGAACTACTGCCACTACTCTTTGAATTTTTCAATGAAATTAAATAGAAACAATACTTCCAAATTCATACCTAGAAGCAACACTTACTTTGATTCCAAAACCAGGGAAAGATACAACCAAAAAAGAGAACTACAGTCCAATCAATTTAATGAATATAGTTGCAAAAATCCTTAATAAGATACTACTGAAAGGAATACAGAAGGTCAGCAAGAAGACCATACACACTGAACAAGTTGGATTTATTTCAAGGATGCAAGGATTGTTCAACATATGTAAATCAAGAAATTCCAATACAATATATTAACAGAATCAAGGACAAAAACCATACAATTGGGGCCGGGGATTTAGCTCAGCAGTTCGGTGGCCTGCCTTGCAAGTGCAAGGACCTGAGTTCGATCCCCAGTAGCAAACAAAACAAAACAAAACAAAACAACAACAACAAAAAACATACCATCATTTCAATAGATGCAGAAAAAGCATTTGACAAAATTCAAAGGGAATACCACTAAAATCAATGAAAAAAGAGAAATTAAATTATATTTATATTAAATTAAATTAAATATAAATTATATTTATATTATATTAAAACCTGTGTGTGGGGGCTGGGAATTACCTCAGTGGAACTGTGCCTGCCTTGCAAGGGCAAAGTCCTGAGTTCAATTCCTGCCACTGAAAAATAAAACTGTGTGTCTGAGTGATTTCCCTTATTATTTTGTTCTTAAGGTGTAGACATTTATTTAAACTGCCTCAAGTTTATCCTTTTTTTTCCTCATTGAGGATATTGTTACATTTTTGGTATACAGTACAGTTACATTCATTATTGGGATCTTGTACCTTTATGTGACAGATCTTGGTTCTCATTTTTTCCCCTTACCCCTTCCCTCCCTTCACCCCCCTCCTCCCTTCCCTATTTACAAATACATTATTTCCATTTTTTCATTTTCTCAGATTTTTTTTCTTTTCCCTTATTTCCTTTCCCCTCTCCAACCCAATTCCCCTAAACCTTAAGCCATCTTCTTCTTATATAATATTGTCAATTGTACCATTAGGATCTTATGTACAATTATAGTTTTTCACACCAGAGAAACTATTTGATATTTACATATGGGTGACTTATTTATTTTACTTAAGAGTATATCCAAAATATGCATCCATTTTCCTATGAAAGATTCTGATTTCTTATTCTTTATGACAGAGCTATATTCAATTTTATGTAAAAACCTCATCTTCTGTATCCGGTCTCCAACTGATGAACAAATAGGCTGTTTCCAAGCTTTAGCTATTATAAAATGTGCCGCTAAAAATATGGATGTGCAAATATCACTGTGGCATGATTTTTTAAATTCTTTTGGAAAGATGCCCTGCAGAGGGATCACTGGGTCAAATGGAATCTCTAATCCTAGTTCTTTGAGGTATTTCCATATTGATTTGCATAGTATTTGCAACAGTGTGCACTCCAACCAACAATGGAGAAGGGTTCCTTTCTCCCACAAACCCATTAACATGTGTCATTGGTTGTTTTCTTGATAGCAGCCCTTCTTTGTGGGGTGATGTGGAATCTCAGTGTTGCTTTCTTCTGCATCTCTTGAATGAGCAGTGATGTGGAACATTTTTTCATCTATTTATTTGATGCTTTTACTGCTTTGTCTGAGAAATGTCTATTTATTTCAGATGCCAATTTTTCAATAGGGTCTTTATATTTAGAGGGGCTGATTTTTTTTCAGTTCTTTATGTATTCTATTAAATAGTCTTTTGTCTGAGGAGCAGCTGGTAACATTTTTTTTACCAAATTGTAGGTTGCCTCTTAGTTCTGTTTATGGGTTCTTTTGCAGTGCAGAAGCTCATTAATAAGATGAAATCCCAGTTGTTGATTCTATCTGCTATTTCCTGTGCTACTGATGATTTATTCATAAAGTGTTTTGGATGCGAATGTCTTCAAGAGTTCTGCCTAACTTATATTCCAGCAAATTTAGTGACTCTTTTTTAATATTTAGATCTTTAATCCACTTGGATTTTATTTTAGTGCATGGTGAAAGATAAGCATCTAGTTTCAATCTTTGGCAGGTTGAAATCCAGTTTTTCCAAAACCATTTATTAAAGATGCTATCTTTCCTCCACTGACGATGGTCAGCTCCTTTGTCAAAGGTGAGGTAGCTGAGTTCATCTGGAGTTGTTCCTGTATCTTCCAATCTATTCCACTGATCCTGAGGTCTGTTTCTTCACCAGTACCATGCTGTTTTTATCACAGTGGATTTTAAGTATAGTGTCAAATTGTGAATTATTATGCCCACTGCCATGTCTCCTTTGCCTAGCATGGCTTTTGCTATTCTAGGTCTCTTCTGGTTCCAAATGAATTTTTGGATTACCTTTTCTAGTTTTGTAAAATATACTGTGGGAATTTCAATAGGCATCACATTGAATCTGTATAGCAGTTTTGGTAGTATGGCCATTTTCACTATGTTGATTCTTCCTACCCAGGAGCAGGGGCTATATTTCCATTTTCTTATATCCTCTTTGATCTCTTTTTTCAGAGTGCTCTAGTTTCCAGTGTACAGATCTTTTGCTTATTTCCTTAAATTGATTCCTAGATACTTCATTTTTTTGGATGCTATTGTAAAAGGAATTGTTTCCCTCATTTCTCTCTCAGTGAGTCTGGTATTTGTGTACAAGAAGGCTCTTGACTTTTAGTGTTGACCTTGTATCCAGCTACTCTGATGATAGTGTCAATTAAGTCTAGAAGTCTTTTGGTGGAGTTTTGGGGTCTTCATTGCAGAGTATCATATCATCAGCAAATAATGACAGTTTAACTTCTTCCTTTCCTATCTTTATTGATTTAATTTCTTTCCCTTGTCTATTTGCTGTGTCTAATGTTTCCAGAACTATATTGAGGAAGAGTTGTGGTAGTGGGCTTCCTTGTCTTATTCCTGATTTTAATCAGGCTTTCAGTTTTTGGCCATTTAATATGATGTTAACAGTTCATTTTTCATAAAGAGCCTTTGTTAATGGAGACATAGCCCAACTATTCCAATTTTTTGCAGGGCTTTTATCATGAATGGGTATTGAATTTTGTCAAATGCTTTTTCTGCATCTATTGAGAGGATCATGTGGTTTTTGTCCTTGACTCTGTTAATATAGTGTATTACACTTACTGATTTACATATGTTGAACCATCCTTTGCATCCCTGAAAAAAATCAGGCTTGGTCAGTGTTTATGATCTTCTAGATGACCCTCTGTATTCTGTTTGCCAGTACATTATTAAGGATTTGTGCATCTATATTAATTAAGCAGATTGGCCTGTAGTTCTCTTTTTTAGTTGTGTCTTTCACTGGTTTGAGAATCAAAGTAACACTTTCTTCCAGGAATGAATTTGAAAATATTGCTTCCCTTTCAGTTTTATTGAAATGTTTAAAGAGTAGTGGCAGTAGTTCTTCTCTAAATGTCTTGTAAAATTCAGTCTTGAATCCATCAGGACCTTGGCTTTTCTTCATTGGCAAACTTTTAATTACATTTTCAATTTCACTTATTGTAATTGGGATATTCAGAATTTTTTGTCTTCTTTGCTCAACTTTGGTAATTCATAAGTATCTAGAAATCTGTCCATTTCTTCTGTGTCTTCCATCTTATTAAAGTACAGATTCTCTGAGTATGTATTTATGATATATGATACTTATGATCCACTGGTTTTCTGCTGGATCTGCTGTGACTTCACCTTTTTCATTTGTAATTCCACGGATCTGAGCTTTTTCTTTCCTTTTTTTGACAAGGTTAGCTAAGGGTTTATCGATTTTATTTATTCTTTATTCTTCTTCTTTTTTTTTTTTTTTTTTTTTTTTTTTTTACTGGGAACCGAACTCATTTCCTTGAGTATGTGAGGCAGGCGCCGGAACCACTGAGCTAGATCCCCAGCCATATTTATTCTTTCAAAAAACCAATTCTTCACTCATTGATTTTTTGGTATCATTTTCTTAGTTTCCATTGCATTGATTTCTGCTCTAATCTTTATAATTTCATCTATTTTATGAGCTTTGGGTTTTTCTTGCCTCTCTTTTTCTAGGAGTCTCACATTCAACATTAGGTTGTTTATTTGAGCTATCTCTGTTTTCCTTAGCGTGGGCATTCAATGCTATGAATTTTTCATACAGAACTGCTTTCATTGTGTCCCATAGATTCCTGCATGTTTTACTGGCAATATCATTTATTTGTAAAAACTGTCTAACTTTTTCTTTAATTTCCTCTGTGACACATTGATTGCTCAGGAGAGTGTTGTTCAATTTCCATGTATTTTTGAAGTTCCTATGGTTTCTTATGCTGTTCAGCTTAATTGCACTATGTTCTGATAATATATAGGGGATAACTTTGATTCCTTTGCATTTATTCAAACATGTTGTACAAGCTAGTATTTGGTCTGTTTTGGAGTATGACCCATTTGCAGCCCAAAAGAATGTATATTCTGATTTTGTGGGGTACATCACTGTATAGATGCTTATTAAGTCCATATGTTCAAAAGCTTGGTTCAGTTCTAGTATTTCATTGTTAATTTTTGCCTAGGTGATCTGTGTAATTGTGATAGTGAGGTATTTAGGTTTCCCACTACAATTGTGCTTGTATAGCTATTTGGTTTTTCATGTTACATAATACTTGTTTTATATAGTTGGGGGTATTAATATGTGGTGCATATATATTTATGCTTGTCACCACTTTCTCTTGAATTTATTCCCTTTACAAGGATGTAGTGGCCTTCTTTGTGTCTTTTAATCAGTTTTGGTTTGACATTTACTTTGTCTGTGAATAAGATACCTACCCCTGCCTTTTTCTTGGCTTCTATCACATGGAGAACAGTTTCCATCATTGACTTTCAGTCTATGGTCTTCTTTTTGCACTAGGTGTGTTTCTTATATATAACATACTGTTGGAGTTTGCCTCTTAATACATTCTGCCAGTCTATTTCTCTTGATTCATGAATTGAGGCCATTGACATTGATGGCTATAACTGATATGTACTGACTTACTATTGCCATGTTATTGTCCTTTGGCTGACTTTTTAAAATTTCCCCCCCTCCCTTCAGTGTCTTGCCTTGTCCATTTGATTTGCTTTGTTGGGCCTCAATGTGTTGTGACCTTCATTGTCTTTTTCTAGGATATTGTTTAAAATTCCTTCTAGTGCTGGTTTGGTGTTCATGAAGTTTCTCAGGTGTTCCTTGTCATGGAAGTATCTTATTTCCCCATCCATTTTGAAAGAGTTTTGCAGGATACATCTGTCTAGGTTGAAGGTTGTTTTCTTTTAGGACTTGAAGTACCTCACTCCTTGACCTGCAGGTTTGTGTTGAAAAGTCTGCTGTGATTCTGATGGGCTTTCCTTTGCATGTGATTTGTTTCTTTTCTCTTACTGCTTGTAATATTTTGCTCTTCTGTTAGGTTTCTGGGTTCTTGATTATTATATGTCTAGGTGTAGATTTTCTTTGATCATGGCTTGTTGGATTCCTATATGCCTCACTTATCTGTATGTCAAATTCTTCCCCTCTGCATGGGAAGTTTTCCATCATTAATTCTTTGAACAGCTTTTTTAAGTCATTTGTATTTTATCCTGCCACTTCATGGATTCCTATAAGGCTTATGTTATTCTCCTTTGCGTTATCTAGGATGTTTTGGATCGATTTCTCATGATCCCTTACTGATTTTAAGAGACCTCTCTTTTCACAGTCACTGACTACAGTCCTATCAGCTATATCTGAAATTCTATCTTCACATTCATTTATTGTTATGCACAAACTTTCAATAGAGTTTTTAATCTCCTCAATATCTGTTTTAATCTGTTTCATGGATTCCATTTCTTTCCTATGTTGGGAGTTCATGGTTTCCATTTCTTTCTTATGCCAGGCCTTCATGGCTACTGTCATGGTCCTGAGCTCATTTATTTTTTTGTCAGTTTCTGTTTTAGAGTCTCTAATCATGTCTTTCATTTTACTCAACATTTCTGTATTTATCTAGGAAATTATTTCTGTTTTAAATTTTTCTAGAGCCTGATTGATCTTTTTTGTTTCTTCCTGTGCTATGAATTCAGGGTGTCCTGCTGGTTCACTCTCAGACTTTTCAACCTCATTTGCCCTACTGTTTGACATTGGTGAATTGGAAGTCTGTCTTTGTGTCTTGCTGAAGTGTTTTCTCATTTTTATTTTTGTTGTTGGGTTGTCCTTGGTTTAATTCCTGAGTTATTAGTTAAATCTTCCTGAGATAGCTGCACTTTAGCTTTTGAGTCTCTAATGACTCACAGACATGCTCATTTTCCTAATATGAGAAAGGACAGTTCATTAAATTAATCATCACCTTTTAGCCCAATTGATATAATCAGCAACCCAATAGGATCAAGCACAACTTACAAATTCACCATTTGTTGCAATCATTATCTATCACCTTTTAACCATGTGAATTAAATCAAAATCCAGGAGCAGTCCAAAATATTTTTACAGTGAATAAACTCTTCAATATAGTATCTTTACCCATTAGGATGGGGGCTTATACAGAATTAGGATGAGAAGAGTAGGTAGGTAAAAGAATTGCAGAATTTTTCAAGTGAAGCCAGAGGACACAGAATGACCCCACAAACTTTAGGAAACTGTTGAAGACAAGAGGGAAAGACAGAATAGAAGAAGAAGGACAGTAATATAACAACTTAACAGGAACAGGGGCTCACTTTCCTTTGAAAATATTGAGCCTTGAGTGAAGAAAAATAAGAGTAGAAAAGAAAATAAAGAAAGAAGAAAAAACAATAAAAGAAGTAATCCGAGGGCAGAAATAGAAACAGAAAGGGAGATTAAGAATAATATGGGGGAGCAATAGACTTAGTTGGAAAAAGAAAACAGAAAAAAGAATTTGCAGGGTGGAATGAGGAAAAGAAAGATAAAAAGAATTTGAAGGGCCTCTTTCAGACTATATATCTGCTGTCACAATTGACAATATGCACAGCCATGTGTAGCCCTAAGTCCTTTAGTCTCAGCTAGCAGATGCCTAACTCCTGAGATTCAGGCTGAATTCAGGCTGAAAGGCCCAAATTGAGCTCCCTGACCTCTTGCAGGATTGCACTCTGCAAGGTTCTACTACAGGTTCCCTCTGCCCTTTCTCTGAAGATATTCAAAGTTCTGATGGAACGTGGTGATCTCTCCAACTTACCAAGTATAGAGATCTGATGTGCCTTTATTGCAGTTGTTCACATCTGTTCTATCTTCTGGAGCTCAGAAAAATGAACTTCATGACCTCCTGTGCCTTTGCAGAAAGGATCCAATAACTGGCACAATTAGGAGGTCTGAGAGCAGTGGGAGGGTCTGTGTGAATATTGCAGAGGCACCCACATGGCAAATCAGTCCTCACCAGTTGGCTTGAGGCAGGTCAAGTGAGGTTGGGATACCTGCATGGCTGCTGTCCTGAACCTCCACCTTCCTCTGCAAGTTTATCATTCTTTATGGTAGAGTATTACTTCCTCTTATATAAATATTATGTCTGTATCCATCTGTTAATGGGCATAAATCTATTTATAAGAAATGGGTGTTATAAATTGTGCTGCTATAAACATGGCAGTTCATTAGCTATAGTCCATGAATCATGATGTAATCATACATCTAGCCATTTTCATCCAAGCAAAATATACATCTATATGCACTGACTGAGGTTCTTCTCATAAGTTCTAGGACTTGGAAGATATATGATTGAAAAATCAGTGACAAAGATATCTGGAGAAGAGTAATTTGGGTGGCAAAAGGACTTAAATATAATTGTGTCCTATGTAAATTCAAGCAAGAAAGTGTCTTCAGCAGAAGATGACTTTAATAATTGATTAGGCAGGATTACATGTTGTATCAGTAACTGTCAACATTTTTCTTCTATCACACCGGTCATTGCACAATGGATTTATATAAAGTTTGCCACAATGGTGGGAATGCAGACCATGAGTTGATTCATCAGTGTAGGTTTCCCTTTCCAGTGTGAAGCTGTCTATATCCTCTGCTGAATTTCCTGTGTGTCAGCAGCTGAGAACAACACCATTCCTAGGGGTGATCAACCTATGACCTGGTGGTAGGCTGATTATATTGGATTGCTTTCCTAGTAAAAAGGGAAGTGCTTTGTTTTTATGTATTTCCCTTCATTGTATAATGCTTCTGTCAAAACTGCCATCAATGGACCTATAGAATGGCTTCTCCAACATCATAGTATTCCACACTGCACTATTTCTAACCAAGAAACATATTTCATGGCCAAAAAGTGAAATGATATATTCATGCTCATAGAATTAAATGTACTTATGTTCCTTATCATCCAGGAGCAGCCAGACTACTAGGAAGGTGAAATGGTCTTTAAAAAAATATATATATAGATAGATAGATAGACAGATAGATAGATAGATATATTTGGTGCCAGGGATAGAACTCAGGACCTTTCCCAGAATCAGTAGATCCCTGGCCCTCTATTTATTTTTTATCTATCAATTTATTTATTTATTTACTGGCAACGGGGATTGAACTTGGAACCTTGAGCTGTGAAGCAGGAGGCAGAGCCACTGAGCTAAATCCCTTGAAATTGCCTTTTGAAGATGTACAGTGATGGCTAGATGGCAGTAACATGCAGGGCTCTAGAAGGTTGTATATGAGTTAAATCAGTGTCCATTGTACAGTACCATGATACTCATAACTGGTATTTTTGGGTCCAGGAATCAAGGGGTCAGAGTGGAAATGTTATCATTCACCATTACCCATAGTGACCTACCAGCAAAATATTTTCTTCTTGTTTCTGTGTCCTTATGCTCTGATGGCCTAGAAGTTTTATTTCCAGAAAGAGAAGACTTATACCAGAAAGCACAACAGTGAAATCCTCCTATTCATTTTGTGATCCTCATCCTTCTGAATAAACAAGTTAAAAATATTTACTCTGTCAGTAGGTGATGTATTCAGATTACCAAGAGATTGGGTCTGCACTGTTATTAAGTGCAATGGGCTACTAAAATAACCCAGTCCAGTCAGTATGACAAATTGCCCAGAACCTTTAAGAATGAAGGTGTGATGACCCATAATGTAAAGAAACACAAAGTTCTAGGCATCCCAGGCCTTGGTTGAAGGCCAATAGAAAATAGGACTGGGGGGGCCAGGGATTTAGCTCAGTGGTTCTGCCACCTGTCTCACAAATGCAAGATCCCAAGTACAATCCCTGATACAAAAAAAATAGGATGGTAGGTTAAGAAGAGTTATAATACCAGCTACATCTGTGTAAATGGTTACAGGAATATGGATTGAATTCTCTTTTCTATTTTCTTAATACGATTTTATATTTATACACATTTATTAAGCAGGTACTTTTGTTTCCTTTATTTCTAATATAATGCTAATAAATGTAACATCAGTTAATATGTATGGTTATAATGATTAAGTTATAAATTATTAAGAGATGATTAAACATAACCCAATCAAAAACATTACCTTCTATTCTTGAGATAGATTTAGTATATTTCTATTTGTACACAGGATAATTTTATTTTTTTAGATGAAATTGTGAATTTGCTATTATATTTGTTGACTTAATACATTTTAAGAACAGTTCTGCTTTTCAAGTTGATAAAGGGTGGATTGTGATAGTTAATTTCAATTTATAACCTTGAGTGGATTAAGAAATACCTACCATATTAGTTAAGCACAGTTCTTGGTGTGTCTGTGCATGACTGATACATAGGCTGAAAACTACAGAAGGAAGATGGATAGGTATGCTTGTACCCTGGATGGATTAAAAATGTAAAGAAAAAGATGTTCTCTCTTTCACTTCTTCACAAGAGCTATGGTCTTCATCATTGCCCTTAGAAGTTCATCTCTAGTTGCTTTAGAGTTGCAGCACAGATTATTCAGCCTTTTAATGCAGACCCTTTGGCTTTCTGAAAAGGTTTTTCATCAGAAACTGCAGTGAACTTCAGACCTTCAAACTGTTTCTGGATCCCCTAACGCTGTAGGGTATAGATTTTACATTCTGCTACCCCTAATTTTGCAGACAGCCATTCTAAGCCTTCCTAATAAGTTATACCTACAGAGATAGAGATAAAAATAGAGACAGCGATAGCAATATATAGAGATACGATTCCTCTAGGGATTCATGATAGAACTATTTAATAATTTATTCTATTGAAAACATGTCAAACTTCAATATTTGTTATATTAGGTTAACAGCAATAATCATTGTTTGCAATAATTTATAATCTGTTTGTATGCAAATAGTATATTTAGTAAGAATAGCAATGCAAGTATTACAGACAAAATTTTAGCATTGCTAGAAATACTATCAGACATCA
The DNA here is from genome assembly GCF_012274545.1 of Fukomys damarensis. Classification (NCBI taxonomy): domain Eukaryota; kingdom Metazoa; phylum Chordata; class Mammalia; order Rodentia; family Bathyergidae; genus Fukomys; species Fukomys damarensis. The sequence goes on from NW_022900951.1 coordinate 71,123,857, forward strand.
CCCTTAGAATCAGTGTAGTGATAGATCTGTGAATCGACAATACTATTAACTGACAAATGTTAGAGCAAGTTCAATTTTAGATATTAGAGTCTTTTGCCTGTGACAGAATTTTAGCAACAATGAACTTATAGCCATTCTGATTCACACTGAGAAATGGCTAACATATATTTTTGAGAAATGATACTTATTTAAATATGTTATATCAAGAAATTTAGCAAATTTTGGTAGAATGTTGAATTGTATCATTTCACTACAAAGAAAAGAGCATTGATAAATATCATAGTGCCAATAAATGTACTTTGTATATAAGTTGAAAAAATTTTAAAAAGTGAATTTGACTTTTGTGCATGGTACTTGATGTTATACCTGCACTGTAGTAAAGGGAGAATTCATATGGATGAAAGAAGTTGTCTTCTTCATCAAGAGGCAGTACTATATGTTGCTCTTTGTTAAAGATATCTCTGTACAACACACCAAAAGACATGAGTAAATAAATTTGTCAGTAAAGTAGGATAATTTGAGGCAAACATTGTAAACAATATTATGTAAAACAAAAGCTTTTGCTATTTTACTTATCACCATTCTCAATTTCACAGCCAAAACAGTGCAGCAAAGCAGGAAAATATTGAACCAAAGGACTGTATGTGTCTTCTTCGTTCTACATGCTAGAAACTGGACAGAAAGCAAAAAGAATTGGTGGCTGATAGATGACATACCATGATAAAGATAAGAAAGTCTTTATATTGTACTGAATTTTCTCTGATACTTGAAAATCAGATTGTTAAAATATAAAAATGGCATTAAAACATTTTGTGATATTCCCAAATTATTGTCAAGTATGAAGAAAGATACTAGAGGGAGTGTGTTTCAAAGCACTGGAACAAGAGGAATCAAGCTGCATTGTTATTTTGTCCTATCGAAGTTAGTCTTTTAATAAAGCAGTTAAAATTCATATATTTTCCATTAATCTGACTATCATCACAATTTTCTTCACTTTCCTCTCCATAAATTTTACTTATAAGTCTTTTAGGAAGAGAAAATATTTAAAATAGGTTACAAAAATTGTCAAACCATAAGAAATTTTTGTCACAATGAAAAAAATAAGATATTTAAATTTAAAATGATGAATCAACGTAAAATAATGTGCATCCCTAGACATACAGTTTTAAAATTTCAGAGGGAGAGAGAGACTGAGTTTGACCTAGTTTGGTGCTGTTTTCTAAGTTTACTGGATTCTATAATATAGTAGGAAAGTTCCTTCAAGTACTTGAAGGAAATGATTCTCAACTTACAAAATTTACTCTGAAAACAAGTAAGGAACAGAAAAGTGAAGGAACAAGATTAAGGCATGTCAGATCTCAGAATATTACTTCTTATAAAATCCTTCTTGATAGGAGACTTGAAACTGTTTAAAAAATAATAAATAGTGGTAAAACAAGAAAGGGAGAACTACTGTATTGCATCCAGAAACCAGTAGATCCAATTCAGAAAAGTACTCCTGGTTTAGAAATTAACTAGTTCACTATGGAAAAGGAAGACACTGAGTTTCTGAAGAAATTTTCTGTGAAAATTTAGTTTCCATAGAAAAGATATTATGTTTGAGATATCCAAAGCATTTAGTAATAAAATAAAATTAAAGGATTTTGTGATAACTAGGAATAGTAGATATACTTGCAAAGATGAAAGAAAACAGGAGAGGAAATGAAATAAGGGACTATTTGGTTAGATGGTAGAATTTGTTGTATTTATATAAATTTTAATTTCAGATTTTTTAGTTGTGTTGTAGATAAAATACAGCCTGTAATCCCAGCACTTGGGAGGCTGAGGCAAGAGGATCACTGTGAGTTCAAGACCAGCCTGGGCTACATAGTGAGTTCTGGTTCAGTCTCAACTACATAGCAAGAACCTGTCTCAAAAACACC
>NW_022900951.1:71125994-71134938 GCF_012274545.1 Fukomys damarensis
AAAAAATTAGAAAAAAACCAAAAAAAAAAAAAAAAAGAAAAGAAAGAATGGGCATGACATTGCTATACCAGACTGGACTTTGTGTTTCCGAAGTATATTATTTATTGTGAAACAAAAGATGTTATAGTTTGTTTTTAAATGTTAAAATTTTCTTGGGGTTTCCATTTTTAGGCTGTCCATTTCTTAATATCTCTTTTCAAATGGTATACTACATTACAAATGATGGCTTCTAACCAAAGTGTCATTCCATATTTATACAAACAAAATAAATTTACAAAATATAATAGCACATCATTTCTAAGTTTACTAATAGCAATAAAATATTAAGGGCATCCATTGTATCTTTTTTACAAACTACCAGAACATAACTTTATTCACATTAAAAAATGATCTTTAGCTCAGTGCCACTGTACCTTCCTCACAATTACGAAGTCCTAAGTTTGATCCCTGGCGCACACAAAAGAAATCACCTTTAATTTCATTTGACCTACACATCTCCCATCTCATTTCAACTTTTTCTCAAAATGCTCATCATGTCACCCACACCTTTAACAGACCATGGAATCTACAATAAATTAGGTCTAACAACTGAAGAGAGCTTATAATGTATGCTCCCAAAAGTTTCTTTACTTTCCTGAAAATTCCTCAAAGTGAGGAAAGAAATATCTGCTCTTCACTCATTTCTTCCATTTCACTTTCACATTTCTTCATCAGATTATCAAGATGCACTTTTCACCTCAATATAAACAAGGTGAGAAAAAAGAGTTCCTCTGTTGAGAAAGTGTCTTAATGCTACACCCAAGAGTCCTGGGAACAAATGTACTGCTTCGCTCCATTGGAACATCATTTAGTGGAATAAAAGTCTATGTAATTTCTGGTTAATTCAGTCCATACTGAATCGAATAATCAGAAGAAGCTGCAAGTGAACTCATTCATCAAAATAAGGATCTTCATAGCTATAAGTAGATGTGATTTAACTTTAATAAAAATACAAGAATTAATACATAAATTCTGCAAAGTTGTAGAATAGAAAATCAATATAAAATCAGTAGTATTTTTATAAACCAGTTTATCTTAAAATTTTAAAAAGTAAATCCTATTTACAAGAGTTACAAAAATATAAATTGCCTAAGAATAAATTTAATCAAATTGATGAATTATTTCTATAAAATTAAAAAGTATAACACTAATACAAGTAATTTAAAAATACTCAAAAAATAGGATGTCATCCCCTGTATACAGATTATGTTATGATTTAAAATACAAAACATTCTCAAAATTCTCATATATTGAGTGTAGTATTCATGATGCAGCAATTCTCAAGGGAGAGACCTAAAGGTGAATGGAAAACAAGGGCATTAACTTCATCAGTGTATTAATTATTTCATGAGTTCATAGTTTAGTGTGTTATTAGGAACTGGGATTCATCTAGAGGAAGTATTTCACTGGGATTGTGCTCTTTTTTATGTTTGGCTTTTTTTTCCTCATTGAGCTTATTGGTACATTTTAGGTATACAGTACAGTTACATTCATTATTGGGATCTTCAACCTTTACATGACAGTTCTTGGTTCTCGTTTTTTCCTCTTGTCCCTGCCCTCCCTTCACGTCCTCCTCCCCTCCCCATTTACAAACACTTCATTTCCCTTTTTTCATTTTCTCATATTTTTTTCTTTTCCCTTATTATCTTTCCCCACCCTTCCCACTTTCCCTACACCTTTAGCCCCTTTCTTCCTATTTCACAAAGTCAATTATCTCATTAGGATCTTATGTATTATTATAGTTTTTTTTTCTTTTTTTTTTTGTTGTTGTGGTAGAATTGGTTTATTTTGAGGATGAAAAAACAAAATTCAGGCGGTTATTTAGTTTAAAAGATAAAATTTCAAAATGTTATCTTGGGCCAGGGATTTAGCTCAGTGGTTTGGTGGCCTGCCTTGCAAGTGTAAGCACCTGAGTTCAATCTCCAGTACCAAAAAAAAAAAGTTATCTCATCATAGTCTGTCTTTATGTCTAAGAAAGTTAATAAATCACGTTCAAATTCAGAAACAAATAATTATCTCATACTCAAGTATGTCCTTTCCAGAAATTATTGATAAAATTCAACAATTTACGTTTAGGTAGCAGGAGAATCTAGATATTTAAATCTCTGTTCTTTTTTATATGCTTGCATATTATTTACTTTGGGTTTTTAAAAAGGAAACTAACTTTCTTCTTCAGTTTTGGAAATAACAGCCATTAAACTGACCGCTACCTCAGTGTTGTTTTTTTTTTTTTTTTTTTTTTTTAACATCCAGACTTTTCACCCTTGGTTGCCCTCTCCTCTACTTCTCTCAGGCAGGTTTTCTTATAGAGCTTTCCTTTCCTGAGGAAAGGAGAACAAGCACGTACAAGAGAGGAGAAAATACTGATGAGGTTATATTCTCAGTCTGCTTCCAGGTTTTGAGTTTGGTCTCACTTGTTTACTTCTATTCTAGGTCTTGATTCTAAGTCAGAAATGGCCTCTGTTTCTACTTATTGACACCTTTATTCTACCCAATTGTCTTAGTTTTGTGTGACTGCTACAGCAAAGTGCCACAGACTGAGCAGTTTAAGCAACAAAAATTTATTATCTCACAGCCCTGTAGGTTAGAAAACTAAGATCAAGGTGTGGCAGGACTGATGTCTTTTTTAAAATCGGGGATTGAAATCAGGACCTAAAAAAACCTTAAAGACATCAGCCCAAGGGCCAGGGATTTAGCTCAGTGGAACTGTGCCTGTATTATTATAGTTTATTCACACCAGAGAAACTATTTGGAATTTACACATGTGTGACTTATTTATTTCACGGAGGAGTATATCCTCAATATGTATCCTTTTTCCTATGAATGAATCTAATTTCTCATTCTTTATGGCCGAGAAATATTCCATTTTATAGAAAAACTACATCTTCTTTATCCAGTTTCCAACTGATGAGCAAATGGGCTGTTTCCAAATTTTAGCTATTACAAACTGTGCCACTATAAAAATAGATGTGCATATATCTCTGTGATATGATTCTTGTAATTCTTTTGGAAAGATACCCAGAAGAGGATGGCTGGGTCATATGGAACCTCTAGTCTCTGCTCTATGAGGTATATCCATATTGATAAACCAGCATATTTAAAACTAAATAGATGCTGTAGACAAAGATGCTATGAATAAAGTTTGGGAAAATTACAGTTAATTAAACAAATGTTTGTGAATGAATTGGATATCTACATGTAAAAAGATGAAGCTAACACTTAACTCTCATGATAAAAGAAAATAAATTAAAATGAATTAAAATCTTAAATTTAATACCTGAATGTATGATGGAAAAAAGACAAATACTTCAGGACATTGGTACAAGCAATAAAATTTTAAATACAACCTAAAGGAATGGGACATAAATCAATATTTCACAAATGGGGTTACATCCAATTAAAATAACTTGGCATGGCAGAAAGAAGATTGATCTTATAAAATTGAAAGTAGGCTACTGATTACCAGAAACTGAAGAGAATATAGCTAACAGGGAAATTGATAAAAGTTGATCAATAGGTACTAACTCATAGTTCCTAAAAAGAAATTCTGGTGTTCAATGTCACTTTAAAGTTATCATATAAAAGTAACATGCTTCATACTTCAAAAAAGATCAAAAAATAATTTTAACGTTTTCATCATGAAGAAATTATAAAAGTATGAGCAAAAAGATGTATTTATCCCGCATTTAATATTACACAGTATTTCTATGTATAAAAACAAACCAGCAGGTACCCTATGTACAATTCTTATGTCAATTAATTTTTTGAACATTGGGTTTAGATTAAAATAAATATGATGCTTTATTAATTATGACAATGAAATGATGTATTAGACATTATTATGCACTGATGTACTACATATTGCTATTCTTTTGTAGGAGGATTTTTTTGTATATTATCCAGAATTTTAAACACCTCACTCCTTTGGAATACTTTTAGGTAAATGCATTCATAGGTTTTGATGATGGAATAAAGCTATATTTAGTACAATAACACTTATAACAGCAATAATTTAATAAATCCTAAACAAAATTCAGAACACTGAGATAAATGGGAGGCCCTATTTTCAATTCTTTGTGTTTAATTTGCTATTTTTTGTTTTCATTAAAAATTATTCAAGGGGCCAGGGATTTAGCTCAGTGGTTCGGTGGCCTGCCTTCCAAGCTCAAGGACCCAAGTTCAATCCCTGGTACCAAAAAAAAAAAAAAAAATTATTCAACAAATAACTGTGGTTTTGTGTCTGCTAATTTTTGTGCTTGAAGACTTTCAGACTAGACTGATTTTCTCTAAGAATTTCTTGCAAATTGTGGTATAATTGAAGATAAGCTTATTCTTAATCAGTCTCTTAGCTCTAAACTGGTACATATATAGAATGGAGCTGGAATAAATCAGCCACACTAATGTCACTTTTTCTCAAACACTTAATTGGTTTGATGACTGTGCTATACAGAATAAATTTCAACAGTATCTTGTGGAGTATGTTATATTTGTATTCTAGTGATTACATAAAAGTATGTACTACTAATTTTCAATGTCAGAGAGAAAAATTTGCAGTACTTACTGCAGTTAATAAAAACAATTTATTTATATGTTTGACCACAATTTAATGTATTTAAGTATACACAATAATATTTTTTTAAAAATATTGTACTATGTAGATATTTCTTATAGATATTCATAAGAATTAGTATGACAGAAGTTCAAACTTTTCAGATTTAGTAGTGTCTAAATTTGAAGTCTGATTAAATTGATATTTGAAGTATGTATAGTATATATATAGATATATATAGATATATCTATATATATACTAAAACCTTCAATTATGAGCATAATTTATTCCAGAAACAGGCTTGTAACCCAAATGACTTGTATATCAAATCAAATTTCTCCATAAGAAATAGTGGAAATAATGATTCCACAACACAAAAATATACATATAATATCACTATAATATTGTAATAAAACACAAAATAAAAATGAAAGTACAGAATACAGAGATAATCAAATTAATTTGTGCTAACCTTTGATAACTTGTGGCTGGTGTGAGAGAGACAAGAAAGAGGAGAGTTATTGTGTAAGATGTCTTTCACTAACAGAATCACTGCCATCTCTCACTCAATGGAATATTTTCTTTTTTGCAAATTTAACAAGGAATATATGCAATGACATTTGGTTTTGCTTCCTTTTAAGGAATTCACAGAAATGTGACATTGCATTGCCATCTAAACATTCATACAACAGTTTGGGTGGAATTTATTACCCCCCTGTCACAAATAGTCAAACTAGACAAAAAAGAAACAATGAATTACTAATATTCAAACTGTTGAACAAATGGACTTAATAGATATTTACAGTGTTCCACCACCAAATTCAGAATACACATTTTTTCAGCTGAACACAGGCCATTCTCCAAAATAGATGACATACTAACACATAGAACATGTTTATGCAAATAAAAAGAAATTGGAGTTATCCCCTGTATATTATCAGATCATAGTGCAATGAAATTGGAGATCAATAGCAAAAGAAACCACAAGAACTAGTTAAACACATGGAAATTGAATAACAACCTCCTGAAAAAAAATGAGTGGAATACAAAGGCAATTAAAGAAGAAATTACATAGTTTCTATAATTAAATGGTAATGCCAATACAACATACAGGAATTTATGGGACACTATGAAAGCATTCTTATGAAGGAAATACATAGCAGTGAATAGCCATTCAGGAAAACAGAGTGAGCTCAAATAAACAAACTGATGCTGAACCTCAAACTTCTAGAAAACAAGAAAAGGACAAACCAAAAGCTCATACAAGGGAGGAAACTAAAAAACAGAGGAGATATTAATACAATGGAAACTAAGAGAATGACACAAAAAAATCAATGAAGCTAAGAGTTGGTTCTTCAGAAGTATAGACAAAATGACAAACCCTTAGCCAATGTTATCAAAAAAGAAAAAAAAGTCTAAGCAATTAGAAATGAAAAGGATGAAATTAAAATGGAAACAGCAGAAATCCAGAGGATCATTAATACCTACTTTGAGATCCTCATAGCAATAAGATGGAAAACACTGAAAAAAAATAGATTCTATCAAAATTGAATAAAGAAGACCTAAAAATTCTAAACAACCCATTATCAATCAGTGAAATTGAAAATGTAATTAAAAACTTACCAACTAAGAAAAGACCAGGCACTGATTGCTTGTACAAGGCACTTAGAGAAGAAATATTACCCTATGCTTTAACCTCTCCAATGAAATTGAAAAGGTAGTAGTACACCTAATTCATTACTGGAAGCAAGCATTACTTTATCCCCAAAGCAGGGAAAGACCCTTCCAAAAAACAGAACTATAGGCCAATCTCACTAATGAACATAGATGTAAATATCCTCAATAAGCTATTTGGCAAACAGAATGCAGAAAGTCATCATGAAGCTCATACATCCTGACCAAGTCAGATTTATTACAGAGGTGCAGGGATGGTTCAATATGTGTAAATCAATAGATGTAATACACTATATTAACAGAGCCAAAGACAAAATCATGTATCATCTCAATAGATGCAGAAAAATCTTTCAATAAAATCCAACACCCATTCATTAAAAAGAAAAACCCTACAGAAAAAAAATGGAATAGATGGTCTCTATCTCAATCTGATAACTTTTGGCCAATATCATACTAAATGGTTAAAAACTAAAAGTTTTCATATTAAAATCTGGAACAAGTCAAGGATGTCCGCTATCTCCACTCCTGTTCAACAGAGTTCTGGAAACATTAGACACAGCAATTAGACAAGAGAAAGAAATAAAATAATTAAAGACAGGAAATGAAGAATTTCAATTGTCGTTGAGTGATTTCTTGATAGCAGCCATTCTTTGTGGGGTGAGGTGGAATCTCAGTGTTGTTTTCATACGCATCTCTCAAATGACTAGTGATGTGGAACATTTTTTTCATATATTTACTTGCTGCTTTTACTTGTTTGCCTGAGAAATGTCTGTTCATTTCAGATGCCCATTTTTGAATCGGGTCCTGCCATGTAAATATATGAGATCCCAATAATGAATGTAACTGTACTGTATACCTAAAATGTAGCAATAAACTTAATGAGGAAAAAATAAAATTTAAATTGTCATTATTTGCAGATGACATGATACTTAATATAGAAGACACTCAAAAATCCACCAAAAACTTGCTAGACTTAATTTAAAAATTCAGTAGAGTAGCTGGATACAAATTCAACACTCAGAAATCAATTGCCTTCTTGAACATTAATAACAGACTCACTGAGAGAGGAATTGGAGAGAAATAACTATTTTTCACATTAACATCCCCCAAAATGAAATACTTAAGAATGAATCTAATGAAGAAAGTAAAAGACCTTTACTCTTAAAGCTATAGCACTCTAAAAATAGAGATCAAAGAGGATATCAGATAACGGAAAGACATCCACTGTTCTTGGGTAGGAAGAATCAATATAATAAAAATGGTCATACTTCCACATTGCTGAATAAATTCAGTGCAATCCCACTTGAAATCCCAACAGCATATTTCACAGAGCTACAGTAAAAAATCCAAAAATCCATTTGGAACAAGAAGAGACCTAGAATAGCAAAAGCATTTGTAAGCAACAATGACAAAGTAGGAATATCACAATCTCAACTTCAAATTATACTGGAATTATACTGTGATAAAAACAGCATCTTGCTAGCAAATAAACAGATTCTAGGATACGTGGAACATATTAAAAGATGCAGAAGCAACTCCCATCATACTACACCTTCCCATCTTTGACAAATGAGCCAAACACCTGCATTGAAGGGAAGATAGCTTCTTTAATAAATGGTGCTAGAAAAACTGGGTTTCAGCAGCTGCTCCTCAGACAAAGGTCTACTATTTAGAATACATAAAGAAATTTAAAAAAAAGCAGACCTGCCAAATTTAGAAATACAAACCAAAAATAAGCATCTGAAATGAACAGACATTTCTCAAACAAAGAATTAGCAAATAAACATATGAAAAATGGTTCAACATCACTGCTCATTCTAGAGGTGCAAATGAAAACATCATTGCAATTCCATCTGACTCCAGGAAGAATGGCTGCTATCAAGAAGTTAATCAATAATAAATGTTTGCATAGCTGTTGGGGAAAAGGAAGCCTTCTCCACTGTTGGTAGAAATGTAGACGGGTGTTACCACTGTTAAAACCAGCTTAGTGATTCCCCAAAAAAACTAGGATCAGAGGACCCATTTGATGTAACTATTCCCCTGCTGCATATCTTACCAAGCAAATTAAAAGCTTCATACCTCAGTGATATATGCAAACCCTGTTGTTACCAGTATGCTTTACTTTGTAATAACTAAGTCTTGGAAACAGCCCAAATACCCATCAACTGGTGAGTGAATAAAGAAGATTTAGGTTTTTTTAAAATAAGTAAATAAAATGGAGTACTACTCAGCCATAAAGGATGAGAAACTAGAGACATTTATAGCTAAATTGATGCACACTGAGGTCATTCTCTTAAGTGAAATAAATAGGACACACGTGTTAATACTGAAAAGTTTCTCTGGTGTGAGAAACTGAAAGTGAAAATGAGTTCCAAAATATATAAAAGATAACATAAAATAGGAAAAAAATGTCAAAAGTCAAAGGAGAAAAGATGGTAGGGGAAAAGAAAAAAGGGAACAAAATCATGTGAAAAGATGACAAAAATGGAAACAAAATTTTGTGTAAATAGAGAAGGTTGTTAGAAGGGAGGAAAGGGGAAAGGGAATAGAGAAGAATCAAGATCAACCATTAATAGGTACAAATTCCCAATTATTATTTTTTTTTAATTGAGTTTATTGGTACATTTAGGGATACAGTACAGTTACATTCATTGTTGGGATCATGTACCTTTACACTTTACA
>NW_022900951.1:71135844-71168450 GCF_012274545.1 Fukomys damarensis
TAAGATGAGATCCCAGTTGTTGATTCTTTCTGCTAGTTCCCGTGCTACTGAGGATTTGTTCATAAAGTCTTTTCCTATACCAATGTCTTCCAGAGTTCTGCCTAACTTACTTTCCAGCAAGTTTAATGTTTCTGTTTTAATATTTAGATCTTTAATCCATTTGGATTTTAATTTAGTGCATGGCGAAAGATAAGGGTCTAATTTTAATCTGTGACAGGTTGATATCCAGTTTTTCCAACACCATTTATTAAAGAGGCTATCTTTCCTCCACTGAGGATGGTGAGCTCCTTTGTCGAAGATGAGGTAGCTGAGTACATCTGCATTTGTTTTTGTGTCTTCCAGTCTGTTCCATTGATCCTCAGGCCTTTTTCTTTGCCAGTACCATGCTGATTTTATCACAGTGGCTTTGTAGTATAGTTTCAAATTGGGACAAATTCCCAATTATGAATGTAATAGTAGTAAATACCTAAAATGTTCCAACAAATTTAATGAATTAATAAATAAATATATCCACAATAGCATCTTTTTAAACCTCTAGTGTTATTAAATATGAATTTTCCAAAATATTTTATTATTCAAATATTCTACTAGAAAGATAAGAAACTGAAATAAATGATGGAAGAAAATCAAGAAAAAATCATAATTGTCATTTTTATAAATATGATTAATCAGTCCAATAGGTGAAATACAGCTTAATTGTTTTTATTTTAAAATAGAAATTTTCTGTGTACATGAAGGAAAATCATGAAAATGAATAAGTAAAGAAGAAATAAAATTCCAATTAGCACACACTAGACATTTTTTGTAAATGAAGTAGCAAATTATCAATAAATGTTTAATTTTTGTATTAATAGACAAATGACACAATTAAAATAAAACAATTTACATAAAATATATAAGCAGTATAAGAAAGAATAAAAGTTGTTTCACTTTATTCACACATAACCAAATATTTTGCTTAATGATCAATTACATTGGAATTTATATAATACAATTAACTTACTATAGAAATTACTTAAAAACAATAAAAATACCCCACAAAATTAATTTGTGGCTTATTAAGTGCAGAAATAACATAACATAGAGAAATTTTATAAACATCAAATTAATTTGTAATAAGTTTTATTATTTGGCAAGAAAATTTTTAGGCATCCTTGTCCTAGAGATTATAGGAGTAAATTTTAGAGATAAAGTGATTGGTATGTCAAGATACTTGTATTTTGGTCAGTATTCTCAATGTGTATGTAGATTTATATCTAATAAATTTTTACATATTTAAATTGATATAAAAATGCTAAATAAAATTTGCAATGTATAATATGTGCAATTGAAACATGACAGTGCATTAGTAATTTCTCAATTATTTATTAAATCACAAATAATGCATAATTTGCAAACTTTGACTTATGTAAGTAAATATATATGAGTATATGCCTATAAATATAAAAATGTATGGAATTCCATTTTTACTGTTATGATAAACTATTTCTTCTAACTCTCCTGCTAAAAATAGTATATATTATTTTTATGAAATATTTAACATGCACTGATTGCCAAAATATTGCAGGCAGTATTTTACAGCTCTCCAAAACCTGGAGCTAAGATAGATAGAAAAGTGCTACTCAACAAGAAGTAAGAGAACAGGCCTGATTATCAGTAAAGAGGGAACAGGGCAACTAAATATTATGAAGAAACAGAAAGACAAGGTAGATAAAGTATCAGTCTATAATCCTAATCCCAGAAGCAGAAGTCAAGCCCAGAGAGGGTAATGCCCCAATGACAAACAACAGAACAGCAGCACCAGCCACAGGAAAAACACATTTGTTGTGTGGTATTTTATTCTGAAAACTACCCATGTCAGAGAGGAGAGAAGAGAGGAAATACACTGCAGCACTCACAATATCTCAGAGTAATATAACCAAGATTCATTTTCAAAGGAGATATGTGTTTGAGACTGAGCTCCTCTGGGAATTTGAAGTCACCGAACAATGACATGTAAGCATCTTTGATGAGACCCTACCATAATAACTAGGTGGAAGAAAGCCACAAGAAACCATGTTACAGAGGGTGATTAGATTCAGGCAGCCAGAGAAGTCTAAGTATCAGGAAACTCAGACTGTAGAAGGCACAGTGATTGGCATAAATACCCTCAGTGATGAGGAGAAGGGATATGATGTGACATTTCATGAGGGTGATTATTGGAAAGTCCAGAAATCAAGCCCACCAGATTTCATGATTCACCTCATTGCCCCCCACCTCCCACCATAAAATTCAGAGATATTTTTCTTTCTTTTCTACCCTTCATTTTAAAAATTTTATCATGCTCCTTCCATTTTCCCATTTCCCCACCTCCTCCATTAACTACAATGATTACTTTATTATTATCCTCTCTAAATTTGTCCTTTTAATTTGTTCTGTACTATAGTATTATTGCTGTTTTGTTTTTTGCTGTTAATTGTGCTAGAGAGTTTACTTTATTTAAACATCTGGTTTGCCTTTAGGTTGTCATTATTACTAAAAATTATTTTGTCCTCTCTAAGTCTTACTGGTGATTAAGCCCACAAGTCATGAACATAGAAGAAATATATAGTCAAACAAATGCACAAATGATAACACAGAAAAAGTACCAAAAAATTAAGCAAAAATGATACATCAAAAGATCTGTAACTTGTCAATGACTGAGCCAAAGATAATAGAAATTAATGAAATGATGGATAAAGAATTTAGAAGACTGATTTTTAAATGATCAAAAATGTTAACAGGATTATAATCCGCTGAATGATTTAAGGAAGACAAGGAAGCCTATGAAGGAGAAATTTGACAAAAAAAAAAGATTCTGTAAAATAACCAAGGAGAAAACTCAGAATGGAAAAGTAGAATAAGTAAAATAAAAATTTATTGGAAAGACTCATTGATAAACTGAATAGAGAAGAAATAACCTTAGGGCTTGAAATTAAAGTTGGTGAATTATTACATTTGGAAACTAATAAAAATAAATTATATAAAATCTAAAAACTCTGTGACATGATTAAAACACTAATTTTACAAAGTTTTTGTATATAACAGTTTTAGACTAAAGGTATAGAAAATTTATTAAATTAAATAATAACTAAACACTTCCCCAAACTTAGGAAAATAGTTAATAAGCAGATATTGTAAGCATTTAGAATCTAAAGCAGCCATGGCCAGAAAAGAACCATAACATGTCATATTGCAGTTAAAATGTCAATTTTATTAAGGAAGGAAAAATACTGAAAGTTACAGGAGAGAAACAAGAAGTTAATTATAGAGTTAAACCCACACAAATAACTGCACAATTTCCTACAAAATTTCTAAAGTTTAGAAAGGTATGGAAAAATGTATTTCAGTTCCTGAAAGAAAAAAAAATAAAATAAACTGAAAGCCTATAGTACTATATGTAGCAAAGATGTCCTTTAAAATGGAAGGGAAAATACAAACCAAAGATAAGCATAAAGAAATTCATGAAAACTAAGCTGCCATCGAAGAAAATGCTCAAGAGATTTCTTCATATAAAATAAGAGTAGATAAACAATTTAGAATTAGGAAAAAAAAATCAAACATGAATAATACCACAAAATACCAGACATAGTACCCAAATTTCTATAATAACTATGAATGTAAATTATCTTAATTCTGTAATTTACAGTCACAGAATGACAGGTTAGATTAAAAAAATCAAAACCAGGCCTTAGTTGTCTGCAAAACATACTTTACTAGCAAAAACATACACAGTTTAGACATGACAGGATGAAAATAATATTCCATACAAAACAATCCCAAAACAAGAAAGAGTAGCCATAATTATATCTCACAAAGTAGTATTCAACACAAAATTAGTGATAAATATCAAAGAAAGTAACAACATACTGGCTAATGGAAAAATCCATCAAGAAGACACAAACATCATAAATATGCACCAAACATCAGTGTATCCAGTTTCATAAGAAAAACACTATTCAATATAAGTGGCCACATAGGTTAAAATACAAGAGAAGTGGGTAACTTCAATATTTTGTACCAATTTATATGTCATGTAGACAAAATAATAAAAAAATGGTTAAAGTGTTTTATAGATTAGGTAGATTTAACAGAATTCTACAGAACATTCACACCTATAACTACAGAATACACATATTTTTCAGTAGCTAATGGAGTGCTCTTCAAAATAATACATAACTTATACCAAAAAGAAAATGAAAAATTTGATATAATTTCTGATAACTTTTCAGGTCATAATGGAATGAAGCTAGAAATAAGCTACAAGAGAAACTAAAGAAAATACGCAAAAACATGAATATTTAACAATTAATTTTAATGATTAATGGCCCATTAAACAAATCAAGGATGAAATTTTTAAAATTCCTAAAATCAAATGAAAATGGAAAGAAAACATACTCATATCTTTGGGGTAAAGTAAGACCAGTTTTACCAGCAAAATTTCGAGGTATGAATGCCTAAATTGAAAGCTGAGGGACTACTCAATAAACAAGCAAATGTTGCTTCACAAGGTCTTAGTAAAAGGGCAGACTAAAATTAAGCTCAACAGAAGGAAAATGATAATAAATATGAGAGATTAAATTAAACAGAGGTTAAAAAACTAAAAGAATTAACAAAACATAATTTTATCTTTGAAATTACAAATCAGATTGATAAACCCTTAGCCTAACTAATAAACTAAAAGAGATGATCCAAATCATTACAATAATTGTTGAGAAGAGGACATTATCACAGGCATTATTGAAATCTAGAGAATCATTCACGGTTATTTCGAAGCCCTGAATTATTATAATTGTGAGAATCTGGTAGAAGTGGATATATTTCTAGACACTTATCACCTAGCAAAATTGAAAAGGCTATGATTAACATACACAGATCAATGGCAAATGATACTGAGGTAGTAAAAAAGTCACCTAATACAATTGAAAATTATCAGATTTTACTTCTGAATTTTACTGTACTTTTTTTCTCAACTTATTTTAAAGAAGAATTAATAACAATGTACTTTGAAGTACTCTATTGAATTGAAAAGAAAAGAATGCTTCCAAACTCTTTCCAAAAGAGAATGTCACCTTGATACACTACAATAAAAACCATACAAGGATACAATAAAAAGTTTTAAAAAGTAGTGCAACATCCTTGTTTAATATAGATGCAAAAATTATTAATAAAATATGTGGCAATCAAATTTCATTAAATTTAAACACTTTATATATATATCATAGATCATAATGAAATTATTTTTATTCTAGGAATGTAAGGATGGTTCAATATAAACAAATTAATGCACATAAAATGCAACTTAAAATCAAGAATAAAAATCATATGATTGATTCAACTGATGTACAAAAATTCAACAAAATTCATTACCCATTCATAATAAAAGCTCTGAAGAAATTAGACATTGAAAGATGATATTTTAATATAATAATGACTATATAAAACCTCAGCCAAAACCAATCTAATTATATAAATATAAAAGCATTGCCTATAAAATAAGGAATGAAACAAGGATGCCCATTCTTTTTAAACCAATTGTACTAATTTATTATATATTTTTTATATTAGTATATACTATATTAGAATATAGTGAATGTAATTACTAATGATTTAGTGATCAGTAGTAATATGAACACTATTATAATTAGTGTGGATTATACTGCTATACATAACTTTTACAGTTTCCTTTACTTTATCTACTGATGAATATATTTTTTGAAATTAATTTTATTGGTACAATTTTGTTATACATTGATCATATTCATCACAGGGAATTTTATCTGTACATAAAATATCTTGATTTTTTTCCCAATGCTACTCCTCTCTATTCAAGCTTTCTTCCCTTCCTAATTTACAAAAGCTATGTTTCCATTATTTTCCTTTTATTCTCATTTTTTTCCTTTTTTTTCTGTCCTTACCTACCCCCTCCCCACTCCATTAATTCCCTTCTCATTTGAACAGTTTCTCTCTACTCTCAATATCTATCATCAAATTTGGCCCTTATTTATAATTTTGACGTCTCACACAACAGCAAAAGTATGATATTTAAGCATGTGTCTGATTTATTTCACTTATTAGTATGGGCTTAAGGTGTATAGATTTACTCTAAAATGTATTAAGCTTATTCTTTTCTCATGGCAGAGTAGGACTGTACTGTATACAAAAACATATTTTCATTATCTATTTATCCATTGGCACAAATTGTACTGCTCTAAACATGGGTGTGCATATACAACTGTGGTATGATAACTTTAGCTAATGAAGATGTGAAGAAGGAAAATAGCTGGGACAAAATCAACCACTAGTCTTAGTTTTTTGAGGAATTGCCATATTATCTTTAATATTATATGTACCAATCTACACTCCCACCAAGAAGGGGAAAAAGTTTTGGGGTCTGGGGATTTAGCTCAGTGGTTCCACCACCTGCCTCAAAAGTGCAAGGACCTGAGTTTGATCCCTGATACAAAAAAAAAAGTTTCTTTTCCCCCATAACCTCAACAGTATTTCTCATTGGTTGATTTCTTGATTGATCTTCTTTACATATTATTCTTTTTTATGGTACCAGGGATCAAACCTTGTGCTTTTGAGTTAAGCAGCACAACCACTAAGCTAAATCCCTGGCCCACTGTATATATTCTTTGTATTAGTCCTATTGCTGAAGAATAGCTGATTTTTTTTCCATTAGTAGGTTGTTTCTTCAATCTATTACGGTTTCTTTTGATGTTCTAAAGTATTTTAGAGTGCCAGGAAAGCCTGCTTGGGCCCAATCCATGGACCAAGTACCCACACCCTCCCCTGTCTGTGCCACCACCATCACTCCAGCACAAGGAAGGTAGCTGCGTAGGTGCCCCATAACCACACCCCCATTCTCAGACCTAATGATTGTGCCAGTCTTTGGATCCACTCTGCAGAAACAGAGGTAGTCTTAAAGGGTACTTTTATGAACTCCCAACTTTGAACATCTTTAAAGAAAGGGTGGGGGAAACTTGTAGTAGAACTGTGTGGAGTTCAACCCTTCAGGAGGTTGGAGAACTCAATCTGGGCCTTGCAGCCCGAGGTCAATCTGCATCTTTGGAGACTACCATTGGCGACCTGAGATCACGGGATATGGTTCTGCACGTGGCTTTGCATGTTGTATATTATGACAGCATATATATAGTCTGAAAGAGGCTCTTCAAATTCATTTTTTTCAATTCCTCATTCCACTCTACAAATTCTTTCTTTTTTATGTCCTCTTTCTCCAACTCAGTCTCTTGCTCCACCCTATTATCCCTCATCTCCCTTTCTGTTTCTGCTCCTGCCTTAACTGAGATTTCTTCTTTTATATTTTTTTCTTTTTTTCTGTATGCTCTTTTCTTCTGTCATTCTACCTCACTCAAGGGTCAATAGTTTCAAGGGAAAGTGAGCCCCTAATACTGATAAGGGGATATATTCTTGTCCTTAGACTTGTACTCTGTCTATACCTTTTGAATTTAACAACTTCCTAAAGATTGTGTGGTCATTCTATGTTCTCTGCCTTCACTTGAAACCTTCTCCAATTCTTTTACTTATCTACTCCTCTCATCCTCTGGCTAAGCCCCCATCCTAAATGGTAAATATTCTATATTGAAAAGTTTATTCATTGCAAACATATTTTGGACTGCTTCCGATTTTAATTTAATTTGCATGGTTTCAAGATGATAGAGTAATGACTACCACAAGTGGTCAATTTGCAAGTTGTGCTTGACCTCCTATTGTGTTGCTGATTATATCAATTGGGATAAAGGATTGTGATTGATTTAATAAGCTCTTTTCTTGAAATTATGAAAATGAGAATGTCTATAAGTCATTAGAGACCCAAAAGCTAAAGTGCAACTATATCAGGAAGATTTAAGTAATAACTCAGGAATTAAATCAAGGACAGCCCAACAACAAAAATAAAAATAAGAAAACACTTAAGCAAGACACAAAGACAGACTTCCAGTTCACCGATGGCAAACAGTAGGGCAAATGAGGATGAAAAGTCTGATAGGGAACCACCAGCACACCCTGAACTCAAAGCCCAGGAAGTAACAAAACAGAGCAATCAGGCTCTAGAAAAATTCAAAACAGAAATAATTTCCCAGTAACCATAGAGATGCTGAGCAAAACGAAAGTCATGACTCCAGACTCTAGAACAGAAACTGACAAAAAAAAAATAAAAAAGATGAGCTCAGGTCCATGATAGAAGCCACAAAGGCCCAGAATAAGAAAGAAATGGAAACAGTAAATGCTCAACATAGGAAAGAAATGGAATCCATAAAACAGATTCAAACAGATATCCAGGACAGTAAAAACTCTACTGAAAGTGTATGCAACTGAATAAAACAATACAAATATAGAATCTCACATATAGAAGATAAGATTGCAGTCAGTGACCCTGCAAAGAAAGGTCTCTTAAAAACAGTAGGGGATCATTAGAAATCGATCCAACAACTCCCAGATGATGCAAAGAAGAACAACATAAGACTGATAGGAATCCATGAAGTAGCAGGAGAAAATACAAGTAACTTAAAAAAGATGTTCACAGAATTAATGACAGAAGACTTCCCAAACAGGGGAGAAGAATTTGATATATAGATGAGTGAGGCATATAGGACTCCAAGTAGCCACGACAAAAAAAAAATCTACACCTAAACTTATAATAATCAAGATCCAGGAAACCCAACAGAAGAAAAAAATGCTACAAGCAGTAAGAGAAAAGAAACAAATCACATGTAAAGGAAAGCCCATCAGAATCACAGCAGACTTTTCAACAACAAACCCACAGGTCAAAGAGAGCCTTGAGTGAAGTATTTCAAGTCCTAAAAGAGAATAACTTCTAACCTAGACTGATGTTTCCTGCAAAACTCTCTTTCAATATGGATAGGAAAATAACATACATGACAAAGAACACCTGGGAAACTTCATGAATACCAAATCAGCACTACAAGGAATTCTAAACAATATCCTAGAAAAAGACAATGAAGGTAACAACACCATGAGGCCCAACAGAGCAAATCAAATAGGCAAGGCAAGAAACTAAAAGAGAAGGCGAAAAAGCAAAAAGAGTCAACAAAAGGACAATAACATGACAATAATAAGTCAATACATATTAGTTAAAACCATCAATGCCAATGGACTCAACTCACCAATCCAGAGAAACAGACTGGCAGAATGGATTAAGAAGCGAAGTCCAATAATACATTGTATACAAGAAACACACCTAGTGCAAAAAGAAGCCCATAGACTGAAAGTGAAATGTTGGAAAACAATTCTCCATGAAACAGGAGCCCAGAAAAAAGCAGGTGTAGCAATCTTATTTGCATTCAAAGTAAATTTCAAATGAAAACAGATTAAGAGACAAAGAAGGCCACTACATCCTTGTGAAGGGAACAATTCAAGAGGAAGAGATGACAATCATAAATATATATGCACCAAATATTAATGCCCCCAACTATATAAAAGAAATAATAAGAAACAGGAAAACCAAATAAGCACTACTACAATTGCAGTGGGGGATCTAAATACCCCACTTTCACAAACAGACAGATAACAGTGTTAAAAAATCAACAATGAAATACTAGAACTGAAACAAGTTTTTGAATGCATGGACTTTATAGACATCTATAGAGTGTTCCAGCCCATGAAATCAGAATATATATTCTTTTCAGCTGCATATGGTTCATTCTCCAAGTTAGATCACATACTAGTTCATAGAACAGGTTTGAATAAATGCAAAAGAATCCAAGTTTTTCCCTGTATATCATCATATCATAGTGCAATCAAGCTGGAGAACAATAGCATAAGAAACCATAGGAACTTCACAAACACAAGGAAATTGAACAACACTATCCTGAACAATCAATGGATCACAGAGGAAATTAAATAAGAAACTAGTTAGTTTCTACAAATAAATGAAAATGTCAATACAACATACAGGAATCTATGGGACACAATGAAAGCAGTTATATGTAGAAAATTCATAGCACTGAATGCCTACACTAGGAAAACAGAGCGAGCTCAAATAAACAAGCTAATGATGAACCTTAGACTTCTAGAAAAGCAAGAGTAAGAAAAACCCAAAGCTCAAACAAGAGAGGAAATTATAAAGATTAGAGCAGAAAACAATGCAATGGAAACTAGGAAAACAATACAAAAAATAAATGAATCAAAGACTTTGTTTTTTGAAAGAATGAATAAAATCAATAAATCCTCAGCTAATCTTAAGAAAAAAAGGAAAGAAAAGTCTCAGATCCATGCAATCAGGAATGAAAAAGGTGAAGTCAAAACAGACCCAACAGATATCTAATGTAGGTATTTTGAGAACGTGTACTCAAATAAAATGAAAAGCACAGAAGAAGTGGACAGATTTCTAGATACTTATGAATTACCAAAGTTGAACAAAGAAAATAAAAACATTTTAAACACCCCAATTACAATAAGGGAATTGCAAATGTAATTAAAATCTTACCAACAAAGAAAAGATGGATTCATTGCTGAAGTTTGCAAGATATTTAGAGAAGAACTACTGCCATTACTCTCCAAACTTTTCATTGAATTTGAAAGGGAGGCAATACTTCCAAATTCATTCCTGAAAGCAAGTATCACTTTGATTCCCAAACCAGGGAAAGATGCAACTAAAAAAAGAGAACTACAATCCAATCTCATTAATGAATATAGATGCAAAAATCCTTAATAGATGACACCTAACAGAATACAGAGGATCATCAAGATCATACAACCTGACCAAGTAGGATTTATTCCAGAGATGCAAGGATGCTTCAACATATGTAAGTCAGTAAATGTAATACACTATATTAACAAAGTCAAGGACAAAAATGATATGATCCTCTCAATAGATGCAGAAAAAGCATTTAACAAAATTCAACACCCATTCATGATAAAAACCCAGCCAAAAATTGAAACAGAAGGTCTACATCTCAACTTAATAAAGGCTATCAATGAAAAAATAACAGCCAACATCATATTCAATGATAAAAACCTGAAAATCTTCTCATGAATTCAGGAACAAGACAAGGATGCCTACTATCACCACTCTTCTTTGATATAATGCTGGAAATATTGGCCATAGCAATTAGACAAGAGAAAGAAATTAAAGCAATAAAGATAGGAAAGAAAAATGTAAAAGTGTCATTATTTGCTGACAATATGATACTCTACATTGAAGACCCAAAAACTGCACCAAAAGACTTCTAGACTTGAGACTTTTAGTAGAGTATCTGGATAAAAGTTCAACAAACAGAAATCAATAACCTTCTTGCACACAAATAACAGACTCACTGAGAGAGAAATGAGGGAAACAATTCCTTTCACAATAGCATCCAAAAAATCTAGGAATCAATCTAACAAAAGAAGCTAAAGACCTGTACACATAAAACTACAGCACTCTGAAGAAAGAGATCAAAGAGGATATAAGAAAATGGAAAGATATCCCCTGTTCCTGAGTAGGTAGAATCAACATTATGAAAACGGCCTTACTACCAAAGCTGCTGTATAAATTCAATGCAATGCCACTTGAAATTACAGCACTATATTTCACAGAACTAGAAAAAAAGAATCCAAAATTTCATTTGAAACCATAAGAGACCTAGAATAGCAAAAGCCATCCTAGGCAACAGAGATATGGCAGCAGGTATAACAATTCCCAATTTGAAACTATACTACAAAGCCACTGTGATAAAAAAAATATGGTACTGGCAAAAGAAATGGACCTGAGGATCAGGGAAACAGACTTGGAGACACAAAAACAACTCCAGATGCACTCAGCTACCTCATTTTTGACAAAGGAGCTGACAATCCCTACTGGAGGAAGGATGGCCTCTTTAATAAATGGTGTTGGAAAAACTGTATCTCAACCTGCCAAAAGTCAAAACTAGACCCTTATCTTTCACCATGCACTAAATTAAAATTCAAGTGGATTAAAGATCTAAACATTAAAACAGAAACACTAATCTTGATCTAAGATAAGTTAGGCAGAACTCTTGAAGACATTGGCATAGGAAAAGAATTTATGAATAAATCCTCAGTAGCATGGAAACGAGCAAAAATAATCAACAACTGGGATCTCATCTTATTAAAAAGTTTTGCCCTGCAAAAGAAATCAACCACAGAACTAAGAGACAATCTACAATGTGGGAAAAAATTTTACCAGCTGCTCTGAAGACAAAGGACTTTTATCTAGACTATATGAAGATCTCAAAACAATTGCCCCCCCCCAAATATAAGGACCCTGTTCAAAAATGGGCATCTGAAATGAACAGACATTTCTCAGGCAAACAAGTAAAAGCAGCAAGTAAATGTATGAGAAAATGTTTCACATCACTGGTCATTTGAGAGATGCAGATGAAAACAACACTGAGATTCCACCTCACCCAACAAAGAATGGCTGCTGTCAAGAAATCACTCAATAACAAATGTTGGTGGGGTTGTGGGGGAGAAAGGAACCCTTCTCCATTATTGGTTGGAGTACAGACTAGAGCAACCATTATGGAAATCAATATGGAAATTCCTCAAAGAGCTGGGACTAGAGGTTCCATTTGACCCAGCCATCCCTGTGCTGGGTATATTACTAAAAAAATTAAAAGAATCGTATCACAGTGACATTTGCACATCTATGCTTATAATTGCACAGTTTGTAATAGCTAAAACTTGGAAACAACCCATTTGCCCTTCAGTTGCAAAGTGGATAAAGAAGATGTGGTTTTTCTATAAAATGGAATACTACTCAGACATAAATAATGAGAAATTAGATTAATTAATAGGAAAATGGATACATATTGAGGATATACTCCTAAGTGAAATAAATAAGTCACACATGTGTAAATACCGAATAGATTCTCTGGTGTGAATAAACTATAGTAGTATACAAAATCCTAATGATATAATTGACAATGTAAAATAGGAAGAAAAGTGCTAAAGTTGTAGGGTAAGTGGGAAGGGTAGGGCAAAGGTAATAAAGGGAATAAACAATATGAGAAAATGAAAAAAGGGAAATAAAGGTTTTGTAAACTTAGAGGGGTGGAGGGGATGAAGGGAGGGAAGGGACAAGGGGAAAATATGAGAACCAAGATCTGTCATGTAAAGGTACATGATCCCAATGATGAATGTAACTGTACTGTATACCTAAAATGTACCAATAAACTCAATGAGGGAAAAAAAGAAAGAAAATATTTTAGTATGATGAGATACCAGTTTTTGATACTTTTTAACATTTTCTATGTGTTTGGTGTTTTCTTCTGAAAGTTTTTACTGCATCTATATCTTCAACAGTTTTATCTATTTTATTTTTCATTAAAAGAAGTGCTACTTTTTATATTGAGATATTTGATCCATTTTTATTTCAATTTAGTGCACAGTGAGAGATGTGTGTCTAGGTTAACCATAATTGCTTTTGGTATTTTAAGTCTCTTCTGCTTCCATATGAATTTTAGAATTGTTTTGTCTAGTTTTGTGGAGTATGCTCTTGGTATTTGGATTGTGATTGCACTGAGTCTGCATAAAAGTTTTGGGAGTATAGACATTTTCACTAAATTTGTTATGCCTACAAAGAACAGGGGATACATTTTTTTCATTTTCCCATAGCCTCTTCAATCTACATTTTCAGAGTATTGTAGTTTTCAGTGTATAGGTTTTGATTTCCTTAGAGTGATTACTAAGCATTTCATTTTTTTTTTATGCTATCGTGAAAGTTATGGTTTCCCTAATTTCTCTCTCAGTGAGTTTGACATTCATGTTTAAGAATATTATTGATTTTTGGGTATTGACTTTTTACCTTGCTGTGCTGCCAAATTTGGCTATTAATTCTAGGAACCTTTTTGTGGAATTTTAGGAGTCTGCTATGGGAAGAATATTCTCATAGGGAAATATAATTTAACTTTTCACTTTCCCATCAATATTCCTTGTATTTCTTTCTCTTGTCTAATTGTTCTCACTCATGTTTCCAGAACTATATTGAACAAGAGTGCTGATAGTGGGAATCCTTGTTCTCATCCTGATTTTATTTTATTTATTTTTTTAAAATTGAGTTTATAGGTACATTTTAGGTATACGGTACAGTTACATTCATTATTGGGAACTTGTACCTTTACATGACAGGTCTTGGTTCTCATTTTTCCCCTGTCCCTGCCCTCCCTTCACCTCCTCCTACCCTCCCCATTTCCAAACACTTTATTTCCATTTGTTCATTTTCTCCTATTTTTTTCTTTTCCCTTATGAACTTTCCCCTACCCTTCCCACTTTCCCTACAACTTTAGCACTTTTCTTCCTATTTTGCATTGTCAATTATCTCATTAGGATCTTATCTACTATTATAATTTTTCACACCAGAGAAACTATTTGGTATTTATACATGTGTGACTTGTTTCACTTAGGAGTATATCCTCAATATGTATCCTTTTTCCTATGAATGAATCTAATTTCTCATTCTTTATGGCTGAGTAGTATTCCATTTTATAGAAAAACCGCATCTTTTTTATCCAGTTTCCAACTGATGGGCAAATGGGCTGTTTCCAAGGGTTATTATCTAGAATATGTAAAGAACTCAAAACAATCAGCCCTCCAAATACAAAGACCCAATTCAAAAATGGGCATGTGAAATGAACGGACATTTCTCAGACAAAGAAGAATAACAAGTAAATATATGAAAAAATGTTCCACATCACTGGTCATTTGAGAGATGCAGATGGAAACAACACTGAGATTCCACCTCACCCCGCAAAGAAGGGCTGCTGTCAAGAAATTACTCAATAACAAATGTTGGTGCAGTTTTGGGGAGAAAGGAACCCTTTTCTATTTTTGGTGGGAGTGCAGACTGGTGCAACCACTATGGAAATCAATATGGAGATACCACAAAGAGCTGGGACTAGAGGTTCCATTTGACCCAGCCATCCCTCTACTGGGTATCTTTCCAAACCAATTAAAAGAATCATATCACAGTGATATATGCACACCTATGTTTATAGAGGAGCATTTTTTAATAGCTAAAGCTTGGAATCATCCTGATTTTAGAGTGAAAACTTCCATTTTTTTTATTATTTGGTATAAGGTTGGCTGTTGGTTTCTCATTGATGGCTTTTATCAGATTGAAGTAAAGATATTCTATTCCAATTTTCTTTTGGATTTTCTTCATGAATTAATGTTGGAATTTGTCAAATGATATTACTCTGTCTTTTCAGAAAATCATGAGGTTTTCCTCCATATTTCTGCTAATGTGGTGTACTACATAAAATTATTTACACACGTTGAGCCACCCCTGCATCACTGGGATAAATTCTACTTAGTCATGGTGTATTAATCTTCTTGGTGACTTGCTGCATGATATTTGTCAGTATCTTATTGAGGATTTTTGTAACTGTGTTCACTAGGGAGACTGGCTTGCAGATTTTTTTTTTGGTTGAATCCTTTTCTGGTTTTCATATTAGAGTAAGGCTTCTTCTGACAATGTGTTTGACAGTATTGCTTCTATTTCAGGTTCATTAAAGTTTCAAGCAGCATTAAATCCCTAAATATTTGTAGAGTTCAGCAGTGCATCCATCAGGATGTAGGGTTTTTTGTTCATATGTTTTTCATTACTTCTTGAATTTCATTGACTGATATTAGGTTATAGTGAACATTTCTATATTCTTGATTCAGCTTTGGGAATTCATATGTACCTAGGAATCTATTTTTTTCTGAATTTCCCATCTTATTTGAATACTGGTCCTCACAGCAAGTATTGATGATCTTCTGTATATCTTCAAGATCTGTTGTTTTCACCATTTTCTTTTCTTAATTGCATGGGTTTGAGTCTTTTTACCTTTTTTACAAATTAGCTAAGTGTTTTTCTGTTTCGTTTATTCAGCCAAAGAACTGACTTTTCAATTCTTTGTTTTGTTTTTTAGTCTCTATTGCATTAATTTCTGCTATACTCTTTATAATTTCTTCACTTATACAAGAATTGGGCCTGATTTGCTCTTCTTTTTCTAGAAGCTTAAAGTTCAACATTAGTTTTCATATTTGAGCATAGTCTGTTTTTCTGATGTGGGCATTCACTCCTGTAAATTTCCTTCATAGGACTGTTTTTTTGCATTTTATAAATTTCAGTGCCATACTGTCATCATCACTTAATTGTAGAAACTGTCTAATGTTTTCTTTAATTTCATCTGTGCCATATTGATTTTTTAGGAGGGTTTTATTTAGTTTCAATGTGTTTATGTAATTTTTGAGTTTTCTTTTGCCATTGATTTTAAATTTAATTGAACCATTATCTGAAAATATACATGGAATTATTTGATTTTTTATTTTTTGCATTTACTTTAACATGTTCTATTATTTTGGATATCTAAATTAGTGAGAAATTATTATAAGGCAGTTTAGACAAAGAAGGGTTGACAGCATATAAAAACAACTGGGGCCTATTCACTGGTTACCATTGTATAAAGAAAAGTGTTACTACTTTCCCTAGAGATAAATAGGAACGATTGATATTCCAAATAGACATCAATTTCCATAGCCCATTTCCTTTCCAGAAATCCCTTGTGCATCACTTGTTTTCCCGTTTGACCCCCATTTAATATTACCTGGGTGACTTGTGTAATCTTATTGGTTGATCATTCTTTGTCCAACCTCATGCCCACCTTGTAATTTTCCACAACCCATTTTCCAGTCTCCCTTCTTTCTCTCTTAGACAGATGCTATCTTTCTCTTAATTTTTTTTCTAATCTTAACTACCATTGTTCCTAGAATTCATTCTTCTATTTTAGAGAACAATAACTCACATTTCAGATATCTAGTGGGTAGGGAGTTATATTTCCCTTGTTTGAATTATTTTTGCTTATGTGGATTATTGTTGCCTTATATTATTTTTAGATTATTTAGTGCCCTGCAATACTATCAGCTAATATTTGGTATAGATTGGAGAAAGTCCACTGTGCTGCTGAGAAGAGTTTGTATTCTTTTGTTGACTTGGAGTACTCTGCAGATATCTACTAAGCCCATTTTTTCAAAGGTTTGCTTCATCTCTTGTATTTCTTTGTTGATTTTTGACTAGTTGATCTGTTTATTTGTACCAGTGGGATATTCACTTCCCCCATTACAATTGTACTGTTGCTTATCTTATTTTTCATATCAATCAATGTTTGTTTTATATAATTTGCTGTATCTGTATATATATATATGCACATATACATGATTATATAATCATATATATATACACATATATATGATTATATATAAATATATATATATATATATGTATATATGATTATTATCTCTTCCTCATTAACAGATATGTAGTGACCAGCCGGGGGATTTAGCTCAGTGGTTGTGCTGTCTGCCTTACAAGTGCAAAGTCCTGAGTTCAATCCTTGGTACAAGAAAAAAAAAGATAAAAGAAAAAACAAAGATGTAGTGACCTTCGTTTCTTCTCATCAGTCTTGACTCAAAATCTGCTTTGTTTGCAAGTAGAAAACTGACATCTGCTTTTTTGGGAGGGGGGTTCCTTTGGCACTGAGTAATGTTTTCTATTTTTAACTTGGAGTATATTTATTTCCTTTTTAATCAAATGTGTTTCTTGTATGCAGCATATTGTTGAATCTTGATTCTTGATTCAATTTGACAATCTGGGGTTTTTTTGTTATTAAATTGAGACAATTTACTTTGATAGTTATATCTGATATGTATGACATTGATATGAAAAATTAATTTCCAATTGGTTTCTTTACTTTCCTTCTGTATGTATCCTTGCTTTGACTGGTGGATTCACTCTATTGAGATTCATAAAATTGTTACCTTTGTTGTCTTTCTCTAGAATATTCTTCACAATTTTTGGTTCTCATGTAAAGGTACAGGATCCCAATACTGAATGTAACTGTATTTTATACCTATATTGTACCAATAAACTGAATAAAAAGAAAAAAAAAGAATTTTTGGAGTGCTGGTTTGGTGGTAAAGAAATTCTTCATGTGTCATTTATCATGAAGGTAGTTTATTTCTCCACATATTACGAAAAATAGTTTTGCAAGATACCTCAATATGGGTTAGGGTTTATTTTCTTTTAGGGCTTGAAATATGTCACTCCAAGATTTCCTTAAGGGTTTGTGTTGAGAAGTCTGCTGCGATTCTTAGGGTTTCTATTTTATAGGTGTTTAGTGTTTTATTATCAGCTTTTAATGTTTTGTTTCTGTTTTGAATTTCTGGAATCTTGGCTATTATATGTATTGGTGTGTTTTTTTTTCTAATCATGGTTAATTAAGTTCTGCATGGCTCATTTATCTGTAAATAAAATTCTTTTTCCATTCTTGAGAATTTTTCTGTTATTACATCTTTGAACAGGTCTTCTATGTCCTTTGTTCTTTCTGCTGATTTTTAATTTTATCTGATTATTCTTATGTTACTCTTTTCATCATTTAGCAACTGCTTGATTAATATGTGCTATTTCCTTGCTATTTTTAAGAAGTCTTTGATTCAGTCATGGCTAAACACAGCTTATCTGCTGGATCTGATATCTTTTCATTCCTTGATTCTGCTGTGTACAACTTTGATAAAATTTTTAATCTCCTGGATATCTATTTGAATATTTTTAATGGATTCCAGTTCTTTTCAGTTTTGGGCATTTATCATTCCCATCACTTTCCTAAGCTCCTTTATTTTTTATCTGTATCTACTCTAGATTAACTAAACATATCCTTATGGTCATGTTTTTATCTGTATCTACTTTAGATTAACTAAACATGTCCATTATGGTCAGTATTTTTTTAGTAAACTGCAATTGTTTGTGATTTTTTTCTATAGCCTCATGATGTTTGTAAATTGCTAATGTAAGTAGCTTTGTTACTAGTACCAAACATTCTTTAGGATATGAATACTTTTCAGAGATGTCTTCTAGGTGTGACTGGCTTTTGGCTTGTGAGTCTATCCTGAGATCCTGCCTGTTTGATTTGTTAGAGGTTAAAGGTGGGTACTGAGTGGTCTAGCACCCTGTTCCATGGGACTGGCCTGTGGTATTGTTTATGATGCCCAGGCAGTCTCAATCTTAGCATACAAGAAAGAACAATTGATCATAACAACTATGTCACTTTGGCTGAAATAGTACGACCAATAATAGCAATAATATTGAGCACAGTCCAGAAAGTGACGAACTGTGATAACTTCCAATTGGATGTTTTTAACCATAGCTATAAGTTTTATAGTTATATAATAAAATCTAAAATCAATCAGAAAATTACATATAGTAAAAATCCACTTAATAAAATTATTTTATGCAGAGGAATGAATATGAAGGTGTTAAGTGATGAAAAAAAGAAACAGAGAAAGTGAAAGAGATTAGAAACAAGACTGAAATGAAAAAGAAAATTACCCAAACTTCAGAAAACTGACAAAGACAGATCAATAAAACTGAAAAATAAAACAAGAATAAAGCAATAAAAAATTAAAACAATTTTCCACTAATGAAAAATACAAAAGCAAACATTTAAGAAAAAACATATGAAAATAAACAAAACACAAATTTCTCTGTGACTTCAAGCCTGTAGTGATGTTCTATTGTCTACAATTTTGTGGTAATATCCAAGTCAAAGCCCAGAAGTGTTCTGCATAATTCCAGTATGTCTGGACTAGGATTAGTGTGTGGTGCATGAAGCAAGCATGAAGTAGGATTGCGGTGGAGCACAGACTCTGGTGCTCGCTGATTGTGTGTGTGCGTGCATGTGTGTGTGTTCTGTTTATTTTTCTCAGTGTACCCATTCTTGCCATGCTGTGGAGCACTTGAACATTTTTTATATTTCTACATTGAGTTATTTCTAATTTCTTGATTGTTATCTTTTTGTTTCCCAATTTTAAATAGAGCAATTCAATAAGAGAAACAAGTAACAGGATTACAAATAGAAAGGGAAGGGATCAAATTATCCTTATGTGCAGATTATAGGAGATTAAAATTCCTTAAATATTCCTCCAAATATTTTTATAGCTGAAAAAAGTTTATAAAGTAATAGGACATAAAATCAAGATTAAAAAATCAATATTCTTTCAAACATCAATAATGAAATAGTTTAGAAGGAAATAATTCAATTCATAATAGTTGTGAAAATAAAGTACGTAGGAGTCAACCTAACCAAGAAGCTGAAATAGTTCTACAATAAAAATAACATGATTGAAAAAATAAAATGAAAAAGACAATGAAACAAGTAAAGATTTAAATGTTAATGGATTGACAGAATTAATATTGCTAAAATATCATATTACCAAAATTATTTATAGATTCAATACAATCATCATCAATATTTTAATGATATTCTTCACAGATGTAGAAAAATAACTTTAGAAATTACACCAAAACACAAAACAGTCACAATAGTCAAAACTATCCTCATAAAAGGAGCAATCCTGGAACCATTACAATAACAAATTTCACATTATCCCAGAAAGCCATGCAAAGAAAAAAAATGTGGTATTTGTACAAAATGGACAATATTTGCAACTTTTCCCATCTAAGTCTCTAAAAAGTTGAAAAAAAAGCTGTTAAAAAGAGACTCTAATAAATGGTATTGGGAAAATTGAATATTCATGTGTATAAGATTAAAAAGTAGATCTCTATATCATACTCTATTCAAATATCAGTTCATTATAGACAAAAGAGCTTGGTATATGACATGAAACTTAGAAACTTCTAAAAGAAAGCTTAAGAAAAGCACTTGAAGGCACAAGCAAAGCCTTCCTGAATAGGATTACAGTAGTATAAGAAATACAACAATAATAAGAATCAACAAAAAAGGGCTACATCAAATTAAACATTTCTCTACAACAAAGAGCCAAAGTAAAGTGACAGCTTACAGAATAGAAGAAAATCTTTTCCAGCTATTATTCCTATAGGTGATTAATATCTAAAATATATAAAGAACTCCAGATATTTAAAAGCAAGAAAAATCCTAAATTGTCTAATCAATAAAAGGAAAATGCATGTAAAAGAAATGTCACAAAAGAATTAATAATACTTAATAAGTTTATAAAAACATTCATCTTTAGCAACCAGGGAAGTGCAAATCACAAATACATTGAAATTCCATCTCATTCCAGTCAAAATGGCTCTCATAATGACAAAAATAATAATTTCTGGTGAAGACATGGAAGAAAAGGAATACTTCAGTATTGCTGGTGTGAGTAAAGCTTAGTACATTCTCTATGGAAAACACTATAGATGTTCTTCAAAAACTAAAAAATGATATTGACATTTGGCCAAAATATTCCATTCTTTGATATCTACCCAAAACATTTAAGAACAGCATACTATATGGATACTTGTTTATCCATGTTTATTTTTTCCCTTTTATTTCAATATCTACATTTTCAATTCAGAAAAAAATATGATCTGTCAAATTAGTAAGAAGTAGTAAGAGACCAAAAACTTATAGATTGAATCTATCAAGATAACCATAACACTAAATTATCTAAAGATAAGAAAGTTTGGGCTGAGTATATTGCTTTAAACCTCTATTATATGAAGACCTGAAAAATTCCTGAGGATATCAAGAAAATATCTGGGTAAGTCCATGGTAACATAAAAGATAACAAGTTCACTACCCTCTAGAATTCAAATCAGAGGGTGATACAATCAGAATGAAAGGTTACAGCAGAAACCATCATTCTAATTTTCAAAAGATTACAAGAAGTTTGCCTTCCTTGAGTTTGGAAATTGGGTCAGAAGTAAGAGTTGGTGCATAATTTCCAAAGAATATTTCATCATACACTGGATAAAACACTAATTTGCATCTCAAATTGACATGACATATTTTGTTTAGAAGTACCTTGATGTGTGAATAATTTTAAAATACTGTCGGTTCCTTTTGTCCCTATTTTCCTGGCAGAAGTAAGTGCAAATCCTCTTTGAAGAAATCCTTCCATAGAATTCTTCCTTAAGATTTTCCAAAAGGAAAATACAGAGAAATATTGTCCTACATCACAAACTAAAAAGAAAATGCTTTCTGCCATATGAATGATAATCATACAACAAAT
Source organism: Fukomys damarensis (assembly GCF_012274545.1). Classification (NCBI taxonomy): domain Eukaryota; kingdom Metazoa; phylum Chordata; class Mammalia; order Rodentia; family Bathyergidae; genus Fukomys; species Fukomys damarensis. Next base: position 71,157,868 of record NW_022900951.1, read on the forward strand.
TCATAGAGCATAATCCAACCTAACTCCTTTGTGTTATCAAATACAGAAAATAATATACATATGAATAACATGATCAGAGAAACCAAATTTAAAATATGATCACATTTTAAAACATAATAATAATAGATTTTTAAAGAAATGAGATTAAAGTTATAAAACGAGGTATAGAAAAAATTTAAATGGGTTGTTTTAAATTATAATTGGATATGCTATTGAGTATACACTACTAAGTGAACTAAATAAGTCACAAGTGTAAATAACAGAGTTCCTCTAGTGTGAATAAACTATAATAGTACATAAGATCCTAATGAGATAATTGACCATGTGAAATAGGAAGAAAGGGGCTAAAGGTATAGGGAAAGTGGGAAGGGTAGGGGAAAGCTACTAAGGGAAAAGAAAAAAATATGAGAAAATGAAAAAAGGGAAATGAAATGTTTGTAAAGGGGGAAAGGAGGAGGGGGTGAAGGGAGGGCAGGGAGAAGAGGAAAAAATGAGAACCAAGACCTGTCATGTAAAGGTACAAGATCCCAATAATGAATGCAATTGTACTGTCTACCTAAAATGTACCAATAAACTCAATGAGGAATAAAATAAAATAAATAAAATAAAATAAAAAATAAGTAATAATTGGATATGTTGACACATATTCATTTGTATCCCAGTGAATCACTAGCAAAAACAAGAAATATTTAAACAAAAATCCACATGTAAAGGTAATGCAGATTCTGTAGGATATAAAAGACCATCTAAAGTGTTTGTGTTTGTGTGTATACCTGTCCCCAGTATTGGAGATTAAATTTAAGACTTTCACACTAAGCTATACTCCCAATCTTTTTAATGTATTTATTTTAAAAAATTGAGATAGGGTTTCATTAAACCAATACATGTTGCTGAGTGGACTCAAGCTTGCAATCTTCCTGCCTTAGTCTGCCAGCATGCTGAGATTACAGAAATGTACCACCATGTCTTGCTAAGACAGACTAATGTGAAAATATTTACATAGAGAATGTACTTACAAACATTCAGGAAAGGAACTCAGAATCCAATAGATGATTTTTCAAATTGCTGAGAGAAAATACTTGTCAATTCAGAATCTTATTCTCAATAAAATTATTAATAGTATAATATAGTGCAATGATTTCTAAAAACAGTGTAGATTACCTAACAAAATTTTTCACATTTGCCTCATACTATGAAGCATACTCACTATAGTAGGTGGACAAAGCCTGATTGTTTACCTTCACAGAAGTATAAATGTCACTTTAGACACAGACTGCTTATCATTTATTTATCTCTCTAAACAAAACATAATCAAATGTGGTAACTTTCCATCATTCTTACTATATGCCAGGATTATACTGAAACAAAGGGGGCAGATGACTACACCAAGAGTTTTGGAATACTCTCTTTAGTTGTGAGCATATTGCAGACTATAGTACAGAGATTTCACATTCTACTGTTCTACTCTGAAGTGGGCAGGGCTGAAAGCCTAAGGCTAATTAAAGTTTGGGATGTGATGGGAAACTAAGAATCAGGGGAAATAAGGAATTGAGTGAGAGATTAAGTCAAATGAACACTTCCTGTTCCCTTTCCTCTGGTGTTATGTGAGGATTGCATTGTGTTCTGCCAATCCTCAGATTAGCTATGGCTCAAGCTTTTGCTACATAATCACCTGCCCTGTCCTAATACATATATAATCTATTAATTCTCCTCTTGATATCTTAAATAGAAATCTGTTACCAAATCTGGAGCCATGTTCAGGAATAATTATTACATTGGTATTTGTCATATAGCATAGAATTGAAGGCAATCCAAACATCCATCAACTAAAAAAGAGGAAAATACAGCAATTTGTGGTATATTTAAACAAAGGAGGTCTTCATTAAAAATGAGGACATTATGGTTACATATAAGATTAAAAGGAATCTAGGAATTATAAAAAGAATAAAATATTTCATAGAATACTCTATGCAAATATGTCCATTTTACACAGAGTTCATAAACATTCTAAATTAAAATATTGATATTTTGGGGATAGAAATATATGTGATACATCTATGCTATAATCAAGAAAATTATAGTACAAATTTTCATGATGTGTTAACTGCTGAGTAACTTGGTAATTGGATGAATTGGTGAGAATATATGGGAGTCTTCAAAGCTAATGGAAAACCGATTTACTTTCAACTCAGTGTATGAATGCATTAGTGCTTATTTTATTGTTATTCCTTAGAAATGTGCAAACCTTACTGAAGCCTTATTAAATTTGTGAGTAAAAATGATTATTTCAAACTCCATTAGTTTTACATAAAAGTACTTATATACAAACTAATTTTTTGAAGAAAGTTTCATATCTTCTATTCACACTTGTGTATCAGTAATGGATGCATGTACTATTTAATTATTTAACGGATCATCATTATTAACATTATTCTGGTTTTACTTTTTAAAAATATTTTAGTCTTGAAAATGATTCATGATTTTTATGTATGTATGTACGTATTTATTTATTTATTTATTTATTGAGACAGGGTCTCACTATGTAGTTGAGATTGACCTGGAACTCACTATGTAGTCCAGGCTGGTCTCAAACTCACAACGATCCTCCTGACTCAGCCTCACGAGTACTAGGATTACAATGATTCACGATTTTTAAAGGAGTTATAAGTGTGGTATAAATAATATCCCCATACCCTTTAGCCACACTCTCAATATATTAGCATAGTATAATTTCCAGAATATAGGAATTGAAAAGAATAACTAGTCTATTGCCATCTCTCAAATGTTTTCACTTGACTCAATTATGTCCTCTTATCATTTTCATTTAGATGCTTAAATTGTTGTACATTTGAGCAGTTGGAGTCACTTCTTTTGCCATTTCAGCACATCACTGTTAGCCTTTTAATACATTACTTTTCAAACCGTGAAGATGACCAAAGCCTATCTGATACTCCCCTGCCCTAGCCCTGGAATCAATCATTTTTATAATGAACTCAATTCTTTTAGATAATTATGAAATTTCAAAGCATGTTCTGTTTTCTAGTTGTGCTCAATCATATTTCTGCATGTTATAATGTTGCAAAACTCGCTAGACTCTCACATTCCACCTCTTGTCAACTTGAAAACCAAACATATCTTCTTAAACCAAAATTAATCTCCAAATAAGCATAAAGTCATAATTCCACCTATTATTATGTAACTAGCCCTTCTACAACTAAATATGAATTAATCAATTTCCCAAGGTTTTAACAGTTTCATCATTGCTGAAATGTCCAAGTCCAAAAGATTTTCTGAGATTCTAAAAATATTTCTACATTTAAACTTCTTAAAATTCAAAAGATATATATAAGAAAAGAACTGGACCAAAAAACTGAAACTCAGCAGAGCTAATCTTCATTCCCATAGCCCAGTGTCTAGTATTTGAGACACTTGGTATTAAGACTTAGGTTGTGCAGGGCTTGAATGTTTACAGGTAACATGGCCTCTCTGTTGGACAAGTTGAGCATATTGGTTGCGACTTTCCATGAGAATCATTCTATGTTTCTGGCATTTATGACTTCCCAAGGTCTCCACTGTGCCTTTGAATTCATTCCCATAATTTTTCACACCAACCTTACAAAGGAATACTTCCTTCTCTGTTTGGCTTTTGAAATCTTGGTTAAATTTTTCATGATCCCACAATTCTTGAATTCTGCATGACGGGAAAATATTATCATGTGGAAAATGCCAAGGTCTTCTACTGGTTCAAGCAGTATCTAGGCCTTCTTATACTATGGATCAGTGGCTAGATGGCTGAGCTTGATGAAATGAATCCCATGGACCCAGTTACTTTGGTATTCATTCTTGAGCAGTATGCCTAGCGACTTTCTTCCTATTGAAATATTTACATGATTGCTCCTTCAGTCTGCTATGGGAAGGAGCTTGGTGATTCCTTACATAACCTCAATACATCTTTTTTTCTTGTCACCATTCAAACTGATTTCTTTTTTTTTCATAGAACTTATTTCTCTGTCAACCACACTTTCTTTAGAAACAACTTTACATCTGGCTACATTCAGTCCAAAATTTAAGTGTGTACAATTTTTATACTCTTCTTTTTCTGCTGATTCTTACTTCAAATTTGGCTAAAAGCAACCAGCAGTACCCTTACCACAGCCAGAACATTAATGACATGAAATTTACTCCACAAGATAAATTACCTCATTTTTTTAAAAATTAAAGTATATGCAAGGTCTCAAGATATAGGCAATATTGAAAATGAAAAAGATCACAATTAATACCATCAAAATTCAGAAGATAATAACTACTATAAAATTATATTCCAACAAAATTTTAAAATCTTAAAGAAATGTACACAGTGTTAGATTAACACAGTTTACCAAAACTAAATCAAGAGACATGTATTTTGAACAATCCAATAGCACACAATGAAACTTAGGCAGTAATAAAAAATCTACCAGCTAAGAAAAGCCCAGGATCTGATGGATTCTAGAAGATCATCAATGATGGCATAACACCAACTTCTCAAACTATTTGATGAAACTGAAAGAGATGGTGTGCTTCTAAACACATTACTGGAAGCTATCATCACTCTGAGCCCCAAAACAAGAAAAAGTCCCAACTAAAATGGAAATCTGCAGGCCAATCTCCTTAAAGAACTTAGGTATAAAAAATAGATTGACAAGTAGAATGCAATAAAGTGATCATACATCATGATCAAGTAGGTTCATCCCAGGGTGGCAAGGATGATTAAACTTATGCAAATCAGTGAATATAATTCACCACATAAACAGAAGCAAGGACAAAAATCCTATTATCATTTCAACAGAAGCAGAAAAGCTTTTGAAAAAATCCAAAAGCCATTAATGATAAAAGCTCTGAAGCAAATAGGTTCCAAAGAACCTTACTTGAATCTGTTAAAAACTGATGATAAACCAAAAGTTGACATTTCATTAAACAGGGAAAAATATAAAGCTTTCTCTTAAAACCATGTGTAAGACAAGAATGCCCACTATCCGAACTTCTATTCAATGTAGTACTCAACACAATAACTGCAACAATCAGCAAGAGAAAAGAAAAAAGAGATATTCTTTGGTAAGAAAGGAGTCAAATAATCACTATTTGCAGATCCTCTACATAAAAAAATAAAAAACTTCCACTGCAAACCAAAAATAAACACTACAATTAGTAATGAGTTTTAGAAATTAGCAGGGCACAAAATCACCACACAAAATCATTACTTTTCCTATACCCCAATAATGAACTCACTGATAAAGGAATAGTAAGAAATTAGAAAAATAATACAATTACCTATCATAAAAATTAAACACATAGAAAATAACCTAAGAAGTGAAAGAACTCTGCAATGAAAACTACATTACTCAAAGAAAGAAAATTGAAGAGGACACCAGAAAATGAAAAGATAATACTCCTCCTAGATAGGTGAAATCAATATGGTCAAAATGACCATACTTTCTAAACATATATAGATTGAACATAATCCCAATCAAAATTCAAATATCATCTATCACAGAACCAAAAAAAAGTCCTAAAATGTATATGGAACTACAAGATATCCATAATAGCAAAAGGAATCCTGAATGATGAGAGAGAAGCAGGAGGCAAAACAATACTTAACTTCAATTTATGCTAAAGGCTACACTGACACAAATGTCATAGTCATAGCACAAAAACAGACAAGTTCACAAATAAAACAGAATAGAGCATGCAAAACCAACACCAGACATATTCTGCTGTTTGATTATGACTAAGCAGTCAAAGTTATGTTGAAGGAAAGACAGCTTCTTGAGCAAACAGTGTTAGGAAAATTGCCTATTCACATACAGATGGTTGATGATGAACCCATATCTCTGACCATGTACAAACTGAAATTCAAATGGATCAAAGATCTCAATATTAAAATGGAAAAATTGTTGGAATATAAAATAGGGGAACTCTTGAAGTCATAGGTAGAAAGACTCTCTGATTAGAACTCCAATTACACAAGAAATCATAAGAAATAAACAAATGGTATTGTATCAAATTAAAAAGTCCCTGCCCTGCAAAGGGAACAATCAGGGAAGTTGAGTGACAACCTACAGAAGAGGAAGAAGCTTTGCTAGCTTTTCTTCAGATAGATGAATAGCATCTAGAAATTATAAGGTATACAAACTTAAATCCTCTAAAATAAAAGCACTGATCAAAATGGGTGAATGAAATTAATATACACTTTTAAAAAATAGTACAAATGTATCACTGTGATACAGCAGTTTGTAATAGCTAAAACTTGGAAACAGCCTATTTGCCCATCAGTTGGAAACTGAATAAAGAAGATGTAGTTTTTCTACAAAATGGAATTCAGCCATAATGAATGAGAAATTAGACTCACTCATGTAAAATGGATACATACTGAGGATATACTCCTAAGTGAAATAAATAAGTCACACATGTGTAAATACTGAATAGTTTCTCTGGTGAGAAAAACTATAATAGTACATAAGACCCTATGAGATAATTGACAATGTGAAATAGGAAGAAAAGGAATAAAGGTGTAGGGAAAGTGGGAAGGGTAGGATCAAGGTAATAATGGAATAGAAAAAAATAGGAGAAAATGAAAAAATGGAAATAAGGTGTTTGTAAATGGGGAGGGTAAGAAGGGATGAAGGGAGGGCAGAGACAAGGAGAAAAATGAGAACCAAGACCTGTCATGCAAAGGTACAAGATCCCAATAATGAATGTAATTGTACTGTATACATAAAATGTACCAATATCTCAATGAGAAAAAATATTACAAATGGCCAGTACAAACAGGAAAAAAATATTAACATTTCTGGCTGATGTGGCTTCTGTTTAGATGTTCAGCCAAAGCCTCATGCAGTATTAGGTTAGGCTTTTTCAGAAGTGGCAGAATCTAGAGTGTGTGATGGATTCACAGTGAAATGCTACACCAAGGTGCACTAGGACTAAGGGTGTAAGATCTACCTAAGTAGTCTGAATAAGACAAAAGGGGCAAACAAACACTGTTAAGAAGTCTTGTTGCAAGACAAGGATGTCCACTATCACCGCTCCTGTTCAATATAGTTCTAGAAACTTTAGCCACAGTAATTAGACAAGAGAAAGACATAAAGGGAATAACGATAGGAAAGGAAAAAGTTAAACTGTCATTATTTACTGATGATATGATACTCTACCTAGAAGTCAAAAAAAAACTTGCAAAAGAAATATAGACTTAGTTGACACAATAGAGTAGCAGGATAGAAATTCAACACTCAAAAATTAATAGCCTCCTTGTACACAAATAACAGACTCACTGAGAGAGAAATTATGGAAATATTCCTTTCATAACAGCATCAAAAAATGAAATGTTTAGGAATCAATCTCACAAAGTAGACAAAATAACTCTACACTGAAAACTACAGCTCTGTGAAAAAGATTGAAGAGGATATAAGAAATTGGAAAAACATCACTTGCTCCTGGGTAGGATGAACCAACATAGTGAAAATGACCATACTACCAAAACTGCTATGAAGATTCAATGCAATCCTTATTAAAATCCCAAGAATATTTTTCACTGAACTTGAGAAAACAATTCAAAAATTCATTTGTAAATAGAAGAGACCTAGAATTCCAAAAGCTGTTCTAGGCACCAGAGAAATGGCAGGAGATATCACAATTCCCAAGTTGAAACTATACTACAAAGCCACTGTGATAAAAACAGCATGATACTGGCAAAGAAATAGATTCATGGAAAAATGGAATAGATTAGAAGATGCAGAAACAACTCTAGACATACTCACCTACCTCATCTTTGACAAAGGAGCCAACCATCCTGAGTGGAGGAAAGATAGCCCTTTTAATAAATGGTGTTGAAAAAATTGGCTTTCAACTTGGGAAAGATTAAAACTAGACCCTAATCTTTCACCATGCACTAAACTAAAATTCAAGTGGATTAAAGATCTAAATATCAAAACAAAAACATTAAACTTGCTAGAAAATAAATTAGATAGAACTCTCGAAGACATTGGTATAGGAAAAGATTTATGAACAAATCCTTAGTAGCATGGGAACTTGCACAAAGAATCAACAACTGGGATCTCAGACTATTAAAAAGTTTTTGCAGAGCAAGAGAAACCACCAACAGAACTAAGAGACAGCCTACAGTGTGGGAAGAATAATTTTACCGGCTGCTCCTCAGACAAAGAACTACTATATAGAATATATGAAGAACTCAGAAAAATCAGACCCCCCAAATATAAGGACCCAATTCAAAAATGGGTATCTGAAATGAACAGATGTTGTTTGCATCCATGAGCTCCCTCATGGAACAAGGTTCAGGGGCCTGGACTGGGAGGGCAAGGAGCAGAATCACCACGCAGGCTCTGGGGAGGTTTCTGGAACACTTCCATTTTATTCAGGAAATGTACAGGCTTATATATGGTAAGGTGAGGGTGAAGCCAGGGTGGCACTATTGGATTGCTATTGGATAGGGTAAGGCAGGGCTGGAACCAGGGTGGAGTCAGGATATTTGGCACATCATTATTGGCCACTTTAGTTTTTGGATTGTATGCTTTAGGGGCTGAGGTGAATGGAGTCAGGATAAGATAGCCCTTACCTTTGAACCCAAGCCATAGAATATGTCCATGGTGGGGAAAAGAAATATATCTCAGGAAGTTATCTCAGTAACTCAGATTTTCTTATGTTTTCATGAACCTCTTGATTGCTTTTCAACATGCAATTTTTAATACAGATTTATATTGAAACTTTTTATTTATTCATGTGGATGTGATTTGGCAATTTATGCCATGAGTTATCTCATTAAGAGAAACAAAAGGACCAATTTTGAATTAATTTGGTTTTTCTACTAACTCATGAGTGTCATAATAATGTGATCTTCAAATATAAGACACAAAGTAGCATATTTTTTTTTCTTGACTGTATGTTCAATGTTGAAAATATAGGAAAACCAGTATAAATGATTTTCATAAAATCTTGTGGGTTCAAGATCTTGTAGTATAAATGCTATTTTCAGTTCAGAACCAGTGATACTTTAAGTGAAATAAGTGTGGAGAAAAAGAATAAACACATCTTACAAGTTTAAGTGTTTACTGAACAAATGGCAGTAGAAATAATCAAACAGATACCATCAAGAAGTGCACACAGATCCCAGCAAGAAGCTTACATGATCCAGACCTGTACAGCAAACTCAGGTTCAAGCCAGGGTCCTGCCCAGTCTCCAGCACATTGGGCCCACAGGTTCCAGCTAAAGGTCTGCCTGGAAAATAGCTGCACATGCACAAAAGCAACAGCAAAAGGCCTGTTCATATACAATTGGTAAGTGCATTCAGACCCTATCCAGAAGCCCACTCAGACACCAGCAACTCAGATACACAGCCTGTGACCAAATGCCCTCTCAGAAAAGAGCTCTGCAGCGGGGAGCAGCTCCAGCCAGAGGCACATACAAATATCATCTTAAGTGAACACAGGGTCTAGCCAGAAATTCACCTAGACAACAGGGCACTGCAGGGATTTAGAAGGCTACCATTCTGAACCCAGGATATGGTGCAGTGTTTATGAGCAGATAAAAAAACCTATTGGTGGCTTACTGAGAATTGAAGGCCACAGAACAAGCAAAAAGTCACCACAACAAAGGAACAGCACGTTGAATCTGTTGAAATGAGAAGACATATAAACAAGTCTCAAAACCAGACTTACAGTTCACCTAAGGCAAACTCAAAGGGCAATGAAATGGAGTAATCTGATACTTGAACAACTGGACTCACTGAACTTGCAAGGAAAGAGGATCTGGGAAAAAAATCTAACAAAAAAATAATCCCTCAGATAACAATAGAGGTTGTGTCCACAGTGCAAGACATGATTTATAACTCCAGAGAAGACATAGATTAAAAAAAATAGAGGAGCTGGGGATCATGAAGGAATCCCAGGATAGGAAAAAAAATGGAATACATAAGACAGATGAAAACAGAGCCAGGAGATTAAAAACTCCATTGAGGGCTGGGATGTAGCTCAGTGGTTCCACCACCTGCCTTGCAAGTGCAAGGTCCTGAGTTGGATACCTGGTAAAAAACCAAACCAAACCAAACAAACAAACAAACAAATGAAAACTCCATTGATAGTTTATGTAGCAGAGTGAGAAAGTGTGAAAAGAGACTATCAGATAAGGAAGACAGAATTGCAATTATTGACCAGGAAAAGGAAAGTTTCTTAAAGATAATAAGGGACCATGAGAAATCAATGCAGCACCTGCTAGAAAATTCAAAGAAGAATAACATAAGACTGTTGTTTCAATAAACAGGAGAGTGTGCAAATGACATAAAAAACTGTTACCAGAAGTAGTGGATAAAAATTTCCTAAGTAGGGGAAATGAACTTGACATACAGAAATGTGAGGCCTAGGCTGGGAGTGGTGGCACACGCCTGTAATCTCAGCACTCAGGATGCTGAGGCAGGGGGATCACTGCAAGTTCAAGACCAGCCTGGACTACATAGTGATTTCCAGATCAGTCTCAACTATATAGTGAGACTCTGTCTCAAAAAAAAAAAAAAAAAAAAAAAAAAAAAAAAAAA
>NW_022900951.1:71168495-71185826 GCF_012274545.1 Fukomys damarensis
GAAAAAGATAAGAAAAGTGAGGCCTATAAAAATCCAAATGACCATGACCAAAGAAACTCTACACCTAGGCATATATTTAAGATTCCAGAAGCCCAACAGAAGAACAAAATTCTACAAGTAGTTAAAGAAAAAAAATCACATACAAAGGAAATCCCATCTGAATCACAGCAGACTTCTCCACAAAAACCCTGAAGGCAAGAAGAACATAAAATGAAACACTTCAGGCTCTAAAAGTAAACAATCTCCAACCAAGTCTGGTGTACCCCACAAAGGTATCTTTCAAAATTGATGGAGAAATAAGAGACTTTCTTGACAAAGATCACATGAGGCACCTCATGAATACCAAACCAAGAATCCAAAAACATTTAAACAATATCTTAGAAAAGACAGTGAGGATCCAAACCCAGAAAGCACATTAAAATAAATCCATGAGCCAAGACAAAAAATTAAATGCAAAGGAGGAAAATCCAAGAAAAGAAAAAGTCACAACAAGAATAAAGCAATACATATCCGTTAAAGCCATCAATGTTAATTGTCTCAATTTGTGAATCAAAAGAAATAGACTGGCAGAATGGGTCAACAAGCAGTATTCAACAATATGATGCATACAAGAAACACAGTTTATTCAAGAAGAAACTCATATACTGAAAGTTAAAGGTTGGAAAAATACTCCATGTGACAGGAACCTGAAAAAAAGCAGGCATGGTTTCCTTATTTGCAGATCAAATAGATTTCAAACCAACACTGATTAAGAGAGACAAAGAAGGCCACTACAACCTTGCAAAGAGAAAAATCTAGGAGGAAGAGAGGATAATCATAAATATATATGCATGAAATACTAGTATTTCCAACTATATAAAACAAATACTAACAGACATGAAAAATCAAATAGGAACTAATACAATAGTAGTGGGGGGCCTCAATACCCCACTGTTACAAATAGATAGATCAAAGGCTCAGCAGTTCAGGGGCCTGCCTTGCAAGCGCAAGGACCCGAGTTCAACCCCTGGTACAAAAAACAAAACAAAACAAAACAAAATAATAGCAACAACAACAAACAAATAGATCAACCAGACAAAAAACAAACAATGAAATACTAGAACACAAATTCTTTAGCAAATAAACTTAATAGACGTTTACAGAGTATTCCACTCCATAAAATCAGAATACACATTCTTCTCAGTTGCACATGGGTCACTCTCCAAAATAGACCATATACTTGTTCATAAAGCATGTTTAAGTGTAAAAAGAATGGAAGTTATCCCCTGTATATTATCAGACCATAGTGCAATGAAATTGAAGATCAATAGCAAAAGAAAGAGCAAGAATTTCATAAACACATTGAAATTGAACAATACACTTCTGAATAATCAATGTGTCACTGAAAAAATTAAAAAAGAAGTCAGACAGTTTCTACAATTAAATGACAATCTCAATACAACATATTGGAATCTATGGGACATAATGAGAGCAGTCTTACTAGGGACTACTCATAGCAGTGAATATTAGGAAAACAGAGAGAGCTAAAATAACCTGATGCTGAACCTCAAACTTCTAGAAAAAGATGAGCAGGAAAAACCCAGAGCTCATACAGTGAGGAGATTATAAAGATCAAAGTAGAAATCAATGAAGTGGAGACAAAGCAATACAAAAAAGCAAATGAAGCAAAGAGTTGATTCTTTGAAAGAATATACAAAATTGACAAACCTTTAGCCAACCTTATCAAAAACAGAAAGAAATAGCCAAAATCCATGCAATTAGAAATGGGTGAAATTATAATGGACCCATCTGAAATCCAGATGATCCTTAGTACCTACTTTGAGAACCTATGTGCCAATAAGATAAAAAACACAAGAAATAGATCCCTAGATACATAAAAATTAACAAAATTGAATGAAAAAGACCTAAAAATTCTAAACAACCAATACCAATCAATGAAATTGAAAACCTAATTATAAATTTAACAACTAAGCAAAGCCTGGGTCCTGATGGTTTCAATGCTGAATTCTACAAGACATTTATGGAAGAACTATTGCCACTTCTGTTTCAACCCTTCAATGAATTTGAAAGGGAAGCAATACTCCCAAATTCATCCCTCAAGCAAGCATCAGCTTGATCCCCAAAGAAGAGAAAGAACAAACTGAAAAAGAGGACTGTAGGCCAATCTCCCCAATGAACATAAATGCAAAAATCCTTAATAAGATACTGGCAAACAGAATACAAATGGTTTTTAAGATGATCATACACCCTGACCAATTGAGATCCATTCCAGGGATGAAGTTATGTTTAAACATATGCAAATCAATAAATGAAATACAGTATATTGATAGAACCATGGATCAAAACCATATGATCATCTCAATAGATTCAGAAAAAGCATTTGACAAATACAACATGCATTCATTATAAAAACCCTACAGAAGAAAAAGACAATCTCTACTTCAACCTGGTAAAAGTGATTTATGAAAATCAACAGCCAATTTCATATGAAATTATCAAAACCAAAATCCTTCGCACTAAATCAGAAATAAGACAAGAATGTTCACTATCAGCACTCCTGCTTGATATACATTTTTTAAGCATAACCACAGCTATTAGACAAGAGAAAGAAATAAAAGGAACAGAGAGGGGGAAATAAAATGGGAAATTGTCATTATTTGCCCACTACATGATGCTCTATGCAGAAGACCCAAGAACACCACCAAAATTTTTCTATACTTAATAATAACATTCAGTAGAGTAGTGGAATACAAGTTCTAATTCAAAAATATATAACTTGTAAATGAACAACCAAATTACTGAAAAAGTAACTGGAGAAACAAGTCCCTTCACAATAGAATCCAAAAAACTGAAATACCTAGGAATAAACCCTAGATATCTACTCTGAAAAGCATAGCACTCTGAAAAAGGATATTGAAGAGGATATCTGAAAATAGAAAGACTTCACTTGCTCCTGGCTAGGAAGTAGCAACATAGTAAAAATGGCAATATTTCCCAAACTGTCATACAGATTCAATGCCATCCCAATTGAAATTCCAGCAGCAAACTTCACAGACCTTTAGAAAATAATTAAAAAAAAAAATTTGTATCAAGAAGAATCCTAGAATAGCAAAAGCAATTGTAGGCAACAAAAGAAAGGAAGGGAGTATCACAATCCCTAACTTGAAACTATACTACAAAGCTACTGTGATAAAAACAGCATGGTACTGGCAAAGAAACAGTCCTGAGTACAAGTGGAACATATTAGAAGTTGCAGAAACAACTCCAGACTTAGTCAACCACCTCAAAGGACCCAAACATCCTCACTGGAGGAAATATAGCCTCTTTAATAAATGTTGTTAGAAAAACTGGGTTTGTACTTGCCAAAAATTAAAACTAGATGTATATCTCTCATAATGAAAGAAAAAAATTGAAATGGATTAAAGACCTAAATATTAAAACACTAAACTGGCTAGAAGAGAGGTTTGGAAGAATTCTTGAAGACATTGGTATAGAAAAAAATTTCATGTATAAAACCACATGTGCAGGTTAACTATCATAAAGAATAAGCAAATAGAATTTCCTCTTATTAAAAAGCTTCTTTACAGAAGGAGAAACCACCAACAGTGTGAAAAGACAACCCATAATGTGGGAGAAAAGTTTTACCAGCTGTTCCTTCAACAAAGGGCTACCATCTAGAATATACATAGAACTTAAAAAAAATCATACCTCCAAAATTTAAAGAACTAATCCAAAAATGGGCATCTGAAGTTAACAGACATTTCTCAGGCAAAGAAGTAGGAATGGCAAATAAACATATGAAAAATTGATCAACATCACTGGTCATATGAGAGATGTAAATGAAAATAATGCTGATATTCCACCTCATCCTAGAAAGAATGGCTACTATCTGGCAATCAACCAATAACAAATGCTGGTGGGGCTGTGGGGAACAAGAAACCTTTCTCCATTATGGGTGGGAGTGTTTACTGGTACAACCACTCTGGAAATCAGTATGGAAGTAGCTGGGATTAGAGGTTCCACTTGAACCAGCTATTCCCCTGGAATAGCTTATTATTATTTATTATTTATTCTCAGAATAAATAAATGAATCATACCACAGTGATACATGTGCACCCATGTTCATAGAAGCACAGTTTGTAACAGCTAAACTTGGAAACAGTTCAATTGCCCATCAACTGTAAAGTGGATGAAGAAAATGTTTTTTTTTATAACATGGAGTACACTCAGCCATAAAAAATGAGAATTAGAGACATTCATAGCTAAATGGATGTACATTGAGGCAATACAATTATTAGGATATTATTAATTAGGATATAAATAGGACACACGTGTAAATACAGAATAGTTTCTCTGGTGTGAGAAAGTGAATGTGAAAGTAAGGATCGAAATGTATAACAGACAATGTGAAATAGGAAGAAAAGTTGCAAATGGTCAGGGTAAGTGGGAGTGGTAGGGGAGATGAAAGTAGGGAATGGAATTAATATAAGAAATGAAAATAGGGAAATAAAGTCTTTGTAAATATAGAGGGGTAGAGAGATTAAAGGGAGGGCAGAGAATGGAGGAAGAAAAAGAAGCAAGATACATTATGTAATGATACAATTCTCCAATGATGAATTTTATTATATTGTATACCTAAAATGTAAAACTAAAATTAATTTAAAAGTAAAGAAAGAGCTTCACTTTTAAAAACTGTTCTGTCACATTTACACATGGGGGTACAGCTTCTAAAAGTGCTAGCTTATTTAACACTATCTCTGTCCTGTGATCTTAGAAGGCTCACACTTTTCAAGTCCCCTCTGATCATAGAACTAGAAGATTAAGGTTTCAGTCTCACTGTGGGAGAAAGGTATAAAATTTGGGGCACTTGATTTGTGGATACTCCTTCCAGGAGTAATTTATAGACTTACAGTTTTCACTAGATTGTGAGGTGGGAGATGGCTTCAGAAATGCCAGTATGTTTTACAGATTGCTGCTGGGTTAATATTGTTTTGCCCCTCTAGCTTCCCATTATAAGTTAGTTAGAAGCTAGGCTCCAAGTAGCTACTTGAGGAATATTTAATAAAACTCTTCTAGAGCAAAATAGGGAAGTGTTTTCTTTCATTGTTCCCAGGAGATGAGAAACCTGGAATAGCTGTGTACCTGCAAACAATTGCCACTATTTCTTGTATGATTGAATCCTGCATGCCTAATTCCCATTGTTTCCATACCTGGGGAAATCTGAGTCAAAGCATGGGGAAACCTTAACATTATGTAACTACATATGGCTCAAAGCCTCCTATGCACAGGAAGGCACTGAGTGTTAAGGATCCTTTCCTAATTTGTAGTGCAGAACTCAGGGGAGGTTCTGGCCTTAGTGTGTCTCAGTTTTTGCTACCCTTTCAATATATATGTTTTTTCTATTACCCATTGGTTAAGAATCACTAAAGATATTTGATTTTTCTCTGAGACAATTGATCCATGGCTACAGATTCATGTTATGACTATGGGTAGAGAGAGTCAGGATCCTCCTATACAACTATGTTTCTGATTTTCTCCTGGAATTTATACTTTTAATTTACAAAAGCAAAAGAAGACTGACTTTGGACTTTAAGCTTAATACAATTAAACTTTCAAGTGTATTTTATCTCTATAATTTAATTTGTCTTCAGAATTATTTTTAATAGAAAGAAGTTTTTTGTGAATATGTGTTCTTGTTTAAAATGTTGGGCATTTTCTTGATATTGCTATGATCTATATACAATTGTTGACATGATGTGTCATTATATCCCATTCTAGGTACTCTCCCTAATAGCATTATTGAATAACATAAACATAAGTAGAAATAAATCAAAATAATAAATATTTCAGTTTGTAATAAATACTATTTGACCCATTTCATTATCCTTTGGCAGCAAAAGTGAAAATTGCTCTCCAGTAGTTCCTGTAAACAAAAGTTCATATCAGTAATGAGATTTATGAAAGCAAACCAAAAAAATCTGCTATACTCATAACCTTTCCTAAAGATGGATAAGCAAATCTCAAATTGGCTTGTAACAAGAATGGTTAAGCTTAATGGGTTAGGACAAAAATCAGAGAATATGTCTATAATTTTAAATATATAAATTTAGTGGTATAAAATTTATATTATTTTAAAGCAATAATCAGTGGCATAAAATTTATATTATTCTAAAGAAATATCCACTGGATGTTAAGATTTGAATCAAATGTACTCCCAAATCCTTAGGTGTTTGAGGGTTATTGGATCATGAGTGTACCATACTAATCATTGTATTTATCTACTGATGAATTCTGTATTTGAATGTCTGTGAGGAAGTGGGGTCTGGTTCAAAGTGGGTCACTGGATGTGTGATTTGGATCAGTACATTGTTGTTCAAGGCTCACCCTTCTCTTTGTACTGTCTGGCTGCCATGGGTCGAACACCTTTTCTGCTATCATGCCCACTGCCATCCTGCTTCCAATTTGGAGCAAGCCAACCATCAACTGAACTGTGAGCCAAAATAAACCCTTTTTCCTCTATATTGTGGATGTTGGTTATTGTGTCCCATTGATGGCAAAGTGACTAGAACATTGGGCCAAGCTACTAAAACCAATTATAAATGAACATGTTGATCAGCAGAATTTCTATGTTCTCTTTGGAAGCAAAGAAAATCTGTCCAGGCTCACTTTAATTAAACAAGCACATTACCTTGTCTCACAAATCATTTATCCTCAAATTGCTATCCAGACTCACTTTTGTTAAAACAGTCTTTCATGATGTGGTAAATGATAATGTCAGAATTTGCATATTAACAGTCTTGAATTTGAAATGCAAGAGCAAAACTGATGTTAACAAAACTAAGAGATTAATTGCTATGTGGCACTAGGAATTTTTTTTATAAAGACAATAACAAACTCTTTAGGTTATAGTCATAATCATTGATTGTAAAATTCTTCCATAATCTTTTCTTTCTTGGCAAATCCACACATCTCTTACATGAATATTCCTTAAATAAATTCAGCATTTTAACTATAGTATCACAAGATCCTGAAACAGAGGATTTGGGTTCAAGAAGATTACTGGGGAAATGATCTTGAGATAGCAACCTATGATGATAATGAACAGAGCTGAAATGGACAGTGAGTGACTGTTTAGCTTTCATGCAGTCACAACAGCAGACTCAGGTGGGCTTGGTACTTATGAATGTCATTGACCACTCAGCAGATTGAGGCTACCTCTGGGAAAGGAAATGACCTGGAGCAAAGAGGCTCACTTCAAAGAAAGTAGAAAAATTACACACTTCAAAGAAACTAGAAAAGTGGCACACAGTAGAAAAACGACACACTGAATTAGACCAAGAAATTTAGTGAGCATGCACATTTAAGATTTTAATGAACTATGTTCAAAACAATGAAATGTCTGTTGGGAATGTCAAACAAGTCCCAAGTGGATTTAGAAATAAGTTAGTAATTGGTGCATGCTTAAAAGCTTGAACACTTCATTTTCTCCATAGCATATGTTGTAGTGTCTAAGATAGAATATGTTCATATCAACAGTATAAGAATTATGCATATGATTCAGCAGTTGCAGCATTTTATGAATAATTCTTGTGGCATTTTCAGATAAACAGATCGGACAAATTTCTGTTTGATTTTTTGTTATTGTCTCTTAAGAGTGAATCTTAGAAGATATCTGATTATTTAATCTTGGAAAATTTACAATTATATCAGAGCATTTTTGAATGATTTTTTTAGTACAAGGGATGTCTTTTATTGCATAACTCTTAGCTGGAGCTGTGGATTTATAAGAATGATAGACACTATTAACATGCTACTGTTGAGATTCTTGCTTTTTAATAATAGGCAGAAAATATTGTTCGAGTTTGAGAATGTGACCAATTGCTTTTTTTACTTCATTGGGGAGTCCAGTCACAGTGATATTTGCATTAGAGGTCCCTTTGGGAGGGAAATGAATGTCTACTCTGAACTGTTCCATAATTTTCTGAATAGATTTTCCATTTACTCCAATAATACGGCTGTGAACACGAGGGTTTAGTGAGATACATTTAGTAACTTTTTTTTCATTTTTACACACTAGTTTCATTATTGCATCTTGGGCAGCTAAAGTGTCATTTTTATGTCCTGTGATGATGATTTGATCTTGTATCAAATTGCTTTCTTTATTTGGAAAATGGATAGAAACATTATATTGCAAGCAAATCTGAGAAACAATTTTACCCTTATAACCAATGATCTTCGAATGATATTTGGGGTCTATAGTCACCATTAGTTTAAAATTTCTTAATGTCCGATCTTCTATTTCAGTGTGTAAAGTATTGACTATTTCTTGCAATTTAGCTTTGGCTTGCTCCACTTTTTCAGCAGGCCCCTTAATGAATATTATATCAGAGTTTACTCCAGGTCTTGATACCTGTATTTTAACATCAAATTCATTGGTTATCTTGCTTATTCTACTTCCTTTCTGACCAACAATATGACGGTGTAGAGAAGAGGGCACCTGAACTACAGCAGTTATTGGAATTAAAGATTCAATAGCTTTCATGGCTGCTTCACACTTTTCTTTTCTGCCTGAGATTAATATAATATCACATTCCTTAGGGGAAATTGAAGCAAGTTTATAGTCGGTGTTTTCCACTATTTCTTTCCCAATTTCCTGAACACTTGGATCAATAGTGACAGCTGAATTCTCCTCTCTGTCAGGGAATTTTATTTGAACATTATAATCTCTAGTAATTTGTTGGATTTGGGAGCACATAGGTCCCATTAAAAAACTATGAAACTTCTGGGGAATAACACATTCGATTGTAACTTTGGCTTCCATGTCACCGATAATCTCCTCAATGTGTTTCTTTGCTGCTTCTACACAAGGTTTTGCTCCTTTTAGTGTGACTCTTTTGTTAGATTCTCCTAAACGTGGGAATCTTATTATGACACCACCATATTCTGCAGTAATTTCTTGTAAAACCCGAGCTCTTTGTGTAGTAAAATAATGGTGGTATTTTGGATTTATAAGCATATTATCCTCTATGTCATTTTGAAGGTCTTCAATTAAAGCCTCAAGTTCCATTTGTGCATCATTGACAGCTTTCTCTGTCCCTGTAATATTTATCCATTCTTGATCTCTATCCTCACGTGTAGGGAAAGTGATATGTGCTCCAGTCTCATTACAGATTTTGGAAATATTTCCATAAGTTTTATTCAAGAGGAATTGGTGATACTGTGGCTTGACATGGAGGGCCACAGAATGAATCTTAGATTGCTTTTCTTCTTCTAGTAGTAGCAGCATTTTTTTTGCCTTTTCAACACCTTCAGCAGGGCCTCTTATAATGACTTTTTGAAGGCCTGAGTCATTTTTTGGAAAAGTAATATGAATCTTTCCACATTCACTCATGACTGAGCCAATCAAACACTCTTTGGGATCAACAAGAGATTTATGTAGATCAGAAGAAATAGAAATTTCAGCTTCAGAAATATTGGCTATCTCTTTTTGAATTGAAAGAATCATTTTATGAGCTATTTCACAATTTTCTGGCTTTCCAAAGATGACAATATTCTCTGAATTGCTGCTTGCCGTTGGAAAACTAATCCTGGTATTGCTCGCTAAACAGATTTTTTTGATGTTTTCACCTCCTTTTCCAATGATAAGTTTGTGAAGGTGTTTGAATAGGGGGACAGTAATTGCATAGCTGCTTTCTAAAATAGCTGTCACTACATTTTCCAAATACTCTGTGCATTTTTCTAATTCGTGTTTTGGTCCTCTAAGTTGAATGATATCACTTTTTTCTCCTGGGTTTGGAAAATGTATTATGACATTTGGGAAATTCTGTCGGATGTTATAAATCCGTTCAACTATCCTTCCAATAACTTTGTGGTGATATTTTTGTTCAATGATTAAGTCTTTGGTGTGCTCTTTTTCTAAAATAGCAGCAAGTTCAAGAACTTCTCTCTGAGCTTGTTGAACATTCAAGAATTCTCCTTCAATTCTCATCAAATTATTATTTTCTTTGTCAGGTAAGATTAACAAATAAACATCATTCTTCTCCTTAATTCTGTTTATTACAGTACCATTATTCTCTACCAGATACTTGTAAAATGTATAGTTAATATAGAATTCTGCATAATCCATTCTGCTAAACAGATCTTTCACTATCATGTCAATTTGTTCTTGAGCATAATTTACATCATCTTTTGGTCCTTTTATAATAATTTTATCTTCTGCAGTAAAATCTATTTGAACATTTGGTACTACTTGAGTTATCTTGGATATACGCTGACCTTTCTTCCCAAAAATAAATTTGTGAAGCCAGGAAGGGGCCCAAACAGTGGAAAAAATGTAGTACCTGCGATTCCAATAAGTTCCAGTAAATATCTCCCTTGAATTTTCAGGCTCAACTTGATGTGTTACATAATCTGATATGTTTTCTGTACATGAGATTTCTCCTCTTCTTTCTATAATTTTTTGTGCCAAATTATAATCAGGACATGTAGTGAAATTGTAATTCAAATTCATCTCTACATCTTCATCTGTAGTTTTCTCATTGGTATTTTCAAATATTGCTTTTACATAAGGTTCAGTGTGATCCACTTGAGGATTTTTTCTATTAAAAAGCATTTCTATTTCATTAGTACTAAATTGTAAAATACGGTTGTTTGTCACTGTTTCCTGTGTGATGCTGTTAATAGTTTTACTGTTTGATCCAGCAGTCAGGGAATGATATTCTTTTTTCTTATTTAATGTTTCTCTAATACATTTATATTGTTCAGTAGACATAAGTAAATCTTCATATGGATAGATTTTCATGACTTCATTTGTGCCAACACTATTAATACAGATTTTCTGACTATAAGGGTTTAATGTGTAAGCGTCCAATACATCATTTTGTTCTAAGTGCTTCGTTGTATTGCTAGTATTGCATATAGCAAGACAGTGCTGTTTTGGAGGCATGGGATTTGTAATGAAACCATATTTTTGAAGCCATGCAAAAATTTCCTTCTGAGCTTTTATAACAGTTTCTGAATTTCCAGACACTGTTATGTAAAGTCCTTGATCCTCGATAAAATTTAATTTTAGGTTGGCACCAGTTTGCTCTGTAATGTCTAGATGAAATTTTTGTCTATCTTCACCAAACTGAATGAAATACTTCTCATCTTCCAGAGGTATATGAAGCACTCGAGTGATAACTGAAGTTTTATTGTCTAAGGATTCTATAGGTTCCACAGGCTTTTCTAACCAATTTGCTTTCTCTAGATGTTCAGTAAATTTGTCCATGTCAGTGGGAATGCAAAGCTCCTTCTCTGAATTTAGAGTGACAGCATGGTTTTCTTTTTGTATATATCTAATTTTGCACTCAATCAAATTTTCTTTGGAAGTCATTGTTGGTTTTCAAGTGGATGAAATCGAGATTTGTTCAGCACCCAGAAAATTCCTCTTGTAGCTTCTGTTTTGCATAATACTATATGGGAAACATGAGTATTTTAACTATGTAATTCTTTTCCTAGTTAAATTGTAAACTCAATATAATAAAAGTATACTCTTATATTCATTAAACTTGATAAATATTCAAAAGTTCATCTATTCTATTCTTACATGAGTACAGAATTGGACTCAAATTATAAAGACTATGAGAAAACAGCCATCATTTTGCTAAATGTAAAATTTAAATCCTTTCATTATTTATATCACAAGTGATGCTCATTTTCTAGATCCACTGTTGTCACTTTTTGACCATTACAAACTTCTGAAGTTATTAGCTGCAAGTTATTTGGAAAAACATATAATTCATTCACATGTAAGAATATCTCCTGTATTTATCTGAATTTGTTATTTTTCTTAACAGATTTACTGAATAATAACATTAATTTACAGAAATTGTGTGTAAATTGCAATGATGTTTAGTAAATTTAGATGTCTGGATAACTGTTACAACTCAATATTCAAATATTTCCATGACCCAAAGATATCCCTCATGCTCAGATGCAGGCAAACTATCTCTTTCATCACCCTCAGACAATATCAACTTAATTTTTTCACTATAGTCTTGTCTGATTGAGACATTTCATTTAAAAAATTCAAATAGTTTGCTGAGTCATTTGCATCTTAATTATTCAGCATATGTTTTTGAGGCTCCACTATGTTATAGTATATATCAGTAACATGTTCTTTTTTATTGCTGAATAATGTTCTATTTCTATTTACTTAATGATTGTTCTGATTCAATCTCCTTTCCAGGGTCCAAATTCTCTAATAAAATTCTGCATATTAATGTACTACAGGCTGCCTTTAAGACCATTTTTTCTACCATCTTCATCTATGTGGTATGGTTTAGATGTATAACATTGAATAACATTAATACACAGACACTTCTCAAATCTATAACTTCAGTTCTTAGATGCAATGTGTATACAAATAAGCCCTCTCAGTATCAGTGGAGTGCCTAAAAATCCTTTCAAGTATGTTTCCTTCAATAAACTCTTGATTATATTCCTAGATTTTCTCCTCTTGGAATATATTAGAATTTTATAAAAGTTACTTGACCTTCCTTCTATTGCTTAATCCAAGTACTTGTTGTCATCTTTTGTTTTGGCATTTCAAGTAAAATTCAAAACAGGAATACATCTGTTTCTCTATGTCTAAACTTTTCTCCTAGATGTCATTCTACTTTCTTAGTTTAAACTGACACATTATTGCAGTCATAAACATCATAATGCTCCACCTATTCTTACTTTGGCCTTCAATGGCTTATTCTCCACAAAGCATCTAGACACAGTTTTACAAAGCAGAATAAAGTATACGCATCTCCTTAAAAGTTTCTAGTGGATTCTATTTATAAGTAATATAAAGTTAATGCTGTAAAATTAAAATGTATGAAATATATAATATTTGGCTATTTTAATTTGACCAAAAACTTTCTTTGACTTACTAGATTGTTAAACTACTTGTCCAAAAATGTATTATTATTTCAGGTTCCACAATGCAAATTACCTTTCAGAAACTACTATTTGCTGAATTCTGTGTTGTATCAAAGAACACTATCTACAGTTATTTAAAGAGTATTTAAGTTCTCCTCTACTGTACTTCCAACAATATATCTCTGTGGAGTTTCAATTTTTTCAACCAAAAAGTGCATATTGTGAATGACTGAAAGCAGAAGGATTCTTTTAATGAAGCCATTTTTAAGATACACAATAAAGAAATTCACAAAAATAAAACATTTTCACTTTTATCAGTATTTTTTCTTTTAGAAAGCATTATTCATCAATGTTATTTATGTTAACATAAATTGAATTTATTTTTATTTTAAAATAGTAAGATTTAATATTCTGTTTTATTTCATTTAAAAAGAACAACAAAAAATACTTGCTTCCAAATAAAGTTCAGAATATATGATTAGTTTAATTACTAAGATGGCTCCACAAATTGCTATTGTCCAACAACATTTAAAAATATGATAATCTGCTCAACAAATGTTATCAATTATGATTTTTCAGAATTAATACTCTCATAAAATGAAAAGTTACAGAGTATATACATTTCCAAGCAGAAACTAATGAGAGATATTAATAGAATTTCTAGGAGAAATAATTGGAATTTTTATTTTTTATAACTGGGATCAAACTGAGGACCTCGCACTTGCAAGGTAGGCATGGTGCCACCAAGGTAAATCCCTGGCCTATGATTTTACATATTTCTTATGTATAGAAGACAGTGACCTGACTATTCAACTTTAGATTTCACCACCAATATATTTTTATGTGTATATATATATTTGTATGGTTGCATGTGCGTCCATCACTTACCTTTACATGGCAAATTGAATTTTCAGAAAGGTTCAAGTTGTCTATAAAATACTATAAACCTGAAAGTTGTTAGGACAACATTAGTGAAATTGTAAGCAACTATGTGACACAGAATATTAAATCCAACCAAAGCAAATCAGTTTATTCAAGATTTAATCCAATAAAATGCAGAATGTAAATTTAAAATGTACTAGAAAATATTAAACAATGCTGGTGGTAAAGTAAATGTTATAAAACATACAGTATAATAAAAGATAAGAGCAAGCATGCACAGAAGTTGCTAGGAAAATATGTCATCATCATCATAGCCAAATATCAAAAAACAACCAAATACATTTCCAATGTCAAAACAAGTAATAGTACAAAATCATCAAAGAAAAATAAATGATATCTGCAAAGGCTGAATTATTATCTGAGTAAAATTTGAACCACAGTGCATCCAAGATGTTTCAGGATGATTCAGGCAGAATTTTGATGATGTGTGTCCTGACATAAAAACACAACCAAGTTTTTAACATCCTCATAATAGTGATGTTAATCCATACTGTTATGTTTAAATTATACTCCAAAGTATAAATAAAAATATAATAATTGTACATACATATAGATTCATAATATGTTTCTATATAGAAACATCTACAAAATATTTATATATAAATGTATGGTATTTTTGGACTGCATAACGTTGTAATCTTAAATTCCTAGCCTCAACTGTGATTAATGTAAATTAACAGGTGAATATTTAGTAGTTCTGGGTGAATAGATAAGATTGTTTCACTCCTTGTCTGCCCAGATGGAATGTTTTGAAAACCTTGGGATATTCTGTAAGCATCTTTTAACCATCAACACGTGACTGTTGAGTATGTAACTGCTGACCACCAGCATAGACTAGCAAACCATTAACCTTTGCCCCCTGCCTACATGCTTTGAGTATAGAGCCCCCACCCAGCCTATCCCCTTATAAAAACAGCCTAAGCCCTTAAGCTGATGCCTCTCTGAGCTGCTTGGCTCTGGGAGGACCATCTGGCCAGACTAATAAAGGTCTGTTTCATTTCCAAATTGTCGGGGGTGTTCCTTCCCGGGTGTTTCTTGCAGCTGCCGCGCTCTTCAGAGTGGTAAAGTCGAGCTCTTCAGAATGATAGAATGGAGCTCCTTGGTGTGGTAGTAAGGCCCTTGGTCTTACATTTTGAAAGCCTTCCATGGCTGTTGAGCTCCTTGGAGTGATAGTGTAAGACCTAAAGTCTCACTTCCACTCCACGGAGAGTGAACAGCCAAAAGGCCTCCACGATGCTGAGTCCTATAGCCCAACGAGGGCTCCGGACACAAGAACAAGGGCCTTACTTCTGGGAGCCGTGAACAGCCAAAAGGTCCTCCACAATGCTGGGTCCTATAGCTCAGTGAGGCTCCAGGAGCTCGATGGAGGAAGGAGAATCACCAGGAGAGGAACACACCAATAAGAAAACCTTTATTAGTCTGGCCAGATGGCACTCCCAGAGCCAAGCAGCTCAGAGAGGCAACTGCTCAGGGGCATAGGCTGTTTTCATAATGGGATAGGCAGGGTGGGGGTCTATACTCAAAGTACATAGGCAGTAAGGCCTTAGGTCTTACAGTATTGATTGATAGAGCAGTACTACATAGTAAGACAGGCCCTTGCCTTGCCTCCATCTTTTATTTTTCCATAAAGTGTTTTGATCCAGAAATATAAATTTGTGCTGCTGGGCAGCACCCCTGCACAATATATCAAAATGTTTTGTAACCATCTGAACTGCATGACCTCTCAGGAATGTTTTAGTAACTCTGCTTCTCTCAGGAATGTTCTGTTAGCTCTGTCCTTCTCAGAAATGTTTTGTTAACTCTGACCTTCTTGAGAATGGTTTGTCAATCCCACCCCTTTCAAGAATGTTCTCAACTCTGTCCCTATGCTTCTGTGAGCATGCTCACCCAGTATGTCTTTCAGAAATGTTCTGTGACTCCACCCTCTGCTTCAGAGACCATAGTCACCTACCCTGTAGATTCCTATATAAGGAGGGTCCCATTTCTAGTAGAACCCTCAGACTTCAGAGTATAAACTCCACTGAGCCCACTCTCACAATTAAAGATTTTTCTCTACCATCAGATTCTTGAGTTTTTAAATTGCAATAGCTGAAACCCAGAGCTATAACACTAATCTTTACCACTTGGTTGTACCTCGGAGCTGTGGCATTTGGCTGTGGCACTTGGCTAGAGCACTGAGCTATTCCACTTTTATAAGATAACTGCCTTGATATGGCTGCCACCATTTTGGTTAGCAGCCACCATTTTATACCTTAAGTTTCCATTTCCTACATCATGTGTCATCATCCATAAGTGAAACTGATGTGCAAACAAAGCTTGTTAGTAGAAGGAATGGATCACAAATAATGAACCCTGAGTGGCTGCCCGCACAGCTGGTGCAATTCCCTGACCCACTTACACCAGCCACCCACTAATAACCAAGCCTCTTCCACCCAGCTCTCTTTCTCTTCTTCCTCCTTCACCAAATAGGCCACTGTGCTGCAGCAGCTCTACAATAAATCTTTCATAAGACCTCTGTTGGATTGTGGAGTGATCTTTGGCAGGTGCTGATTTCTTTAAACTTTGCTACAACAATATTAGTACAATTAGTAATATACATGTAAATGTATCACGGTCAAAGAGAAAAAAACATAGATAATGTGAGAAAAAATTATTATATTTAGCAGAAGACTAATTAGGATATAAAATATACAGATTCATCTGGCATAGATTCAAAACATAAGAATGAACAGAAAAATGTGTGATTTGCTATGGTTAAATTATCAAATTGGCCTGAGATGATGCTATCATTTAGTGTTAGAAGGATACCTGAGGATTTTAATTTTCAGGATCTCTGTAACCTCAAAGTGAAAAAGTCAACAGATGATTATAATTTCAGAGAACTAAGAATGGCCTATGTTAGATTATTGAATACACACAAGTGGCTACAAATAAATTCAAAGGTGAAAAATTCATAAATGTTATAGGATATATATGATAATTAGATTAAAATTTTTAAGGACTGATAATAGAATGACAATGGTATGAGAGACCACTAAAAAATGGAAAAGTGCAATTAGAATTTTTAAAATCCAGAACTAAAGAGGTGAATGAAGTAAATGTTACACAACATCGTGAATAATTATCTCATGATGGTGGCCATGAAAACAGAATTTTTAGGGTGTGTCTCTGACATCAAAGTGATAAGACCAACTAAGTTAACCACAAGTACACAGTACACTCAGGATTTTTTTTGAAATTTTTCAGAAAGGATAAGTCAAATAATTATGTCAGAAATGGATAAATAATGATGGAAATAAATCAATATTTAGTTACAATATTTTGAAACTTTCAAAAGTAAATGATAAAATAAATTCCATAAAAATCCTCCCAAAAGTAGAAAATAAGGACAAAGTGAATTGCCAAACTAATTTAAAGCTGGGTTTGAAAAATTGAAAATGAAAATTAACAGGACAGCAGAAAAGAAAAGATCATGGAATA
>NW_022900951.1:71185885-71226398 GCF_012274545.1 Fukomys damarensis
TTTTTTGAGACAGGGTTGTATGACTGACTGAACTACAGTGACTCCATGTTGACCAGCAAACGACCCAGAGATTGTTGTCCCCCCCCTTATAAGATAAGTAATGACTGATTGTGAATTAATAGGTAAACTGCTTGGTAGTTCTGGGAAACTAGATAGAAACTGTAATTGGGAAACTAGAGTGAAACTGTAACAAACATAGAGGCCTAAAGTAAATCACTCCACTCCTTGTATGCCCATAACTGAATGTTCTCAACACCACAATCTATAAAACAATGGATAATCGATCTACTGACCATTAGTATGTAATGGTTGAGTACATGATTGATGACCACCAGCTCGGATCAACTGACCACTTGCCTTTGTCCCCTTCCTATAAGTTTTGAGTGTAAACTCCCCCCATAGCCCTATATAAAATAGCCTCTGATTCTGAGCTAGTTGCCTCTCTGAGCTGCTTGTTTCCAGGAGTACTGTCTGACCAGACTAATAAAGGTCTGTTTGCCACCTAGTCTGGTGTGTTTCTTCCTGGGTGATTCTCACTGTCTGACAAGCTCCTGGAGTCTCACTGATCTTTAGGGCTCAGCATTGTGGAGGCCTTTTGGCTGTTCATGCTCCACAGAGTAAAAGTGAGACTTTAAGTCTTACATTTTGGAGGCCCCAGTGAGATTTCCCCAGGTGAGAACTATAAATCCGGCTGAGATTCTCTGTTGTGGGATCCAGCAGGAGATTCTCAGACATAGACCTTTGAGGGCCTCCGGAGGTAGGCTTTGGACTGGTTGCAACCACTCGTCAGGATCAAAGTGGCTCACGAGCCAGGAAGCCTCCCCTGACCCCGGCCCTGACGATGACTCTGGGTAGAATCAAAGCTTTTTTTCTTTTTATGTGGTACCTGTTTGTCTTCTCTGTGTCCTCTCTGTTGAGTGTTAACTTTGCATTCATTCATAGGAACAAGATGGGAGGATCAAGTTCCAAAAACACCCCATTGGACTGTTTTCTCACTAACTTTAAATGGGCTTTTTCTCCTGAGCAGGAAGATGAATATGGAATGAGGTTCTCTTGAGGGAAACTCTGAACCCTCTGCAACTTAGAATGGCCCGCCTTTGCACTGGGATGGCAAGCTGAAGGTTCTTTCAAACCAAGACTTTGTTGGGTGGTATGAGAGAAAGTCACTGGACACCCTAGCCACCCTGACCAATTCCCTTATATTAATATCTGGGCCCAGGCCTGTGAAGAACCTCCAACATGGTTACAGAGCTGCTCCCTGAGCACCAGTTCTTGCATTTTGGTAATGGTGCCAAATGGGATAAAGTCCTTAAAGTGGCAGGTACCCAGGCTGGTCTTCTCTCAGGAGCTGGACCCCTTAGAGCCTACTGACCCCAGGGTAAGACCCCTTCCATATGCAGAATCATCCTCTGGGGAGACAGGGGTCAAGTCCAACTACCCATCTCTTCCGAAGGATGGGGAGGTCCCAGATTCCACCACCTCTCCTTCCCAAACCTGAGGGGGCTCTGCTTATGGACCCCTGGAGGCACCCCTGGAGAGACCTGGTCCAGTCCCTGTGCTCCCATTGAGGGAAATAGAACAAGGTTATTATGTATACATTCCTTTCTCTATTAGTGATTTGTATAATTGAAAGCACCAGAATCCCCTATTCTCTGAGAAGCCGCATGTCCTAATTTCCCTCCTTGAGTCTGTGTTTAATACCCATGACCCCACCTGGGATGATTGCCATCATCTTTTACAGGTTCTGTTCACATCTGAAGAACGAGAAAGAATTAGAGGACACGCTATTCAGTCAGTGCTGGGGGGAACTGAGGGACTTGCTGAGGAACAAAAATGGGTCCAAATTGAAGCACAACTCCCCTCCACCCAACCTAAATGGGAACTGAACTCCACAGGAGGTAGGTAGGGAAGCTCTTCCCAACTACCATCAGCATCTCCTGGCCAGCCTTAGGGGGGCCTCTCACAAACCCACCAATTTGAGCAAGGTAAGTGAGGTCCTTCAAGGGACTGAGGAATCCCCCTCTGCCTTCCTGGAGCATTTACTGGAGGCATACCATACATACACTCCAATTGACCCAGATGCTCCAGCGAATTAATTTGGCCTTTGCAACTCAGTCAGCCCCAGATATTCAGAAAAAATTTCAGAGAATTGAGGGCTTTGAGGGAGAAAATAGGGAAAAACTGATAAGTGTAGCAATGAAGGTATTCACAAACAGAGACCCACCTGAAGATAGAATGGCTAAAAAGATTGCAAGGGCAAATATAATGGCATTGGTAGAGGAAGGATTTATACAAAAGGGAAGAGGGACAAAACAGGGAAATAAGGAAAAGAGATGGCCTCCTACAGATAAAGATCAATGTGCCTGTTGCAAAGAAAGAGGACACTACAGGAAAGATTGTGAAAAATGGAAAAAGAAAAAGGAACATGAAAAGAAACAGAAAAAAAAAAGGAAAGAATTTTTTTTTTTACACGGGAAGAAGAAGACTGACAGGGTCATGGCTCATGGCTGCTTAACCCCAATGAGCCTATGTTAACTTTGGGAATAGGGGGAACAGATGTAGAGTTTCTTGTAGACACTGGAGCAGCCCACTCAGTCCTCAAAGCTCCCCTTGGGGAGCTTTCCTCCATGAAGTCTTCCATTACTGGAACTACTGGACAACCTGCCTCTTATCCTTGGGCAGTGCTACAAACTGTAAACCTGGGAAAAGATACTGTAACCCACTCTTTCTTGGTTATCCCTGAGTGCCCCTAACCCTTGCTGGGAAGAGATTTACTGAGAAAATTAGGGGCTGTTATTTCCTTCAAATCTGAAGAGGGAAACTTAGAACTCAGGTTGCTATCCACTATCATGGTGACAGTCCCCTTAGAAGAAGAATTTCAACTAATTGGAGAAGAGGAAAATTCTCTGGAGCAAAAATGGGACTATCTACAGGAAAACTTTCCTCAGGTATCGGCTGAAATGAACCTACCAGGGCTAGCAAAACACCAAGTCCCAATAGTAGTCAAATTGTTGGCCTCCACCACCCCTGTCTGGGTCCGACAATACCCTCTTCATTTGGAGGCTAAGACAAAAATATGCAAACACATCCACCAACTTCTAAATGCTGGGATATTGATTCCATGCTAGTCAGCCTGGAACACACCGTTGCTGCCCGTAAAGAAACTCAGCACATCAGACTAGAGGCCGGTACAGCACTTGTGGGAGGTAAACAGCCAGGTGGAGACCATCCACTTGATAGTACTGAACCCCTGCACACTGCAGAGTCTCATTCCACCTGCGCATGCATGGTACTCAGTCCTTGATCTCAAAGATGCATTTTTCAGCCTGCCCCTGGCACTGGTGAGCCAGCTGCTCTTTGCATTTGAATGGACGGACCCAGCCACTGGAACTACTGGACAATTGACATGGACTTGATTGCCACAAGTCTTCAAAAACTCCTGCACACTGTTCAGGGAGTCTCTCAGCAGAGATCTACAAGAGGTAAGGAGAGCTTTTCCCTATGCAACTATTCTCCAGTATGTAGACGACCTCTTGGTGGTGACCACAACACAGAAAGAATGTCTCACAGCTGCCGAGGGCCTCTTGGAAGTCCTACAAGATCTGGGATATTGAGTGTCCTGGAAGAAAGCCCAGCTCTGCAAAACCAAGGTAACTTACTTGGGTTATATTCTTGAAAAAGGAAAAAGAAAGTTAGCTGAGTCCAGGGTGTCAGCGATCCTTCAGATCCCGATACCCAGCTCAAAGAAGGAGGTGTGTGAGCTCCTGGGGGCCATAGGATACTGCAGAATCTGGATACCTAGTTTTGCTGAAATTGCCAAAGCCCTGCATGAGGCTAAGGCTGGGGGGAAATGCACCCCTTGAATGGACAGAGACTTGTCAGCAAGTGTTCCAGATGCTCAAGACTGCACTCAACACAGCGCCAGACTTAGCCCTACCTGATTTAAATAAACCTTTCACCTTATATGTGGCAGAGAGGAACGGGTTGGAAAAGGAGTGGTCACACAATCTTTGGGGCCTTGGAAGTGGCCTATAGCCTGTCTCTCCAAAAGACTCGACCCAGTAGCCAGAGGGTGGCCATCTTGTTTAAGGATGGTAGCTGCAGCTTCTGCTTTAACCCAGGAAGCTGATAAATTGACTTTTGGCCAGGATTTAACTCATCACTCCCCATACCATTGAGCCCCTGCTGCACAAATTGTCGAGTAGATGGCTATCAAATGCTAGATTGTTGCAGTACCAGGGACTCTTGCTAGAACAGCCACGTATTAAATTTGCCACAACATCTAACCTGAATCTTTCTAGCCTGCTCCCTGAGTCAGATGATCAACTGCCCATCCATGACTGCCTTGAGACTCTTGAAAATCTGCAGGGAGGGCATCCAGATCTGACAGACCTGACCCTTCCCCAGCCTGAGGCAACATACTATACCAATGGTTACAGTTTCATATGTGAAGGCCTAAGATATGTGGGAGCAGCAATAGTCAATCAAGATCAACAGATAGTATGGGAACAGGTTCTACTCCAAGGGACGTCAGCACAGAAGGCTGAACTGATTGCTTTTTTAACTAAGACTCTGGAATTAGGAAAAGGAAAAAAGATAAATATTTTCACTGGCAGCCATTAGGCTTTTGCTACTGCCCATGCACATGGAGAAATTACCAGAATATAGGACTTTTAACACCAGATAGAAAAGAAATAAAAAACAAAGTTGAGATATTGGCTTTGCTACAAGCCATCTGGATGCTGAGGGAGGTTGCCATCATTCACTGCTGGGGACATCAAAGGAATTCCATCCCTGAAGCAATTGGAAACAATGCAGCTGGTCAGGCAGCAAAGCAAGCCACCCAAACATCAGTGGGAAAAAAATTGGTGCTGCTACCTACACCCGTGCTCCCAGAAAGACCTGAATACACACAGGAAGAAATAACAGAGATGAGCAAAAAGCACTGGACCAAAGGAAAACATGGATGGTGGACGACTGATGAAGGGAAAGTTGTTTTGCCAGCTGCCAACACTATGCTAAATGAGCTCCATGAATCCACCCACCTGTGAGAAAACAGGATGATGGCCATGCTACAGCCCCACTTTGTCAGCAGAGAATTAGCCCAGAAGGCCTGGGACAGGGTGAGACGGTGCCCCACCTGTCACAAGGTAAATGCGAATAGGGTGACTGGGCCCCCAGGGGTCCGATATAGGGGACTGACTCCTGGAGAACATTGGGAATTGGACTTCACTGAAATGAAATTAGTCATGTATGGTTGCAAATATCTGTTAGTTTTCATAGACACATTCTCAGGGTGGATAGAGGCATATCTCACTAAAAAGGAAACATCTGAGATAAGAGTAAAAAAGCTTCTGACTGAAATAGTGCCTCGATTTAGCTTGCCCTTAGCCCTGGGGTATGACAATGGGCCATCCTTCATGGCTAAAGTGCCTAAACTGATTAGCCTTAGTGTCGGAATTAGATGGAATCTACATTGTGGTTACAGGCCTCAAAGTTCAGGACAGGTAGAGAGTGCTAACTGAACACTAAAGGAGATTTTAACTAAATTGAGCCTAGAGACTGAATTAAGTAGGGTAGAGCTTCTCCCTTTTGCTCTGTTGCATGTTCAATGTACTCCCAAGCCTCCTCTGAACCTGTCACCCTTAAAATCATCTATGGGCATAACCCCCTTGGTTCCCCATATAGATATAGAATTAAAAGAGAAATCTTCTCACCTGAGGCTGCTTAAGTCTCAGAGCTTTACATGAAATACAGTCTCGATTACAAGATTGGGTCAGCAGATCTCTTACCCTTTCACATGAAAAACCTCTACAGCCACTGCCCTATAAGCCAGGAGAACTGGTTTATATTCACAGGTTTGATTCTAAGACCTTGGAACCATGGTGGAAGAGGTCTTTTCTGGTTGTCCTGTGTACACCTCTGGCCATGAAGGTTGCGGGACACCCGATGTAGATGCACTGCAACCACCTCAAGCCTGGATTTGACAACAGCCCAGAGACACACGGAAAATGGAGCATCATCAGCAAACCCAGAGAACTGAAAGTAAACCTTCGCTCAACTGGACTTGCATTATGATCTGAGTGATTTTCCCTGGGACAATAATGGCGTCGCCCAAAGAAAGCTTAGATCATACTAAAAATGTCTGAGTGCAACTAGCTGAATCCTTCAATTTGACCGAAATCTGTTTAAATGCTGATGTAAATTTTCATTATGTGCTTGGAAATTGCTTGGTTCTGGTATGCACCCCACTTGAAGGTATTAGACCATATACTATATTTTAAGACTTTCCACAGGCAAATCTTAGTTATTCAGATAGTTACAATTGGGGACAGGTGATATGTTACAAACCAAAAATGCTATTAAGCTATATACCCCTCAGGTAGCTACGTCCAACAAGACCCACTGTGCCAAATATAAAGTTTGTACTTCCCAGTGTTTAAACCTTAAACGGGCAAATGCAATGAAGTGTCCCAGAGAACAAGAGATTCCTTATAGCAATTGTCACATTACTTTGCCCCTGGGATGGTTTTATACTTGTGAGGGAATAATTTATAACTACATCCCAGCAAACTTGACTGAGGCCTGATGTTGTCTCAGTAAATTAGCAGTTGTCTTATCTGACAGGGGAGATCTTTTACCACCTAACAAAACAAAATGGTGGTCTCCCTATACTTCACCAGGTTGTGATGATGATTTGAGACTTTTAACAGATGCTGAAGTTATTCCTATGATTGTTTCTGTGATAGGCATACCCTCAATTGGAGTTTATGCTGAAAAGGCAGTTAGAAAGCTAGCTTGCAAAGTAGTTAAGGGATTAAAGACCACCTCTGCTGCCCTGGCACTAATTAATCAAGAGCTCCAAGAACAAAGACAAACAATCTTAGACAATAGGGCAGCAATTGATTATTTGTTGTTATTTCATCACCAAGGTTGTGAAAAGATTAAAAATATGTGCTGCTTCAATTTAACAAATAATGGGCCAGCTATAGAACAAGACATAGAAAAGCTCGAAGACTTAGCTACAAAAATTTATAATGAATGGATGAGACTTATTTAAATGATTAACAAGTTGGTTACCTGACATTACCTGGTTAAAACAACTGATACTTTGCAAAATGGCATTGGGGTTTTGTATGATAATAACTTGTTGTTTTTTACAATGTATTTATCTGTTAAGGCTTAAAACTAGATATAAGTAAATCAAAGATTTGATTTAGGCCCAAAAATCAGTGGGGAATGTAAGACTGAACTAGAGTGACTCCATGTTGACCAGCAAATGACCCAGGGATGGTTGTTTCCCCCCCTTATAAGATAAGTAATGATTGATTGTGAATTAATAGGTAACTGCTTGGTAGTTCTGGGAAACTAGATAGAAACTGTAATTGGGAAACTAGAGAGAAACTGTAACAAACATAGAGGCCTAAAGTAAATCACTCCACTCCTTGTATGCTCTTAACTGAACGTTCTGAACACCATAATCTATAAAACAATGGATAATCGATCTGCTGACCATTAGTATATAATGGTCGAGTACATGATTGATGACCACCAGCTCGGATCAACTGACCACTTGCCTTTGTCCCCTTCCTATAAGTTTCGAGTGTAAACTCCCCCCATAGCCCTATATAAAATAGCCTCTGATTCTGAGGTAGTTGCCTCTCTGAGCTACTTGTCTCCAGGAGTACTGTCTGACCAGACTAATAAAGGTCTGTTTGCCCCCTAGTCCAGTGTGTTCCTTCCTGGGTGATTCTCACTGTTCAACAAGCTCCTGAGCTTTAGGGCTCAGCATTGTGGAGGCCTTTTGGCTGTTCATGCTCCACAGAGTAAAAGTGAGACTTTAAGTCTTACAGGGTCTCACTATGTAGTTGAGACTGAACTGGAACTCACTGTGTAGCCCAGGCTAGTCTTGAACTCACAGTGATCCTCCTGCCTCAGCCTCCCATGTGCTGGGATTATAGGCATGTGCCATCATGCCCAGCTTGACCTTATATTTAAAAGACCAAATAAGATTACCACATACAATAAAGTACAAGAATAAACTATGACTAGAATATGAAAACCATACATATTAATCAATATAAACATAAAGAAAAAACAAAAAGAGAAAAAGAAAAGATATTTTGAATAAAAAGGTAAAAATGAAACATGATTAAAAATATAAGATATTAATTGCAGTCAAGAGATCAAAGTAGAATTATAAACATATATAGAAGAAATTATTGCAAATAGTCTATTCTAATTAGAGATTTTTCAAAATTTCCAGAACTGAGAAAGTAAAATTATCAAATATAACATTATATAAATAAATCTCATATCTAAACATCATACCAGAAATTTCAAAAATAAGTTTAGAGAACTACAAATTCCAAAGGATGTAAGAATTACATACTGGTAGAAGATAATTATCAGACTATCACCCACCTGGTTCTTCTACCTTCTGTCTCCTCTCAAACTTTGTGTATGTGGAGGTATCCAAGGCATCATATGTTGGGAGAGTTTCTGACATCACAATGAGAAAACCAATCAGGATGGTGGAATGTTCACAATGTCTATATGGGCCTTCATTAGGATGTTAAATTTTTAACAAGTGATACATTTAAATTCAAAGACATAATATATAAAAACACATTCAGATATTACAGTATAGTATGTATAAATTATGATTAAAAGGCTAAATTGAATAATTTAAAAGGAACAATAATACAGCATCAACTGTGGATGAGAGATTACTTAAAATTCAATCATTAAAATTACATTTTTAAAAAGAAGAAAAATATTTAGAATATATAAATTAGACAATTACTCTATCACATATCAGAATAAGGTTAAAGAAAATATGTCAATACACAGATTTAATCAATCAGAATTTTCCAAAGTCAAAAAGATAAAGGTAAGTATCTAGAAAAGATTTAAAAATGGCTTTTATAAAGACTAAATTAACAGGCTAGACTTAGGTAGCTTTTTACACTGTACATAAACATTACAGACATCACAATAGAAAAAACAAAAACAATAAAAACCAAATTGGCCACATATTCTCAGAGCCATATGGACATAGACTGGAATATTAAAGATTTAAAGAAAAGATAAACATAAATTTAAGGACACTTTAATTTTGACAATTTAAATGTAATGGTATAAAATATATTGTGATTAAAGTGATAAATGAATAACTTGAAAGTATCCTTAATGAGAGACCAGTATAGATAATAGACTCTGGAAAAATAGATTGTTGTAATATATTTTTAAAGAGAGCAAGAATTTCAGAAGACAGGAATTAAATAATTATTCCAATACATTTTAGAATAAACACAACAGACAGAAGTCAATATCCAGGTATTTTCCAAAGTCAAGGATAAAGTTGAAAAATTCAAAAAAAAATCAAAAGAGAAAGTGTAAAACATATTTTACCTGGGAATAGTGAATTCTCAGACTGTCCTAAGTTAGTTCTTCAGCACTGTGTACATAAATGTCCAGTGTAGTTTAAAATCTATTGCGAGCTCATAATGAATAAGCCAACCAGGATGACCACATGTTAACAGAGTCATGAAGGGCCTTGATTGAAATGTTAAAGATTACACAAGACTTGTCAGGTTTTAGCTTAGTAGGTCCACTTCCTGCCTTGCAAGCACAAAGTCCCAAGTTTGATCCCTGTACCAAAAAATAAATAAATAAAAATAAAAATAAACATGGATTCACAAAAGATATATATATAAATTAAAAGGTAAAAATTTTAAAAAAATGTATAAATATGCTGTGATTAAAAAATAAGAAATTTTAAATAAAGAAATAAGACAGTATCCACATTTACAAGATTTTTTTTTTTAAATGGACCATTAGGGCTGGGGATTAAGCTCAGCGGTTCGGTGGCCTGCCTTCCAAGCTCAAGGACCTGAGTTCAATCCCCGGTACACACACACACAAGTCATACTGAAAAGAGAAAAAAAGAAGAAATGCCAAAATATAAAAATTAGAAAAATTAGTGCATATCACATGAGATAGGGTGTATTCAGGATCGTATGGCCATAGACAAAATGTAGTACAATTCAGAGTCATTATAAGGAAAAAAATGAACATAGTTTGGTTAATTATCAAAAGTCAAAGTTAGAGTTTCGTTCGTGACATCACCCCAGCTTGGACCCAGAGCCCTCTCTGCTGTGCAGCTGCCCTATGTACAGGTCTCTTCTGGAGCCGCGCCTTTTCAGTGCACCTTTCTGATTGGCTCCGACCCAGCTCCAGGAGGGTGAGTTTCATTCGCGCCATCGCCCTGGCTTGGACCCAGAGCCCTCCCTGCTGCACAGCCTCCCGATGTAAGGGCCTCCTCTGGATCCATGCCTTTCCTGGTGCATGCCTCTGATTGGCTCTGACCAAGTTCTAGGAAGGTGAGCTTTGTTCACGACATCACCCCTCTTGGACTCAGACCCTTCTCTGCTGCACAGAGGCAGATCTACTGGCCTCCTCTGGAGCCACGCCTTTTCTAGAGCACTCCTCTGATTTGCTCCGACACAGCCCCAGGATGGTGAGTTTCGTTCTCGCCATCGCCCTGGGTTGGACCCAGAGCCCTCTCTTCTGCCCAGCCGCCTGATCTATGTGCCTCCTCTGGATCCGCACCTTTTCCAGCACGCGCCTCTGATTGGCTCTGACCCAGACCCAGGATGGTGAATTTTGTTCACACCATTGCCCTGGCTTGGACCCAGAGCCCTCTCTGCTGTGCAGCCACCTTATGTTTGGGACTCCTCTGTTGCTTCACCTTTTCCAGCGCTCGCCTCTGATTGGCTCTGACCCAGCTCCAGGATAGTGAGTTTCATTCGCGACATCGCCCTGGCTTGGATCCAGAGCCCTCTCTGCTCTGCAGCCCAATCTACGGGCCTCCTCTGGAGCCATGCCTTGTCCGGCACGCACCTCTAATTGGCTCTGGCCTAGCACCAGGAGGGTGAGTTTCATTCATGACATCACCCCGGCTTATATCCAGAGCCCTCTCTGCTGCATGGTGGCCGATCTACAGTCCTCCTCTGGAGCCACGACTTTTCCAGCGTGTGCCTCTGATTGGCTCTGACCCAGCTCCAGGAAGGTGAGTTTCATTCAGGACATCACCCTGGCTTGGACCCAGATCCCTCTCTGCTGTGCGGCCTCCCTATCTATGGGCCTCCTCTGAAGCCACACCTTTTCCAGCCCGCTCCTGTGATTGGCTCCAACCCAGCTCCAGGAGGGAAGGCGCGTGGGTGCCACTGAGCACAGCTGCCCCCCCATCTCTTAGATCCCCTGATTGAGCCAGTCCTTGGAACACTGTACAGAGGCATGGGGGGATATAAAGGGTGCTGATTGATTCTATTGTGTTCTTGATTGTATTGATTAGGATAAAGGATAGGGATTGATTTGTTGTGTTGTTTTCTCAACTATAAAAATGAGAATGCCTAAAAGTCATTAGAGAATCAAAGGCAGGGACATAATGATATCAGGAAGATTTAATGACCCAGAGATTGAATCAATGGCAACTCAACAGCATAAATAAAGATGAGAATACACTTCAGCAAGCCACAAAGACAGACTTCCAGTCCACAAATGGCAAACAGTAGGGCAAAGGAGGATTAAAAGTCAGATAGTGAACCTCCAGGACACTCAGAACTCACAGAACAGGAAGTAAAAAAAAAACCAATCAAGCTCTAGAAGAATTCAAAACAGAAATTATTTCCCAGATAACCATAGAGATGGTGAGCAAAATGAAAGACATGATTCAAGACTCCAGAACAGAAAATGACAAAAAAATAGATGAGCTTAGAAACTTAATAGAAATCATGAAGGCCCAGCATAAGAAAGAAATGGAAACAATGAACATCCAACATAGGAAAGAAATGGAATCCATTTAACAGATTCAAATGTTTATCCAGGAGATTAAAAACTCTATTGAAAGCATATGAAAGAGAATACAAGATTGCGAAGATAGAATTTCAGATATAGAAGATAGGATCACAGACAGTGACCATGAAATGAGAGGTCTATTATTAACAGTAAGGAAGCATGAGAAATCAATCCAACAATTCCTAGATAATGCAAAGAAGAATAACATAAGACTGATAGGAATCCATGAAGTACCAAGAGAAAATGCAAATGACTAAAAAAATCTGTTCAAAGAATTAATGAAAGAAAACTTCCCAAACAGAAGGGAAGAATTAGACATACAGATAAGCTAGGCATATAGGACCCCAACAAGCCACGATAAGCAATAATCTACAGCTAGACATATAATAATCAAGATCCCAGAAACCCACCAAAAGAACCAAATACTACAAGCAGTAAGAGAAAAGAAACAAACCACAGGCAAAGGAAAGCCCATCAGAATCACAGCAGACTTTTCAACACAAACCCTCAGGTCAAGGAGAGCCTGGAGTGAGCTATTTCAAGTCCTAAAAGGAAACAACCTACAACCAAGACTGATGTATCCTGCAAAACTCTCTTTCAAAATGGACCGAGAAATAAGATACTTCCATGACAAAGAACACTTGAGAAACTTCATGAATACTAAACCAGCAATACAAAAAATTTTAAACAATAGCCTAGAAAAAGACAACAAAGATCACAACACCAGGAGGCCCAACAGAGAAAATCAAATAGCCAGGGCAAGAAACAAAAAAGAGAGGACAAAAAATAAAGACTCAACAAAAAGACAATAACATGACAATAATAAGTCAGTACCTATCAGTTATAACTATCAATGACAATGGCCTCAATTCACAAATCAAGAGAAATAGATTGGCAGAATGGATTAAGAAGCAAAATCCAACAATATGTTGTATACAAGAAACACACCTAGTGCAAAAAGAAGCCCATAGACTGAAAGTGAAAGGATGGAAAACAATTCTCCATGTGACAGGAGCCCAGAGAAAAGCAAGGGTAGCAATCTTATTCACAGACAAAGAAAACATCAAACCAAAACTGATTGAGAGAGATAAATAAGGCCACTACATCCTTGTACAGGGAACAATCCAAGAGGAAGAAATAACAATCATAAACATATATGCACCAAATATAAATGCCCCCAACTATATAAAACAAATATTAAGTAACATGAAAAAACCAAAGAACCACTAATACAATTGTAGTAGGGGATCTGAATACCCCACTATCACAAATAGATCTTCTAGGCAAAAAATCAACAATGAAATACTAGAACTGAACCAAGCTTTTGAACGTATGGACTTATTAGACATCTATAGAGTGTACCACCCACAAAATCAGAATATGCATTCTTTTCAGCTGCACATGGAACATTCTCCAAGATAGATCACATACTAGCTCACAAAACTGGTTTGAATAAATGCAAAAAATTGAAGTTATTCCCTATATATTATCAGATCACAGTGCAGTAAAGCTGGAAAT
This sequence comes from Fukomys damarensis, assembly GCF_012274545.1. Classification (NCBI taxonomy): domain Eukaryota; kingdom Metazoa; phylum Chordata; class Mammalia; order Rodentia; family Bathyergidae; genus Fukomys; species Fukomys damarensis. The sequence continues at coordinate 71,199,266 of NW_022900951.1, forward strand.
CAATAGCATAAGAAACTGTAGGAACTTCACAAACATATGGAAATTGAATAACACTCTCCTGAGCAATCAATGGATCATAGAGGAAATCAAAAAGGAAATCAGATAGTTTGTGCAAATAAACGAAATTGAAATACAACATACAGGAATCTATGGGACACAATGAAAGCACTTCTATGTGGAAAATTAATAGCACTGAATGCCCACATTAGGAAAACAGAGCGAGCTCAAATAAACAACCTAATGATGACACTTAGGCTCCTAGAAAAACAAGAGCAAGAAAAATCAAAAGCTCAAACAAGAGAGGAAATTATAAAGATTGGAGCAGAAACCAATGCAATGGAAACTAAGAAAATGATACAAAAAATAAATGAATCCAAGTGCTGTTTTTTTGAAAGAATGAATTAAATTGATAAACCCTTAGCAAACCTTATCAAAAAAAGGAAAGAAAAGGCTCAGATTCATGCAATCAGGAATGAAAAAGGTGAAGTCACAACATATCCCACAGAAATTCAGAGGATCATTAATACATACTATGAGAACCTGTACTCTAATAAAATGGAAAACACAAAAGAAATGGACAGATTTCTAGATATTTATGAATTACCAAAGTTGAACAAAGAAGATAAAAACATTTTAAACACACTAATTACAATCAGTGAAATTAAAAATGTAATTAAAAACATACCAACAAAGAAAAGCCCAGGTTCTGATGGATTCACTGCCTAATTTTACAAGACATTTAGAGAAGATTTACTGGCTTTACTCTCCAAACTTTTCAATGAAATTGAAAGGAAAGCTATATTTGCAAATTTATTCCTGGAAGCAAGTATCGCTTTGATTCCCAAACCAGGGAAAGACACAAATAAAAAGGAGAACTACAGGGCAATCTCCTCAATGAATATAGATGCAAAAAATCCTTAATGAGATACTAGCAAACAGAATACAGAGGATTATCAAGAAGATCATGCATCTTGACCAAGTCGGATTTATTCCAGAGATGCAAGGATGGTTCAACATATGTAAATCAATAAATATAATACACTATATTAACAAAGTCAAGGACAAGAACCACATGATTCCCTCGATAGATGCAGAAAGAGCATTTGACAAAATTCAAAAAACATTCATGACAAAAACTCTGCAAAAAATTGTAATAGATGGTCTTCTATGTCTCAACTTAATAAAGGCTGTCTATGAAAAACCAACAGCCAACATCATATTAAATGGCCAAAAACTGAAAACCTTTAAGTTAGAATCAGGAAAAAGACAAGGATGCCCACTATCACCACTCTTCTTCCATATAGTTCTGGAAACATTAGCCATAATAATTAGACAAGAGAAAGAAATTAAAGCAATAAAGATAGTAGAGGAAGAAGTTAAATTGTCATTATTTGCTGATGATATGATATTCTACATTGAAGACCCAAAAAACTTCACCAAGAGACTTCTTGACGTAATTGACACTGTTAGCAGAGTAGCTGGATACAAGGTCAACACCCCAAAATCAATAGCCTTTTCGTACACAAACAACAGACTCACTGAGAAAGAAATTATGGAAACAATTCCTTTCACAATTGCACCCAAAAAATGAAGTATCGGGGAATCAATCTAACAAAAGAAGCAAATGACCTCTACAATGAAAACTACAGCACTCTGAAAAAAGAGATCGAGGAAGATATAAGAAAATGGAAAGATTTCCCCTGCTCCTAGGTAGGAAGAATCAACATAGTGAAAATGGTCTTACTACAAAAACTGCTATACAGATTCAATGCAATACCAATTGAAATTCTAACACTATAATTCACAGAACTAAAAGAAGAATCCAAAAATTCATTTGGAACCAGAAGAGACTTAGAATAGCAAAAGCCATCCTAGGCAACAGACACATGGGAGCGGGTATAACAATTCCCAATTTGAAACTATACTACAAAGCCACTGTGATAATAACAGCGTAGTACTGGCAAAGAAACAGACCTGAGGATCAGTGGAACAGATTGGAAGACACAAAAACAACTCCAGATGCACTCAGCTAACTTATCTTTGACAAAGGAGCTGACAGTTCCCATGGGAGGAAAGATAGCCTCTTTAATAAATGGTGTTGGCAAAACTGGATCTCAACCTGCCAAAGATTAAAACTAGACCCTTATCTGTCACTATGCACTAAGTTAAAATCCAAGTGGATTAAAGATCTAAATATAAATAAAGAAACACTAAACTTCCTGGAAGATAAGTTAGGCAGAACTCTGGAAGACATTGGCATAAGAAAAGACTTTATGATCAAATCCTCGGTAGAATGGGAACTAGCACAAAAAATCAACAACTGAGATCTCATCTTATTAAAAAGCTTCTGCACTGCAAAAGAAACCATCCACAGAACTAAGAGACAGCCTACAGTGTGGGAAAAACTTTTTACCAGCTGCTCCTCAGACAAAAGACTATTATCTGAAATATATAAAGACCTCAAAACAACCAGCCCCCTAAAATATAAAGACCCAATTCAAAAATGGGCATCTGAAATGAACAGACATTTCTCAGACAAAGAAATAAAAGCAGCAAGTAAATATATGAAAAAATGTTCCACATCACTGCTCATTGGAGAGATGCAGATGAAAACAACACTGAGATTCTATCTCACCCCACAAAGAATGGCTCCTATCAAGAAATCACAAAACAACAAATGGTGCAGTTGTGGGGAGAAAGGAACCCTTCTCCATTGGTGCTGGGAGTGCAGACTGGTGCAACCACTATGGAAATCAATATGGAGAAACCTCAAAGAGCTTGGACTGGAGGTTCCATTAGACCCAGCCATCCCTCTGCTGGGTATCTTTCCAAAAGAACTAAAAGAATCATATCACAGAGATGTATGGGAACCCATGTTTATAGTGGCACAGTTTGTAAGAGCTCAAACTTGGAAGCAGCCCATCTGCCCATCAGTTGGAAACTGGATAAAGAAGATGTGGTTTTGCTGTAAAATGGAATACTACTCAGCCATAAGGACTGAGAAAGTAGATTCATTCATACGTAAATCAGTACATTTTGAAGGTATACTACTAAGTGAAATAAATAAGTCACACATATGCAATTATCAAATTGTTTCTCTGGTGTGAAAAACTAAAATAGTACTCAAGATCCTAATGGGACAATTAGCAATGTGAAATAGGAAGAAAAGGACCAAAGGTGTAGGGACAGTGAGAAGGATAGGGAAAGGGGAATAAGGAAAAAGGAAAAAAATATGAGAAAATGTAAAAATGGAGGAGGTGGTGAAGGGAGGCTGGGGACAAGGGGAAAAACTGAGAACCAAGACCTGTACAAGATCCCAGTAGTAAATGTAACTGTATTGTCTACCTAGAATAAAGCAATAAATTCAATTTAAAAGTAAAAAAAAACAAAAAACAAAAAACAAAAAAAAAACAAAGATGATTAGAAATAAAAAATAAGGTTGGAAACACAAAGAGGAAATTAAAATAGTGAATAAGAGAATGAATTGTTCATCTAAGAAACACATTTGTAGAAGTTATGCATGCCATAGTCAGCCTAGGCTTTTCAAAAAAATTTAAATACTATTACAACATTTGATTTGCATATGTACTAGGTAACTTACACTAAGTAAAATATATAAGTAATTAATATAAATAGTTCTTTAAAAGGAATATATGTGTAATAGGAAGAAAAGGTCTAAAATTGTAGGGGAAGTGGGTGGGTTAGGAGAAAGGTAAGAAAGGAAAAGAAATAATATGAGAAAATGAAAAAATGGAAATAAAGTATTTGTAAATAGGGAAGGGAGAAGGGGGTGAAGGGAGGGCAGGGACAAGGGGAAAAAATGATATCCAAGATCTTTCATGTAGAGGTACAAGAGCCCAGTGATGAATGTAACTATATTATATTCCTAAAATGTACCAATAAAATTTATCAGAAGATAAAAAAATGAAAAAAAATTCAAAATGACGCATTAAGATATACGACATTGACTCATATATATAGGTTGGCACATGCCTGTCATCTCTCAGCAGTTGGGAAGCTTAGAGTGAAAGATTGCCAAGTGTTCAAGGCCAACCTGAGCTGCATGGTGAGTTCAAGGCTAGCTTGAACTGTATAGGGAGACAATGCCTAAAAATACAAAACAAAACAAACAAATAAAACTAAATAAAAAGACATATGACATAAATTTCTGATGTTTAAAAGGGATAAAATAATCAGTAACTTACAAGAATACATAATATAGTTAATGATTTTCATAAAGTTATTCCTGAAAATCGGGACTATTAGTAACTGTTTCTAAATTGGATTATTGTAAGCTTTCATGGACTTCATCACACAGCAAGGTAATACTGACAACCCTAAATTCCTATTCAAGATACACTCTTCGGTAACTGACTACATTCTGTATTACTTTTTAGCTTATGTTTAGGTGTTCCTCCAAATCCTTATGCTTTCTCTGAGGTGGCTGAATCTAGAATGTCTGTTTGATGTCGCGAGCCGCTTGCCAGCAAGAAAGCACGCAACACTCAGGATCCTTCTGAAGCTTCTTTATTATCTTGGGAGAAGGTCTAAAGCTTTTACAAAAAACCTTCCTTTATATATCCTGCTAACTATATTAACTCGACAGAAACAAGAAGTTACAAGATCACGACTATAGCACATTCCGATCACTATCAGGGGAACAAACTTCAGGCAGGGAGCAACCATAAAAGCAATGTCGCCATCCCAGAACAAACATCTTGATCAAGGATGACTTAAACAAAGAACTTCTGCAAATAAGCCACAATCCCAACACAGCTCAGCAAACAGGAGACTGAAATTCCTCACGATGACTTGGCAGCCTGCAGTGTCTGCAGACCAAAGCACTCCACAGTTTGATTCATGGTAGAGCTCTGCATAAGGGCACTAGGATTTAGGGCAAGAGTTCTACCTGCCCTAAGTAGTCTGAGTAAGATAAAAGGAACAAAAAGACACTGTTAAGATCTCTGGTTTCTTTTGCTACCTTCTGCTGCCGTGAACTGTTGCCCTTCTCCTACCCTGTCTTGGCTCCAGCCAATTATGGACTAATACCTCTACAAACTGTGAGATAAATAAACCCTCTTCCATTTTACTTTGAGTATTGGGGTATTTTTTCCCAACAATGAGAGACAAGTAAGTAAGAAAATTAGCAACCCCAATTCCTCTTGACTGTCAGAATTAGTCATATCAGATATTATACTAGCTTCCTTTTTGTCTACTGATTCAGGCATATAAAGCACAAAAACTGGAAAAGTAGAAATCATATTATGGTTCAATGAAATCATTGTTTTGTATATGGTGTAAACATCCCTCCCTTTAGAACCAGGCTCTGCAAATCTACTGAGTATAAGATTGTGGGGAATGGACAGAATTATTTTGGCATTGGTTTCCTAGGAGAAATATTGGTACCACTCCTAATTGATTCTTTGTCTCATGAGTCTTGACTATTGGAGAAAGAGTATCATATATGGGACAATGATTTAAATCCTATAAATTCTTTGGGAGAATATCAAATCAACATTTAATGTACTATCACCTGGTAAGCACTGTAATTGAGTTCTCTAAAGGCCTGTCCATCTGTCCATAAATCCAGCTAGTTCAGTTTGATGAATGACACGTTAAGAGTGAATTCCTTAAACACGAGCCAATTGTTAGACTTTATTTGCTTGAAGTCGTTTCTTGATAAAAAGTGTTTATGTGGAAACTCCTTACACTAGAACAATTGTATTGTAAATACATGGAAATCAGTGTTTTCAGAAAAAAAATGCATGTAGGGAAAGTAAATATGAATCTAGAGTGTCTGTTCCAGCAACACTAAACCAATGATGGAAGTAATTCAAAGCAATCAATTTACTTCTAGGCAAATGATGAGATTACATGAGAACATTATCATATTTTATCATACTAATACCTGGCCAAACATGGTCACACTAATGTTGCATAGGATTAGCAACACTTGCTGCTATATTGGGTACTGAGCACTGCCTACAGCTGGGAAAGTTTTGGTGATTGGTAATCCTTAATGCTGAACACATGCAATACCGATGCTTGTACACATACTGTGCCATATGATCTGCTTAATGGGAGAAAAAAAAAAGGTAAACAGTTCAAATATTAAAAGCACATAAACTCTTGAATAAGCAAAATTTTATTAGAGTGAGAGGCTTCAGGTGAATGGAGTCAGAAATTGGTTGGGAGGGAAACAAAACTGACAAAAAGAACAGCAGATTTTTATTGATTTGTTGGATTGAGGTAACTTCTGGTAATTTTCAATGAGCTATCCCCAAATTTTCAGAATGAATAAAACAAAAAATGGTGACACCATTATGTTAGAATATGGGTAAATATTGTATGGACATTCTGTATTATTTTTAAAACTGCATGTGAATCTAAAATTACTCAAAATTGAAAATTAAAAAAGAAAAGACTAAGAACTAACAGAATTTTTCTTGAAAATTTATATAAATATATCTGTGCAGGAACATGTACACTTTTCAGTACACTTGTAAGGAGCATTGCTTTTTTTCACATTTATGAATTTTCTGAAATGAAAAGGTCTGTAAGTGAAACTGTATTTGTCAATGAGATCCTAGTTTTCCCATATTATATCAAACTGCCATTGTGGATGTCCTATAGAATTTTTAGCATAATTTATGTGACGCCTCATGTAATTCACCTCTAGTGTTTCCTTGACAATATAGTTAATCAAAACGGAACAGTTATAAAAGTTTTTGTTTTTCAGCTTTTACGTCTTCATACAAAATTTTGTCACCTATTACCTAATTCTGTGTATTTAACTGAAACTCACTTGTGTATTCTCCTATGAATATCTATGCCAAATTCTCAGCAAAGAAGCAACAAACAAAATCCAAGGGCATATATAAAAAAGGCTTATTTCATGATCAAATGGAATTTATTTACAGAAGTGTGGTTTAACATACTGAAATCATTTTTAATTTATTGATATAAGAAGGTAAAAATCAATCATAATTTTATTTGATGCAAAAAACCCCAACTGATAAACATTAGTGCAATTTCCTAATACAAAAAGAAACATGCATAGTTTCTTATTAGGAAAAAATCTACTCTCAGATGGCATGATATTTAAAATTTCCTAAAATATGCACACATGCATACACATACACAAATTATAAAGCTAGGGCCAGGGATTTAGCTAAGCAGTTTGGTGGCCTGCCTTAAGTGTAAGAACCAGAGTTCAATCCCTGGTACCAAAAACAAAAACAAAAAACAAATTATAAAGCTAATAACTAATTTCACTAAAATTGCAGGATAGATCACCAAGAAAATCAGCTGTGTTTCTATCCATTAGCCATGAACAATCTGAAAGTGATATTAAAAAAATAACCCCAGTTACAAAAATAGCAGAAAGAATAAAATATTTAGAAATAAATTCAACCAAGGTGATGTAAGACTTGTACAATCAATATGATAAATATGAGTTAAAATTAAAGGCTACATAAATTGAGAGAAATCCCATATTCATGCATTGGAAAACTTAACATTGTTACTGTCTATAGTAACATGGCCTAGTATAATGTGTACAGTTATTTAAATAGGCATCAAAATCCCAAATGCCTTTTTTGAAGTAATGACCTGCACATAGTATAAATCATGTGGAATTTCAAAAGATTATATAGTCAAAATAGTATTGAAAAAGATTGAATGTAGAAGATTGCACATTTCCCATTTTTAAGTATGAAGAGTAAAGAAGTACATAAAACCAAAGGATAATGATACTTTGTAGGGATTAACTACTACAGAAAGAAATTACAAGAAATCACATATGTATAATGAATAATATATGTCATGTACAAAATGTTCTTTTTTCCATTTAACCAATTATATTACCAGTAGAAGAACACATTTTTTTCTTATGCTCAGGTTATAATTGAAGTGATTTAAACAGAGCTAATGCAATTCTACCCTCAGAAAATGACACAAAACTCTAAAAAATGTGAATGATTCTTTTAAATTTTTTTCTTTATTTTATTATTACTTGTTTGTAATATATAAAATTACAATCATCTTGGGGAATAGGTACATACTACATATTGCATGTTTCTTTTATTTTAATTACCTTCCCCCTCCCTCCCTTCCTCCAGTTATTCACCTGTCCCAATTTTCATTCTTGTTAATATTATTAATCTTAAATTGCATTGTGGATTATAATGCTTACATTCATTGTGGTTATTAGGTTCTAGTACATGGCATATCTTTATTTTACTTATTTCATCTTCACCTCCTCTTCATCACTTGCCTTTGGTGTCTTGGATCTGTTTCAAAGGGAACATCTTATTCCCTTCTATCCATCCTTCATTATTCCCTTTGTACTCTATCTCACCCAAATGAGAGGCACTATATGGGAGCAGTGGCGAATCTTTGGCATATATGTTGCAAGGGCTATTTGTATAATTAAATGTGGTATTTAAGCTAGTGTATCTGGTTTGTTTCACTCAACATTTCATCTTCCAAAATCAGCTATTTCCCTAAAAACGTTTCAATTGATTCCTTATAGTTGAATAGTATTCCTTAAATCCCATATTTTCTGTATTCAATCATCTCTTGATAGGTATATAGGTAGCTTTCAGGTACTAGCTATTATGAATTGTATGGTTATATGCATTGGTATGCATGTGCCATTGTAGTATGATGTCTGAGTCTTTTGAGGGAAGATACCTAGAAGTGGGAGAGCTGGGTCATAAAGAATTTTGACTTTCACTTCTTTAAGAAATCTCCACAATGATTTGCAAAATGGTTGTGCTAGTTTACATTTCCACCAATATTGGAGGAGCATCCATTTTTCACCAGTCTCCCCAGCACTTGCTATTGTTTGATTTTGCTTTCTTTCTTTCTTTCTTTCTTTCTTTCTTTCTTTCTTTCTTTCTTTCTTTCTTTCTTTCTTTCTTTCTTTCTTTCTTTCTTTCTTTTTCTTTCTTTCTCTTCCTTCCTTTCTTTCTTCCTTTTTCTTTCTCTTTGTTTGTTTGTTTGTTTGTTTGTTTCTTTCTTTCTTTCTTGTATCAGGGGTTGAACTCAGGACTTTTTGCTTGCAAAGCAGGTGGTGCAACCAGTGAGCTAAATCCCCTGCCCCTTATTGTTTGGTTTCTGTGGTTGTTTTGTTGTTTTGTTTTGTTTTGGTACTGGGGATCAAACTCTGCACCTTGCACCTGTGAGGCAGGTGGCAGGACCACTGAGCCAAATCCCCAGACTTGCTGTTTGATTTATTACTGATTGCTATTCTTTCAGAAGTAATATGGAATCATAATTGTGTGTTAGTTTGCATTTGTCTCATTATTAGAGATATTGAGCATTTTTTTCATGTATTTGTTGATGATTTGTGCTTCTTCCTTTGTGAAGTATCAGCCCATTTCTTTTTTCAATTTCTTGCATGGGTCTTTAATTTTAGGTGGTCTTTTTTAAAAATTCTTTGTATATTCTAGTTATTAGTCCTCTGTATAAGGAGTAGTAACTGGAAGCACCTTTCCCATTCTAGAGGTTGTCTCTTCACTGTACTTGTTGATTGTTTTGCTGTTGTTCAGAATTTTTTAGTATTTTTATCTCATTTGCTGATTCTTGCTGTTGTTTCTTGTTCAATTGGAGTTCTGTTTAGAAAATTCTTCCCTATATCTATGGCTTTAAGAGTTCTACCTATTTTAACTTTTCAGCAGGTTTATTATTTGTATTTTAATGTTTAGACTTTTGATCTATTTTTATTTTAATTTAGTATACTGGAAAATATACGGACCAAGTTTCAATTTTTGCAAAAATATAAACAATTTTCAAACTTACTTCAAGTGAATTTTAGAATTGTTTTCTAAATCTGTAAAGTATGTTGTTAATATTTTTATTGAGTGTGTATTGAATCTGTGTAGGGAACATTAAAAGGGGATATTACTAAAAACTGCATTAAATCCTAGTCTTCCATGAGCCATGGCAGCACAAGGTAAATTAATTAATATATAAACAGGAATGAGGCAGAGAAGAAGCTGAGATTTGAGCATGATCAATGCTTCTCTTGGCATGAAAGATGAAAGAACCGGAACTTGCAACACCATTATTGGATTCATTGGTAGAAACTAATGTAGCAGATGACTCGGAGGGTGGTGGCAATAAACCTAGAGCGATGAGAAACTATGTAGATGAAGATTTGTTTTGTCCTAGGGGGTCTCCAGTTGATATAATGCTGCCCTGGACCCCCAAGGAAAAAGGATCATAGGTTCTGTGTGTCTCTTTTGGCCATTTCCAAGATTTCCTGTGTGTCCTGTAAAGGAGGATAAATGTTTTATAGTGAAGATTCAGCATTAATGTTCCTGTCCTCCTCAGGGATGAACTGATATTGTTGGCAAAGTATCATGAGTCAGACTGCACTTATTTTTTGTTGAATGAAAGCAATTAGCCTGTTAATTATATAGGGTCTTATTATTAGCAAGATCAAAGTAGAATGAAAGGGCCGGCCAAAGCCGATAATAACATTGTGAGTCAGGGAGATGAGGTAAACCAACTTTTATATCATCTTTGGGATTGTGTTCTTTTTTTTTCCCCATTTTTCTAGGCCCTCTCTAACCTTGGCCATAGAATCTCTTATAATTTTAGAGTGATCAGTATAGTAACAACATTTTTTTCCTAAAGCTGTGCACATTCCCCCTTGCTGTTGGAATATTAAATCCATCTCTCTCTTGATTTGAAGAGTTATTTCTGTCAAGGAGCTCAAAAAGTTTTGTAATTTAGTGATTGACAGTTCTATTCTCTCTATATCCTGATCGATTGCTATTTGTAAGCCAGTATATTGTTGATGTTGTGTAATGAGAATGGCTGTTATTGGGTCTCTTTTAATTTTTTTTATAGTTTTATCATTTTATTTATCTATAAAATTATTATAATCATGATAGAGAATCTGAGGCATTAGATCAACTGATACACAATAGTCATTAGATTGGGCCAGTATTTGTCCATTTATATAAGGGGTTAAACCAGAGGAACAGGTCCACCATTTATTGTTAGAGGGGACATAGTATGTAGTGGCATTAACTGGATAAGTCTTATTATAGAGATATTTATAGGATCTAGGAACTATACTTATGTAAGTATCAGAGCCTTGAATAGACGTAAGGGTAACGTCCTATTTGCCCTTTTCCCCACCTGTAACTTGTATAATCAGGAGTTAAGATGAAGTTGGCATGTGTTCCAATTTTTTCATAATAAGGGGGCTTTATATCATAGCATAACCAACAATTTTCAGTAATTTCAGGCCTAGTAATATTGAACACTGAGAAGGCTTGTTCTATGATTTTAAATAGGGGATCAGAGAATTTGGAAACTTGAGAGGTTTGAAATAGTTTCTCATTTATAACTGAGTTAGAAGTGGAAGTCATTTTAAAGAGAGATTTAGGAGTAGTCTTTAATTTGTGAACAGACTTGGGGGTTGGCGCCAGCTTAGGGACTGTTCTAAGAGTGGGTGGCATGTCAATCTCTAAAGTCTGGTGAATACCAAATAAAATCTCTTCATCATAACCATTTGTATATATTTCTAATCTTCATTGCCTTTCTATTTTTTATTTTTCTAAGGATTTCAGGGATATTTGTTTTTCCAAGTCCATAAAGGTTATCAATATGGGATTATTTTGGAACTTAGCACATTGTGAATAATGGAAAATGTGTTGATTATAGTTAGATATTATTTTATTGATTGTCTGAGGCTTCCGGGTAACTGATATAAAATCTGTTTTTATGCGGATGAATGTCCTGGTATGGTACTGGATGACTCACATCCCCATGTTTTATAGAAAAAATCATTTGTTTCTCACATTTTGTCTTATCTCTTGCATGTTTTGGACAAACATATATGGGCTGATCTAAAAGCTTGGATCTGGAACACATATGAGCACATCCAGGTCCTTCATTATAGTCTCAGTGACAGAGCGCCCTGCACTTGGCTATGTCTCTTGGATCATATTCCCAATCGGCTACATCCCAAGTATGTCCTAATGTCATATAACATAAATCAAATTTAAGAGACGGCCACCAAATGTTGGAGGAGTCCACTGGGAAATTGAACTTATTATTTTCTCAGTCGGGGATTGATTATCATCTAGGTAACTTTTATAGGCTGGTGGGGACTCAGCTTTTTAAATTTGCATTTTGTGGTGAAATAAAGCATAAAAATCAGAAACATAAACCTATGGGATCTTTTTTTTTATTTTAATAGAACTTCTAGACAAAGGCTTAATCTATCAGGTTAAGAGGGAACAAATCTTAACTATAGTGAATATGGATCTCAACCTAAGTTAAGCAGAAGAAGATGGCAAACACACATGATCAAATAGTAACTTAGCATCAATCTAGTTTTGTTATTGAATGTGAAATTTGGGGGAGCTGTAGACGCTAAACCTATTTTTAGAAGCACTCTACTGAGAACTATTAGGTGGAAGCTTAACACATTGGACAGGGATGTAATAGTGAACACTTCATAATATCTCATGTCATGAATTATCTAATTCTGTTTAGTCTTAGCTTTAGTGGATTGCGTGAATCTTTGGATATCTTCCAATGGTTTCCGGGTGTTGATGAAGGTGAAGTCGTTGTTTTGGCGGCTTTTTTCACATGGGAGTGATGAATCCAGGTAGTTACGTCATCCACTTTAACTGTAGTGGGGGTAGATAATAAAACAACATAAGGTCCCTTCTATCTGGGTTCTAGAGATCCGGACTGAGGAAGCTTTATCAGTATGATGTCTCCTGGGTTAAAAATATGGGGAGACGTTATTGGCCCCTGTGGATATGTGGCCTGTAGTTTGGGCCATAATTCTTTGTGTACCTGCTGAAGATTGGACAAAGATTGCAAAAAATCATTATCATGAAATTCAGTTAGCAATTCAGTTCTTAGGTTAGGAACAATAGGGGGAGGTATTCTGAACATTATTTTAAAGGGAGTTATTCTTAATCTATAGGGCGAATTATGCACCCTATATAAGGTAAAGGGGAGGAGCAGAACCCAGTCCCCTCCAGTCTCTATGGTTAATTTAGTCAAGGTTTCTTTTTGAGTTTTATTCATTCTTTCTATCTGTCCTGAACTCTGGGGGCAATAAGCACAATGTAATTTTCAATTTGTCCTCAATATCCGGGCCAAGTCTTGGCTTATCTTGGAAACAAAAGCAGGCCCATTGTCTGACCCCAGCATCACAGGAAACCCATATCTTGGTAAGATTTCTTCAAGCAACTTTTTGGCAACCATTTTAAAGGTTTTTTGCTTGGTGGGGAAGGCCTCTGCCCATCCTGAAAAAGTGTCTATAAACATTAAGAGGTATCTATATATATATCCATATTTTTCTGGTCTAATTTCAGTAAAGTCTACTTCCCAATAGGTTCCTGGCTTTGTTCCCCTTTGTCTATAGCCAGGTTCTGTCTGTGGTTTGGCCCCATTAACCAATTTATATATTTTGTAATTTGAAGTGATGTCAGCAATTTTTGTGGAGAAGTTTTTTATCTTGAGTCGAGAACACCTGAGCAGTTCTTGCATTTGCTTTTTTCCCAAATGAGTTGTTCGACGTAGGGTCAGAAGCAGCTGGTCCCCCAGTTTCTCAGGTAGGAGAACAATTTCCCCTTTTATTTTTCACCATCTATCTATCAACTGGGCATTTGGTCTCTGTTGAATCTATTCTAGGTCTGATTATAAATAAGTCGCCTGTTTTGGGAGGGCTAGTGTCCCTGGGTTAGGTAGTTTCAGAGCTAAAGTCTCTTTAGGGGTCTGTAGGGCTGTCTCCTTAGCAGCTCTATCGGCAAGCCAGTTATCCCTGGCTATAGGTGAATTGCCCCCTTGATGTCCTGGGCAATGTATTATGCCCAATTTCTTTGGTAGCCAAAGGGCCTTTAATAGAGCCAATATCTCTTTTTTATTTTTTATTGTCTTCTCTTCGGCCATGAGCAGCCCTCTTTCCTGGTAGATTGTCCCATGTACATGAGCCGTGGCAAAGGCATATCTATTGTCTGTGTAAACATTCAATCTTTTTCCTTTCCCTAAAACCAATGCTTTGGTTAAGGCAATGAGTTCAGCCCTTTGTGCCGAAGTCCCTGGAGGTAACGACTGGGACCAAATTATTTCTGTCTCTGACACCATAGCTGCCCCCGCACACCTGTGGCCTTCTCGCACGAAACTGTTTCCGTCAGTATATCAGATTAAAGTGGCATCCGGCTACGGGTGGTCTCGTAGGTCTTTTCTGATGTCATGTACCTGGGCCAGGATGTCCTTGCAGTCATGTAATGGGGTGTCCATATCAGAGTCAGGCAGCAGGGTGGCTGGGTTTAAAACAGCAGGTGACAGGAAAATAACTCGAGCAGGGTTAAGAAGGAGTCCTTGGTAGTGAGTCAGCCTGGCATTGGTGAGCCACCTATCTGGAGGCTGTTTAATTATTCCTTCTATGGCTTGAGGAGTTATTATGTTTATTTGTTGTCCCAAAGTTATTTTGTTGGCGTCTTTGACCAATTGAGCTGTGGCAGCAATCATGTGCAGGGATGATGGCCATCCAGCCACCACATAGTCTAATTTCTTTCATAGGTATGCTATAGGCCTTCGCCAGGGACCCAAATGTTGGGTTAGGACTCTTTTGGCTACCCCCTTGCTCTCATCTATATACAGATGGAAAGGTTTGGTTACGTCTGGGAGTCCCAACATGGAGGCACTTAACAAAGAATTCTTGATTTTTTCAAAAGACTCCTGTAAAGTTTCTGTCCATTGGAAAGTCTGTTGGTCATGGGACACAGCATATAGAGGCTTAGCCAATTCTGCAAATCCTGGTATTCATAGGCGACAGAAGCCTGTTGAAACTAAGAACTCCCTTACCTTACGAGGGGAGTCAGGAGTTGGAATTTTCAGTAATGGCTCTTTTTTAGCTTCTGATAGCCATCTCTGGCCATCCCTTAATTTATATCCCAGGTAGCTTACCTCTCGCTGGCAGATTTGAGCCTTCTTGGGTGACGCTCGGTACCCCAAGTCAGCGATTATGTTCAGCAGTTTCTTTGTTTCTTCTATGTAAGCCTCCCTCAACTCTGCTACAATAAGGAGATCATCCACATATTGAAGCAAGTTTAGGTGAGGGTTTCACTGACAGTACTCACCCAGGTCTTCGTGTAAAGCCTCATCAAAGATGGTTGGAGAGTTCTTAAATCCTTGGGGTAGTCGAGTCCAAGTTACCTGTCTGTTGATTCCTTTTTCAGGGTCCAACCATTCAAAGGCAAAAATTTCTTGACTCTTAGGTGTGAGAGAGAGACTGAAGAAGGCATCTTTTAAATCCAGAGAAGTATACCATTGGTATGAGGGGTTCAGAGAACTCAGCAAGGTGTATGGATTTGGAACAGTGGGGTGTATATCAGTCACCCTTTTGTTTATTTCTTGTAGGTACTGTACTGGTCTATAATCAATTGAGTTAGGTTTTTCTACAGGTAAGAGTGGAGTATTCTAGGCTGACTGGAAGGGGCACAATATCTCCAATTTCAGCAGGATTTTTATATGTGGTTGGATTCCTTGTCGGGCAGCTATTGGCATAGGATACTGATGGACCCTAACAGGGTCCACACCTGTTTTTAGCTTCACATAAATTGGGGTTCGATGTTTAGTCAGTCCTATCTCTCCTGCCTCCGCCCATGCCTGTGGAGAGGTACTTTTCCAATAAGTCATGTCCTTTGTTTGCACCTGGACTGGTGGGAGGAGACCTGAGCACAGTCGATATTTATCTTGGAATCTCACTGACAATATATGGACCAGGTGTCCGTTGTTATTCATCACTTGGGCTCCCTCTGGCTTGAAATGAATTTGGACTCCTACTTTGGTCAATAAATCTCTCCCCAGCAGGGGATAAGGGCACTCCGGAATCACCATGAACGAGTGTCTTACTAGTCCAGTGCTTAAGTCTATAGTTCTTTGAGTAGTCTAAGGGTATTCTTTTATTCTTGTAGCCCCTTGCACCCAGGAAGTCTTTTTTGAAACTTTTCCTAACGGTTGTAACAATATCGAATGTTGTGCCCCTGTATCCACTAGAAATTTGATTGGTTTCCCCTCCACTCTCAGAGTTACCCTGGGTTCAGGGAGGGGACCTGAGCCCCGTCCCCCTTATTCATCATCCGTTTCTGTCATTAGGACGGGCGCCCTTTTGGGGGGGTTGGATGGGCAGTCACTTGCCCAGTGTCCTTTTTTTCGACAATGGGCGCATTGGTCTTTTTCTAGCTTAGGGCGTAGATGTCCCCTTATGTCTTTTTTATCTCATATGTCTCTTAGTCTTTGTCTTCTTTCTTTTGGATCCCCCACAGTAGCGGCAGCTAAGACCTGGGCTAGTTTACGGGTTTGGCAGTCCTCTACTGGTTTTCTATTATTGTAGACTCTCTCAATTATGACAACCAAATCTTGTATGTTCTTTTCACTCAGTCTGTCTATCTTTTGTAACTTTCTCCTAATATCTGGGACAACCTGATTAATAAAGGCCATAACTATTGCTGCTTTGGACTCTGGTGCCTCAGGATCATGGGGGGTATAACGGCAAAATGTTTCAAAAATTCTTTCTGAGAAAGTTGCAGGGATTTCATTGGCTGTCTGTTGTATGCTGTCTATCTTTGTCAAATTAGTGGGCCTCTTAGCGGCCGCGCGGAAACCTCCCAATAGAATCTGGCAATAGACCCGGAGCCACTCCTTATCTTCAGCCGTGTTGTAGTTCCATTCTGGTCTAGTTAAAGGAAAAACTTGGGTGATAATCTCAGGGTTAATAGTAGGCTGTCCATTTTCTCCAGGAACCAATTTCTTGGCCTCCATCAAAATTTTTTCCTTCTCAGCAGTAGTAAACAGCACACAAAGCAGTTGTTGACAATCATCCCATGTAGGTTGGTGAGTGAACAACACAGAATCAAATAAATCTATTAAATCTTTAGGATTATCAGAGAATTTAGCATTTTGCATACACCAATTGTACAAATCACTGGTAGAAAAAGGCCAATAATGCATTTGCTGGTTTCCTCCGGCTTCGCGGGGTCCAGCTTCCCTCAGAGGCAAGACTGTAGAATCTGCAGGACCTGATGGAGAAGTTATTCGCCTCTGCCAGGTATTTTGGGAGGGTCCTCCAGAGGAGTCTGGGGCCGCTGTTGGAATCCCCTCATCAGCAGCTTCCCCCTGGGGTCCTGCAGGGGCTGTAAACTGGAGATTAGGATAGGGAGGGGGGCGCTCCTGAGGAAAAATTAGGTCAGGATCATAATCTTCTTGTAAAGAAAGAGGGGGATACAGGGAAGTACGCACACTTTGCTTTTGCTCCTTCTCCATAGGTCCTTATCGCTGTTTTTCTTTTGTTCTGGTAATCAGCTCCTGTACAGGAGGTGAGAAGGGAAGAAAGGGCCGTAACCAGGGAGGGGGATTCAGAATGAGGTCTTCCCATACGACAATATATGGGACCTGGTCAAGATGACTCTGCAGAACAATTTGTTTTACTTTTTTGTACAATTTTCATGTCTAGTGTAGCTTTCCATGGCCAACCTATTCCAAATGTTGGCCATTCCGACTCACATACAGTCTGATATTTTCCTTTCTTTATCTCTACTGATAGGTCGTGGGCCCTTGACTTAATTTCCTTGAAATGTTTAATCATCAAAGACAAAGGAGTAGTTTGTATTTGTCCCATTCTGTCGTCAGTCACCATCTAACACACAACACAAAGACAAACTAACACAGAAGCAACAATAGGTGAACAACAAAACAAAACAAAATCCTATTTTATCTGAGACAGAAAAAGAAAGAGAAAAAGATAACCTGGGGAGTTGGACCGTGCCGGTGATCCAAAGGGATATGGTGGCCTGCAGTCCTGTCATCCTCTCTGGGAGTCAGACCGCTCCTGGGATCCAAATGACCCCCTGACCTGCAGTCTTGTCCTCCTCCCTTCTCAGAGGGGAGGAACGTCTTCCTTGCTCCCGGCCAGTTGGGCACTGTTTGCGACGCATCCATCACAGTCCCGGTCGGCATTTTTCACTTGAAAGAAATACTGAAAGAAGACAAAATCAAAGAATTACTCACATAAAAGAGCTGGCAAATCTTCTCCGGAGTGAGTTCTGGGGAATCCTTGGAGATCCTGGACGAGCCCCCAAATGTTGTATCCAGATCTCAGTTTCCCCAAGGACCACCAGAGAAATGAGTCCGCTGCAAGTACAAGAGAAGTTTATTTCAGGTTCGAATCTGGACTCTTGTCCATCAGGGAAGCAAGAGCCCAGAGTTCAGGTTATAGCATGATTATATAGGGTTCATGGGGCTTGAAATCTTATTCTTTCTATTGGCTCATTTTTACAATTCCTGCTGATTTTATTGGCCTATAATTCTAACTTACTATTGTATATTATAAGATGTAATACTTCAAACTTATTGGCTACTATTTGGGCGTGGGCAGGGGTTTGCGCGGGAGATTTATCTTAGTCATCTAACTGCCACAGCCGGTTTCGCCATACTTTGACCTGGCTACAGTTTCTGGAATAAACAGCCCAGTTGGGATTCCTGGAAACTGCTCACTTGGAATTCCTGAAAAACCTGGTTTTTGGTTAATCTATTCTTAGGCAATGGAAGGCTATCTGCAGAGTTTAAAGGTCAGCCCGAATAATGGAGCATCTAATCTGGCTTAGCTAAAACGGAAGGACTTTGGCCTCTTTCGGTTCCTCAATAATTTCTTTTTAATTGAGTTCATTATTGTTATACAGAAATGCTAATGATTTTTGTGTGTTGATCTTGTATCCTGCTATATCCCCGAAGTAGATTATTAATACTATGTTTTTTGGTGCAATACTTTTTTTTTGCTTGGGGCTTTGTTGTATAGTATCATGTCATCTGCAAGTAATGATAATTTTAGTTCTTCTTTTCCTGTGTGTATCCCCTTTATTTCCATCTCTTGCCTGATTGCCCTAGCTAATGTCTCAAGTACAATTTTGAACAAAAGTGGTGATAGTAGACATCCTTTTCTTGTTCCTGATTTTAGGAGGAATGCTTTTAGTTTTTTCCCATTTGGTAAAATGCTGGGTGTTGGCTTATCATAAATAGCTTTTATCAAATTCAGGTATGTTCCTTTCATACCTATTTTTCTTCAGGATTTTTTTCATGAAGTGTTGTTGGATTTTGACAAGAGGTTTTTTCTAAAATTATTATGATCCTGTTTTTTTTAACCTTGCTTTGTTTTATGTGATGTATTACACACATTAAGTTACTTATGTTGAACCATCCTTGCATCTCTGTGATGAAACCTACTTGATCATGGTGTATATGATCTTTGTAATGTATGGTTTTAATTACATCTTTTTAATTTTATTTTCTATATATTATTGAGGATTTTTACATCTATGTTTATTGAGCAAATTGACCTATAATTTTTGTAATTGGTATTTGTGTAGTTTGGGTTTCAGAATTACAGTGGTGTTCATAAATAAATTTGAGAATACTCCATGCTGTCAAATTCTTTTAATTGCTTGAGGAGTCCTGAGTAATAGAATACCATTTTAAATGTTTTGTGAAAATCAGCATTAAATCCACTGGGTCTGGAGCTTTTTTTTTTTTTTTTTTTAATCTTGGGATTATATAAAACACCTACAATTCAATTGCTTTTCTTAGGTTGTTAACCAACTTTATGTCTTCTTGCATTAGTTCAGGCAATTCATATAGATCTAGGAATCTATTTCTTCAAAATTTGCTAAATTGTTGGAATATAATTTTTCAAAGAAGTTACTAAGTATCTTCAGGATTTCAATAATGTCTGTTTTGATTTCACCTTTATATTTTCTAATTGCATTAATGTGAGTCTTTTCTTTCTTACATTTGGCAAGTCGGGCTAAGGCATATCTATTTTATTTATTCTTTCAAAGGACAAGCTCTTCAATTTGTTGATTTTGTAGGGTTTTTTTCTTAGCCTTAATTTCATTAATTTTCAAATTCTAATTTCTTCCTTTATTTTGGTTTTGTGTTGTTTTGTTTTTGTTTCTCAAGTATTTCTTAAAATATTTCTCATGAGATTATTTATTTGGGCTTGTTTTCTTTTCTTTTCTTTTTTTTTCCTCATTGAGTTTATTGGTGCATTTTAGGTATATGGTACAGTTACATTCATTATTGGGATCTTGAACCTTTACATGACAGGTCTTGGTTCTCATTTTTTGCCCTTGTCCCTGCATTGTTCTCTTTTCTTTATGTGAGCACTGATTGTGATGAATTTTACTCTTAGAACTGCTTTCATAGTCCCCCAGAGGTTTTGGTAATTTGTACACTCAATGTCATTTAATTCATGAAATTTTTAAATTTCTTCTTTGATTTATTCTGTGACTCCTTAGTTATTTATGAGTATGTTGTTAATATCCCAGGAGATTTCACTTTTTCTAAATTTCTTCTGTCATTGATTTCTATTATCATTCATATTGATCTGAGAGTATGCATGGGGTAATTTCAATTCTTTTATATTTAATTACACAGGCTTTGTGTCTAATATGTGATTATTTTATGTACTTTGTTTTAGAGGGCTGAAATATTCTGTAAATATATATTAAGAGCATATGTTCAAGGGTGTCATTCATCTCTATTGCTTTATTGATTTTTTAATAGATCTATCTCTTTGTAAACATAAAGTATTAAAATTTCCTACTATTATTCAGCCGTGTTTAGCTGCTCTTTTAAGTTCAAAAGATTTTATTTTATGCAGATAGCTGCTCCAGTATTTGGTCAATATGTATTTATCCATGTTATCTCTTCTTTAAGATTATTTCCTTAATAGTTACTTCTTTGTCTCTTCTAATTAGTTTAAGCCATTTCTGATATTTAGCATTGTTACCTCTGCTTGTGTTGGGGATCTCAGTGAGATAAATATTATTTTCCTTCCTTTAATTTCTATTCAATGAATATGTTTTTGGATTAGATGAGTTTTTTATGCAATAGACTATTGTATTCTGTCTTTTGATCCAGTCTGCCACTCTATTTATTGGAGAGTCAAGGGCATTAATGATGAAAAATATTACTGACATATGTTGATTATAAACAATCATTATCTTTTTTATCAGTTGGTGAATTAATTGCTTTTCTTTTCCTGACACTTATGGGTGCTGCTTATCCATTTATCTTACTTAGAGTTTTCTCTTTTTTTTTCCTTCTTTTTTTTCACTGTGTTAGTGATTTCATTGTTTCTGTAAAGAATATATATAAATATTTTCTGGAGTTCTTATGTAGCACATATACATAATTTGTGCTAGTATTTTTCATGGAAATAGCTTATTTGTCCATCTACCCTGAAGGATAGCTTTGCTGGAAAAATTAATCTGATTGAAAATTATTTACTCTTAAGGCTTGAAATACTTTATTGCAAGCTCTTCTGGCCTTTAGGGTTTCTGTTGAGAAGTCTGCAGTGATTCTAGTTGGATTACCTTTATATAAAACTTTTTGGTATTCTCTGACTGCTTTTTAAATTCTGGTATTCTTTGCTGGATATCTGTAAATTTAATAAAAATATTCCTTGGTGAGCTTCTTTTTGGTCAGATTTCTTTGCTGTTCTATAATTGTCAATTTCTTGTATTTTAAACTTTTTCTATATTTGTTAAATTTATTTATATTAATTATATAAATATCCTATTAAATCCATCTGTATTACTTCAAGTTTTTTTCAAACTTCAATTAGCCTTAGATTGGTCTTCTTATTATCACCTAGAGGTGTTGAATACTCTTCTTTTGTTCTTATTTTAATTGTTGCTTCTTTGAGTACTTTATCATAATTTACAATTTTGTTCTCAATTTCAGACCCTCTGTCTTCACATTTGTCATTCCTTCAATTTCTGATTTCTCTACCTTTTTTAATTCAGGTACATCTGTCTGATATCTTTTCAAGGATTTTATATCCTTGTTGAATTTGTCATTCTAGTTGTGAAATATCTTGGTTAGCTCATCCATAGTTTAAATTTCCCCTTCATTCAAAGTAGGAATACTGAGTGAAATTGCAGTGAACTTTTGGTTTATTTACTCTTTAAACTCATTTAGTTTCTTTATACCTTCTGTAAACTTTTTTTTTTTAGTTTCATCATCTGGTATTTTCATTCCTTTTCCTTTGTGACTATTGCTTTGCTTTGGGAGTTTTAGGAGACCTTGGGGGATCTTCTGTCTTCTGTTACTCAGAATTTCTTTCTGCTAGACTGCAGGCATCTTGTAGCAACTGATCTAATATGAATTCTTCTGTTAGAAACTCTTGATATCCCTCTCTCTGGATTTGATGATGGAATTGGGAGACATGATTCACTGACATAAATATGTCCACTAAATTTGGAGTGTGCCAGATCAGAAATTCAGCTCAGTGGCACAAGCACATGTCT
Organism: Fukomys damarensis; assembly: GCF_012274545.1. Taxonomy (NCBI): domain Eukaryota; kingdom Metazoa; phylum Chordata; class Mammalia; order Rodentia; family Bathyergidae; genus Fukomys; species Fukomys damarensis. The sequence continues at coordinate 71,221,618 of NW_022900951.1, forward strand.
GACAAGTGTGAGGCCCTGAATTCAATTTCTGATACCAAATAATAAAAATGAATAAATCAGATGTGCAACTATGCAGTCATGTCAGCTACAGTAGTTACAAGCTAATCAATTGTTACAGTATCTATCAGGGCAAGCTGAAAAACAGTATACCATGAGTCCCAATTCTGGACCTCATTTAAGTCATAATAGGGATTACCTGTGTAAACATCATAACAGTCCCAGAATTGCCATACAGCTAATATACACTACGTATGATAGCTATGCCTCCACTAATGGTGAAACGCACTCAATAGTAATTTTTTCAGAATCAACTTTCAAAAGCCCAAGTGGTTTGGGACTGGGTAATGCTGTGGGGGGTTTTGTTATAATCTTATACTAGTGGTATATAAAGGAGAAAGTGGGAGGGCAAAGCATCTTAATGGTGGTAGGGGCATATTAAATATTTATGTGGGGCTAGCAGGGAAACGGGGTTGAAAATCAGAAGTGAGAAAGGGGGATGACAAGAAATTATATGAGTACTATAGCTATTAGAGAAAGTTAAAGTGAAACCAATAAAAGGGGGAGGAGACAGAAAATATAAAGGACATGAAACCAAAGAAAAAATTCATATAAATCTATGGAAAGAAGTAGAAGGAATAAGAAGGGACAAAACAGAATTTCCTTACCCTCAATAAACTAGATTTGAAGAAAAAGGCAAGAGAAAGAAAGGATGCATACACACACAAGCACACATACATAAAGGGGAATATTATAGAATAAAAATGGGGAAATTAACAAAAGCAGGAAAACAAAATTAATTAATAATTAATTTTTTAAAGAAACGAATATTAGGGACCAGAGTTCATGGCAATGTCTTACAGACATGTAGTAATAAAAAAATAGACCTCCCCAGTCTCTGATCAGCATGAGCAGATCAATGAGAAGTGGAGCCATGTGAAGCTGGGCTGCTATGCCACCCACACCACCAAGACTCTGAACAGGATGAGTAGACCAGTGAGAAGCTGAGCTGTTTTGAGCTGGGCTGCTATTTGACCCCCAACCATGAGCCTCCAAATAGCATGAGCAAGGGGCCCACAGCAACACTACCTCCCGTCCACCACTGGCCACCTGGCTGCACTAGTACCTGAATCCATACAGCAGAGGCACAGGGATTCATAAATGCCATTGTCCTGAGCTCCAGAAGATAGAGCAAAAGTGAGCAGCAGAAAGAGATCCTCTCTCAGGCTCCTTCAAAATTAAAGCCCACTGAAAAAGTGAAGAGAATCTCTGCAATAAACACATAGCAGATCACCAAAGTTGGTAAGATGGAGGGATCACCACCTCCCATTGGGATCTGGACTATCTTCAGGGGAGGGGTAGATGTAACCCATATTAGAAATTTGCAGAGTTCAACCCTGCAGTAGGTAAGGGAGCTCAACTTGGTTCTCGTAGCAAGAAATCAACCTGAACTTCAGGGGTATGCTGCTGGCTTGTGGAGACTAATTGACTTAGATCTTCACACTGCTGCCACATTGTCTATTGTGACAGGAGAGATATACCCTGAAGGAGGCCTTTCATTTTTTTTTTTACTTTTAAAATTAGTATTATTTTCTTTTCCTCTTGTTTTTAACTTTAATTATTCATTTTCTAAGCTGTGCTTGATACTATTGTGTTACTTATTGTAATATTTGGGCTAAGATTTTGTAGTTGATCAAATCAGTTATCCTTCTTACTATAATAAAAATAAGAGTATCTCAGAGTTATTAGGGACTCAAAACCTAAAGACCAGCTTTATCAATAAGATCAAATATTAAATCATAAATTAAACAAAGGACAGGACCAAAAACAAAAATAGAAATGAAAGGATATTTAAGTAAGGCACAAACACAGACTTCCAGCTCACCAAGGCATATTCTTGGGAAATCTAGATGGAAATTTCTGATAAACAAATACGTGGGCACCCTGAACTGATCACACAGGAAGTAGCAAAACAGATGAATGGGCCCTAGAAAAATTCAAAATAGAAATAATCTCCAAGAAAACTGCAGAGATGGTGAGCACAATTAAAGACATGATTAGAGACTCTAAAACAGAAACAGATTTAAAAAATAGATGAATTCAGGACCATGAGAGAAGCCATGAATGTCCAGCATATGAAAAAAATGGAAATCATGAATGACCAACATAGAAAAGAAATGGAATCCATGAAACAGATTCAAGTATATAACCAGGAGATTAAAAACTCTGTTGAGAGTATGCACAACAGATTGAGTCAATCTGAAGACAGAATGTCATGTATAGAAGACAGGATGGTAGGCAGTGACCATGAAAAGAGATCTCTTATAAAGTATAAGGGACCATGAGAAATCAATCCAACAGCTCCTAGATGATGCAAAGAAGAATAATGTAAGACTAATAGGAGTCCATGAAAAAGCAGAAGAAAGTACAAATGATATAACACTGTTCATAGAATTAATGACAGAAAACTTCCCTAACAGAGCAAAAGAATTTGACATACAGATAAGTGAGGCATATAGACTCCAACTAGCCATGATAAAAAAATTCTACACCTAGACATATAATAATCAAGATCCCAGAAATCCAACAGAAGAACAAAAATAAATAAATGATTAAAGCATGAAAAAATATTTTATTCAAGTACAAAAATGAGAAAAAGAAAAATGGACAAAAATAAAGGGAATATAATAGTTTAGATTTTAAATATTCTCTGAAAGCTCATGTGTTAAAGACTTGGTTCCCAGCTTTCAGTACTATTGATTGTTGGTTGAAAAGTTAGGAGGTAATCCTGGTTAGATGAAACTATGTCACTGGAAGTGTGTGCTTGAAGAAATCTCTCTCTCTCTCTCTCTCTTCTCTCTCTCAGCTTTTCAGCCACTATAAAATGTGAAAGAGCCAAAATGAGCTAAAATGTTTCCTTTTCAATTTTTTCTCACATATTTTGTCACAGTGGTAGAAATGTTACTAAAACCCAAAAAGTTAAAAGTAAATGGGAAAATGCACCCATAATTCAAACATATTAATAATGATATTTCAATATTAGTTGAATATATATTTCATTTTAATATTTGAATGGTCCCAAGCCATTGTAAAGCTGCAGTCAAATTTAAGTTGTGTACAGGTGACAGAAAATGAATCGATGTAATAAATGTTAACAGTAAGAATGAAAAAAATTTAGTCACTACATCATAATCAGATATTTAACATGTAGAAGCTTACCATAAAGAGGAACATTTCATAAGCATATAAAGACAAAATTGAATATTTAGTAGGATTTTAAATATGTATATGGATATTAAGAGATGTTCAAAAATGAAAAAATAACAGAATTAAAGATTAAAATGTAGAATTTAATGAAATCCTGGGAAGCTTTCACAACCATTTCCCACTTTGAAATTGATATAAATGCTATGTAAAATTAAAATTCCATTAAAGTACAGAATATCTGAAAAAAACTATCAATCATTTAGCATAATTCAAACTCATTGAGGACTACCCACTATAGCTAAATAACAAACTTTCTACTAAATTTGAATAACAAATTTAACAATGGAAAGGAGACAAAGTTCATCAAATTTTAAAGTTTCACTATGTTTCTTTGAATTTTGCTAGTGTTCAAAATCATAAAAATAATATTTCCAAAGACATCTGATATTAAAATTAAACAAAACTACCAATAAACTCAATGAGGAAAAAAATTAAACAATACATTTAAAATTATTCAAAAGTTAAAGGCCCAAAGATTAAAAAGTACCCACACATTAAAGAGATTTGGCTATTCATTTTAATATTCTTATTGCTCTCCTAAATCAAGTGCTCAAACATAGCATCTCCAATATTTAAAATCCTGACATTATGTGCCTTATCTTGCAATGAAAGAATTATTTTACCACATTAAGTATGTCACACTCTCTACATCAATATATATTTTTCTGTATGCTTAGAAGTAAATATTCACACAAATCTACTATATGTCCTACTACCTTTTTTTAAAGATATGGCTGCAGCAAAATTTATTGCTGTATAGTACACACAAATAAATTGAATATACATGCACAAAAAGTAACATGCTACATCAAAAGATATTTAAAAAATTTAAACAGTGGAATCTAACTGTGATGGCATATGACTGTAAAACCAACTGCACAGAAGTCTGAGGCAGACGAATCACTTGAGCCAAGGTTTTCAAGGATAATCTGGTCAAAGCAGTGAAATGCTAACAAAAAATATTAAAGTAAAGTTTTAAAAACTTATAGAGAACTGCAATTAAATGAACTTAAAACATCTACAACTCTTTTGGAGGAAAACAGTATATATTTGTGCTTTTGCATATGATACTTATCTTGCATGATATCATTTTTTATTTTTCTTATATATGATAATATAAAGCTTACATAGAAGGATATATATTATTGCAAAAATTGAAGTATTTAGGGGTAATAAATAATGATGCTGCTCTTTAAAATATTTTTCTAAGAATATGTTTGAATATAAATATTTTTGAACTAAAGAAAAACATATTAAAATAGTAAAAATATGTAATTGAACATGAATGGCAGAGCTGTTTAAATTGCACTACATGCTTTTATGGATGTAAAAAATTTTTAAATAAATAAGTTGAAAATAATCTATTTCTTCCACAAGAAAACCATAGTCCAACATAGATATGTAGAATAATTCTTTTGAGTATATAAAAAATGCATTATATACATGTAACAACTCCCCATGATGAATCTTTTTTTTTTTTTTTTTTTTTTTTTTTTTTTTGGACTCAAGTGTCATCC
>NW_022900951.1:71226411-71237090 GCF_012274545.1 Fukomys damarensis
TCAGTCTGGCCTTGAACTCTATGTAGCCCAGGCTGGCCTTAAAGTCACAGAGATCCTTCTGCCTCAGCTTCTCAAGTCCTAGGCTTACAAGCATGTACCACTACACCTGTCTGAATATATTCACTTTATACTGAAAATATACACTAATAAAAATAAACATTAAAAAAGGAATACTACTAATATAGCATGCAAAATATCTAAAGAGAGGAGAGGAGGAGGTACTCATTTTAAAGCCTGGTTCAGACAACATGTCAATACTAGACTAGCTTGAGGATATTAGCAAGATAGTAGCTCAGGGAACTCCATGTCCTCACTCACCAATGAAATATTAAATAAATATATAAATGATTAAAAAAAACAAGAGTCCTAGAAAATAAAATAATTGTACAATTTCAGAAAAATCAATGAGATCTACAGCGACTAACTTTCTCAAAATCTATTTATGAAATAGTGTGTGGTTATGTAGCTTAGTGGGAAAGTGCTTGCCTGTCATGCACAAAATCTTAGATTTAGTTCCCAGGACTGCTAAGTTAGTGGGAAAAGCTATGGCCATAATAGCTTGTTTGGTTTGCTCTAATAAAATACAACAGACTTTGAGTACAGAAATTTATTTTCTCAATCTTCAGCTAGAAATTCAAGATCAATATGCTAGAAGGGTTGGGGACTGTTGAACTCTCGTTTAGTTGCTTAGTAGATGACTAACTTATTGTATGTAATCACTTACATAGCTTTGTCTCAATACATATATACAGAGAGAGAAAGAGAGCATTAGAGAGCACTCTGCCTTTTACTGACTTCTTCAAATAAACAAATCCTTTTGGATTACTATAAAATATAAGGACACCACTAAGTCAGTCAAAATCATATGAAAATAGAAAATTATATGGTAGAGATAAATACACCAATATTAAAGATTAGTATTTCTTGACTTTTGGTTGTAATTTAACTTTTTGTCCTATGAAGTTTTATATGTAAAAGCTTAGAATATTATAAATCTATATTAAGGAGCAAACATTATAAAATATAATTTGCAAAATCATTAACAACTTATTTTATATCCATAATCATAAACAATAACAGAAAAGACAACAATTAGAATTTTGCATTCATTTGAAGTAGAATTGCTATCAATTTAAAACAAATCATTAAAATTACATAATATTATATGTAATTTACATGTTAAACATAAAGAAAATATTTATGGACTATAAAAGGTAAATGAGAAAGTTATCAAGATGTGCCACTTTAGAATTCAATTAAACATGAAGGAAGGAAATAATGGAAGAAATTAGAAAAAAAGTAAAACATACATAAAACAGGTAGCAAACTGGCAAATATAAATAAGTGCCTATCTGAAATTACTGTAAATGTAAGTGTATTAACTCAAGCAAGTGATAAGCTATCAATAATGTATAATTAGCAAAGCAAAGCAAAACAAGCAAATGCAAATACCAGGTAAGATAATATGATGCATACAATAGGCTCACTTTAGATGTAAATACACTTATTGAAATGAAAATTACTGGAAAACATTTCACAAAGATAGAAATTAGAAAGCAGAGATGGCTGCATTAGTTTTAGACAAAACAGGGATATGGAACAGAGCAGCATGGCTGTGGGCAGATCCAGCCAAGGCCCTGCCCCAAAGGTTGCTGCTTTGGCACACATGCCCAAGCAAAATGCCAGCCTAGAAAAGAGCTACAAATGCACACAGCAACATTAAGAGGCCTGCCCCATTACCATCAGTAAGTGCATGTAGATGCTGAAGTAGCAGTGTGGACTAGAGAAATGTGGCTTCAGTTAGGTCAAACCAGGGCCCTGCCTGGACAACAGCTGCTTGGGCACACAGGTACAAGCCAAGGGCCCACCTGAAAAAAAACTGCATACATGCACAACAAACAGCCTGAGGATTGTCTCAATACCATCAGTGAATGCTCAGAGACCCAAGATAAAAGCTTGCTGAGATAAGAGGAACTAGGGGCCACAGTCCCTAGCCAAAGACCCTCTCAGACAATGGCTATGTAGGGGGACAGGCCCTAGCCAGAGGTATGCCTAGTACCATCCAGGTGTGCACAAGCCCCAGCCAGAAGCCCGTACAGACAACAAGTCAGCTCAGGGAGCCTGAAAGCAACCATTCTGAACCCAGGAATTGTGGTACTGGTGAGCAGCAAAGAAAATGCCTCTCAGTGGCTTTCTGAGAATTGAATACCATTGGGTGAGCAAAAAGTTGCCTCAAAAAAGGTGGAGCAGGCTACATCTGTTGAAATGAGAAGACAGGTAAACAACTTTCAAAATCAGAATCTAACCCCAAAGGGCAGCAAGATGGAACAGTGTGATGCTCAACCACCTGGACACCCTGAACTGGTAACAAAAGATAATCTGGAAAAAGAAATAAATCAGAAATAATTTCCCAGATAACAACAGAAATTTTGCCCATAGTGTGAAACAGGATTAATGAATCTAGATCAGGCAGAACTAAAAAACAACAAAAAATATAGATCTGAGGAACATGATAAAATCCCAGCATAGGAAAGAAATGGAATCCATAAAACAGATGCAAACAGATTTCAAGGAGACTAAAAACTCAATTTAAAGTTTATGCAGCAAAATGAGCCAATGTGAAGACAGAATATCAGGTATAGAAGATAGCACTTTAATTGGTGACCAGGAAAAGAAAAATTGCTTAAAACTATTAAGGAGCCATGAGATATTAATCCAGCAGCTGATAGATGATGGAAAGAAGAAAAACATGACAGATCAGAGTCAAGGAAGAAACAGGAGAGAGTGCCCATTTTATATAAAAACAAAAACTGTTCAGAGATATAATGGTAGAAAATTTCCCAAAGAGGAGAAAAGTACTTGACATACACATAAGTGAAGCATATAGGAATTCAAGTAGCCATGATAAAAAAGTCTACACCTATGAATATAATAGTTAAGATTCCAAAAAACCCAAAAGAACAAAATGGTACAAGCAGTTGGAGAAAATAAAATCACATCCAAAGGAAAGTGCATCAGAATCACAGCAGACTTCTCAACTCAAATCCTCAAAGCAAGAATAACTTGGAGAGAAATATTTCAGGCCCTAAAGGAAAAGAAATTCACCCCACATTTATATACCCTGCAAAAATATCTTTCAAAATTGATGGAGAAATAAGATACTTCCATAACAGAGAGCACCTGATGAACTTAATGAATACCAAACCAGCACTACAAAAATTTTTAAATAATATCCTAAGAAAAGACAAAGATGTGCCTAATACCAGGAAGCCCAGCACAATGAATCTATCAGGCATGATGAGAAATTAAATGCAAGGGAGGAGAATTAAAAAAAAAGAAATAGCCATGACAAGTACAAGTCAATACTTATCAGTTAAAACTAAAAATGTTAATAATCTCAATTCACCAATAAAAATAAATAGACTGTAGAATGTGCAATCAAACAAGATCCAACAATACACTGAATACCAGAAGCACACTTAAATAAAAAAGAAACTCATAGACTGAAAGTTTAAGTGTAGAAAAAATATTACTTGTGACAGGAACCAAAAAAAAGCAGCATTCAAGAAACAAATTGAATTCAAAAAGAAACTCATAGACTGAAAGTTAAAGGGTGGCAAACTATATTCCATGTGACAGGAACCTTAATAAAAGCAGGAGTAGCTGTCCTATTTGAAGATCAAATGGGTTTCAATCCAACACTGATTAAGAGAGAAACAGAAGGATACTACATTCTTGTAAAGGGAGCAATCCAAGAGGAAAGATGAAAATCATAAATATATATGCACCAAACACTAGTTTACCCAACTATATAAAACAAATACTAATGGACAAGAAAAATCAAATAAGAACTTAAACAATAGTAGGGGGGACCTAAATATGCACTGTCACAAATAGATCAATTAGTCAAAAAATTAACAAAATACTAGAATTAAATCAAACTTTTCAGTAAATGAACTTAGCAGATGTTTACAAAGTGTTCACACCTCCAAAATCAGAATACACATTCTTTTTAGGTTCACATGGGTTGTTTTCCAAAATAAACCACATACTCCCTCATAGAAAATGTTTCAATAAATGCAAAGGAATTGATGTTATCCCCATATATTATCAGACCATAGTGCAATGAAAATGGAGATCAACAGCAAAAGAAACAGCAAGAATTTCATAAACACATAGAAATTGACCAACACAGTACTGAATAACCAATGGTCATAGAGGAAATTAAAGAAGAAATCTGAGAGCTTCTACAATTAAATGACAACGTCAGTACAAAATACCAAAATCTATGGGAGACAAGGAAAGCAGTCTTACATAGGAAATTCATAGCAGTGAATATTCATATTAGGAAAACAGAGCAAGCTCAATTAAACAACCTGATGATGAAACTCAAACTTCTAGAAAAAGAAGATCAGGTCAAACCCAGAGCTCATACAAGGTAGGAAATTATAAAGATCAAAGCAGAAATCAATGAAGTAGAGACTAAGTGAATGACAAAAAAATGATGAAAGCAGAGTTGGTTCTTTGAAAGAAGAAACAAAACTGACAAACCCTTAGCCTACCTTATCAAAGATAGGAAAGAAAAAGCCAAAATCCACGTAATTAGGAAAGAAAGGAGTGAAATTACAACTAACACAGCAAAAATCTAGAGGATCCTCAATATGTACTTCAAGAAGCTATATGCAATAAGATGAAAAAAAAAGAAGTAGACAGATTCTTAGATATGTATGAAATAATAAAGTTTAATGAAGAAGACCTAAAAATTGCAAACAACCCAATATCAATCAATGAAATTGAAAACATAATTAAAAATTTATCAGCTAAGAAAAGCCCAGACCCTGATGGCTTCATTGCTTAATTGTTCAAGACATTTAGAGTGGAACTACTGCCACTAATCTTTAAACTGTGCAATGAAATTGAAAGGGAAGAAATACTCCAAAAGGAAGCAAGAATAACCTTGATCCTCAAAGCAGAGAAAGACCAAACCAAAAAAGAGAACTAAAAGCCAATCTCACTAATAAACACAGATGGACAAATCCTTAATAAGATACTGAAAAATAAAATGCAGAAAGTCATCAAGAAATTGATATAACCTGACCAAGTAGGATTCATCCCAGGGATGCAGAGATGGTTCAACATAGACAAATGAATAAATACATTATATTAAATAAACCAAGGGAAAAAAAAACATGGTATCATTTCAATAGATACAGTAAAAGCTTTTGACAAAATCCAACATGCATTCATGAAAACCACACACAAAAAAATGGAATAGATGGTCTCTCTCTCAATCTGATAAAAACCATCTATTAAAAACATAATGACAATATCATGCTAAATGGTTAAAATCTGAAATCCTTCACACTACAATCAGGATGGACACTATCACCACTCCTCTTTAATATAGTTTTTGGAAACATTAGCCATAGCAATTAGAAAAGAAAAAGAAATAAAATAAATAAAGATAGGAAATAAAGAATTTAAACTGTAACTTTTAGCAGGTGATATGATGCTGTATATAGAAGACCCCCAAGAACATCACCAAAAGTCTTCTAGACTTAGTAACCAAATTCAGCAATGTAGCTCAATATAAGGTCAACAAACAAATTAAGATCTTTGCTGTACATGAACAATAGATTAACTGAGAGAGAAATAGGTCAATTTCTTTCAAAGTAGTGACCAAAAAATTGAAATATTTTGGAGTGAACCTAATGAAAAAAATAAAAAATCCTCTACTCCAAATATTATACCACTATGAAAAAAGCGATCGAATATGATATCACAAAATGGAAAAACATCACTTGTCCTGGCTGGGAAGAACCAATGTAGTGAAAATGGTCATATTTACAATCGTGCTATATATAGAGTCAACGCAATCCCCACTAAAATTCCAGCAGCATATATCATGGACAATTGAGAAAACAATCCAACTATTCATTTGGAACAATAGGAGACCTAGAATCACAAAAGCAATTCTAGGCAACAAAGACAAGGTAGTGGGTATCAAAATCCCCAACTTGAGACTATACTACAACTTGTCAGTGATGAAAACAGCATGGGACTGGCAATGGACTGTGAGGATCAGTGGAATGGATTAGAATATGCAGAAACAACTCGAGACACAATCAGCCACCTCATCTTCCACAGAGGAGCCAAACACCCGTACTGGCCAAAAGATGGCCTCTTTAATAAAAGGTGCTGGAAAATTTTTGTTTCAACTTGCCAAAGACTAAAATTTCACCTGTATCTCTCACCAAGAATGAAAATAAAATTGAAATGAGTTAAAGATCTAATATTAAAACAGAACACTAAACCAGCTTGAAGAGCACTTGAAGATATTGAAGTAGAAAAACATTTCACGAAGAAAATCTCAAATGAAGGTGCACTAGCACAAAAATCAATAAATGGGATCTCTTCTTATTAAAAAGCTTTTTGCACAGCAGGAGAAATTACCAACAGTATGAGGAGACAACCCATATTGTGGGGAGAATATTTTACCAGCTGTCCCTCAGAAAAAGGTCTACTATCTAGAACAAATAAAGACATTTTAAAAATCAGACTTTCCAAATTTAAAGACCCAATCCAAAAATTATCTGAAATGAGAAGACATTTATCATAAAAAGAAGTACGAATAGCAAATGAAAGCAACACTGAAATTCTACCTCACCCCAGAAAGAATGGCTGCTATCATGAAATCGAACAATTACAAATGCTGGTGGGGCTATGCAGAAAAAGGAACCCTGCTCCAATACTGTTGGGAATTTTGACTTTTGCAACCACTGTGAAAATCAATGTAGAGATACCTCAAAGACCTAAGATTGGAAATCCCATTTGACCCAGCTACTCCCCTGCTTGGTGTCTTTCTCAAAGAATTCAAAGAATTATACCACAGTGAAATATGTGTACCCATGTTAATAGTGCCACAGTCTGTAGTAGCTTAAAGTTGGAAATAGTCCAGTTGCTCAGCAACTGGAGACTGGATAAATAAAATGTGTTTTTTTATATAAAATGGAATTCTACTCAGGCATAAATAAGGAGAAATTGGAGACATTTATAGCTAAACGGAAGTACATTGAGGCTCTATTTTTAAGTGAAATAAATAGGACACACTTGTGAAAGTACTGAATAGTTTCTCTGCTGTGAGAAAACAAAAGTGTAAATAATGACTAAAAGGTATAATATATGATGTGAAATGGAAAGAAAAGGGGCAAAGAGAAAGGGGAATTGAGAGGGGCAGGGGAAAGGAAAGAAGGAAGTGGAATTAATATGAGCAAATGAAAAATAATAGAAAGAATGTCTGTACATCGGGAGCTTGAGAGGGGTTGAAGTGAGCACAGGGGAATATGAAAACATAAGAACCAAGATAGATTATATAATGGTACAAATTTCCCATGATGAATGTCATTATATTGTATACCTAAAATGTACCAATAAAATTAAATTTTAAAATATTAGACAAAAATATTGTGTTAAAAAATAGTAACTCTAAGATAAAATGGTCTCAACAAAATTCATAGATATGAAGGTATATGTCACAATATTTGAACCTACAAAATAAGAAACATTTATAGAATTAGAGTGAGAAATATTTAGCACTCTAACAAAAAAGCACCTTCAAATATTTCATTCACTATATAGAACAGCCAGGTAGAAGTTCAAAGAGACCTAACACTATAAACTATAGACTAATACACTATAGATTAATTGACCCTAATGATTTTTTTTCTTTTAGAGACCATCAAACAGAGCAATAGCATAATAAACATTAATTTCAAGCACACATGAAGCATTTTACAGGATAGAAAATTTTAAGATAAAGTACTCTTAATTTGTTAGACTGAAATAATACAATATATATTTTTTGTTATAAGAACTTTTACAATAAAAAACAAGATTGAAAGTAGCACATTTATGAATATGTAAAAACTAAACAAACTTCTTAATAGTCAACTAAATATCATTAGAAAAATTAGATAATGTCTTGAGTCATAAGAAAATGAAAACATAATATAGCAAAGGCAGTGGGATGAAGCAACAGCAATGCAAACAGGGCAATGTATAGTTTTAAACCATAACATTGAAAATAAAGTTCTCAAGTTAAAAAATGGATCTTTGTACAGAAGAAAGTATCAAAATTAAATATAAAGCTATCAGAAGGGGGAAAATAATAAAGATCGGGACAGAGGAAATGTATAATCTATAGGTAAAACAAAAATTTAATAAAGTGTATTATTCAAAAATATGAACAGAATTTTCTAACATAACTGTATACTAAGCAAAATTGAGTCAGGACCAAGTACAATCAGAAATACAAAAAGGAAATTTCTACCATTTTATAAAAATTAAAATATTATGAACAATTTTACTAAAATTCGATAATCTGGATGAAATAGAAAATTTTTTTCTCCTTGAGTTTATTGATACATTTTGGGTATACAGTACAGTTACTTTCATCATTGGGATCTTGTACCTTTACATGACAGGTCTTGGTTCTCTTTTTTTTCCCTTATCCCTCCCCTCCATTATACAAAGTAAAAATATTCCTAGAAAAATTCCCTATGAAAATGTGTTATGAGTAAAAAGAATTAATCTATAATTAACAAGGAAACTACTAGGGGATATTGGATTATAAGGGAATATTAAGTTTAATGTAAAATAGAAATTAAAACGTTCCAACCAAAAATAAAAGAACTAAGGATAATATAATCTCACTTATGTATTCTAATGAACATCTAAGAAAAAATTAATAATTATCTTTCTTCAAATCTTTATAAGAAGAATAGGAGAGCTTCCCAACATCTTCTATAAACACAGCATTCTTCTGGCTTAAAACAAGTAAACAAACAAATAACCTCAAAATAACCAGACAAGAAAATGGAAGAAAGGTAAATTGAAGACCAATACATCTTTTGAATAATGATGCAAAAATCCTGAACAAAACACTAACAAAAGCAATGCAAGAGCATATTAAAAGTATAATGCATGGGGCTGAGGATTTAGCTCAGCAGTTCTGTGGTCTGCCTTGCAATTGCAAGGACCCGAGTTCAATTCCCTGGTACCAGAAAAAAAAATTTTTAGTTTGCATTTGCCCATGTGTGCAGTACATTATGATCCTACTCCTCATGGGTAATTTATACATGTATAATCAATGAAGGAAAAAGTCAATTGATCTTCTAACTTGATGCAGAAAAAATTAGCATAAAGCAACATTCTTGCACAGTAGACAATATTCAATAAATTAAGAATAGAAAAAAATGGATTCAACCTAATGAAACTTATATTTTAAAAAACCCATAGATAATATCATACATAATGACCAAGATGTCAAATGTTTTCTCTAAGTCAAAAACAAGACAATGACAGAAAAGTACTCTAAAGTACTATAAAAAATACAGTTTGAAAAGTACTAAAATGTATTCTAAAAATACACTTTGAACAAAATATCTACATATACAAAAAGCTTTAATGAAGTGACAAGTGTAAGAGTACACAATATTGATTATGCCTAAAGCATACTGTAAGCAGTGCAGGCTGTAAAGAGTACAATCCCTCACTTGGATTATTTTAAGAAGTGAATCTGACTGAATCTATGTGACTCATGGAAGCACCTCATGAGCACAGCAGTAGCACCCAGGTGAGTTAATGTGAATTTCCCAGTAACAGTCATAACCAAGACCAGAGAAATGGCCTATGAAGCTATGGTGTTCAATCTGAAGTAACAGAGTAGTTTAGGCCAAGTAGCTTACACCCAAATTCAGTTCCCAAAATTAAAACCTTCTTGCTGCGATCACCTGGCGGCGTGGGTGCGAGCCCCCGGCCTGCGCTCGAGCTCCCAGCCTGAGCGACAACAGACCCAGGAAGGCCCCAAAGACCCCGGAGGGGGTTTCTTCAGCTGCCTGACTGCCTGCCTGCCTGTGATCACCCGGCGGCATGCGCGCAAGTCCCCAGCCTGCGCGACAACAGACCCAGGAAGGAAGGTAGCCACGCGGAAGCCCTTGAAACACCCACACGACTCCCCCCTTGTTCTCAAAGCTCCTGATCAGGCCAGTCCTTAGACCAACTCTGCAGAGGCATAGGTTCCCATGTCTTCAGCTGCCTGACTGCCTGCCTGCCTGTGATCACCCGGCGGCATGCGCGCAAGTCCCCAGCCTGCGCGACAACAGACCCAGGAAGGAAGGTAGCCACGCGGAAGCCCTTGAAACACCCACACGACTCCCCCCTTGTTCTCAAAGCTCCTGATCAGGCCAGTCCTTAGACCAACTCTGCAGAGGCATAGGTTCCCATGAAGGGTAGTTTTTTGAGCTCCCAACTTTGAACATCTTTAAAGAAAGGGCAGGGGAAACCTGTAATAGAACTGAGTGGAGTTCAACCCTGAGGGTAAGGAAACTAAAGTTAGGACACCCTAAAATTTCTTTCTTTTTTCTGTCCCTTCCCTCCAACTCAATCACTTGCTCCACCATATTGTCCCTCATCTCCCTTTTTATACCAGCTCCTGAATAACTCAGGCTTCTTCTTTTATTATTTTTTGTTTTTAGGAGGGGTTTCTCTTTATGTTCTTTTCCTCAGTCATTTTACCTCACTCATGGCTCTGTACCTTCAAGGGAAGGCAAGCGCCTGTTACTGTTAAGGGGATATGTTCCTGTCCTTATTCCTGCACTTTCTCTATCCCCCCTGAAGTT
>NW_022900951.1:71240448-71255465 GCF_012274545.1 Fukomys damarensis
TTCTATAAAATGGAATATTACTCAGCCATAAAGAGCGAGAGAATAGATTCATTCATAGGAAAATGGATACATATTGAAGATATACTCCTAAGTGAAATAAATAAGTCACACATGTGTAAATACCAAATAGTTTCCCTGGTGTGAATATTCTGCAACAATGCATAAGATTCTAATAAGATTACTGACATTTAGAAATTTGAAGAAAGGAGCTAAAGGTGTAGGGAAGGTGTGATGCATAGGGGAAGAACAAAAAGGGAAAAGAAAAAAATGTGAGAGAATGAAAAGATGAAAATAAAGTGTTTGTAGATGGGGAGGGGAGGAGGGGGTGAAGGGAGGGCAGAGGTAAGGGGAAAAAATGAGAATCAAGACTTGCCATGTAGAGGTGCATGATCCCAACAACGAATGTAACTGTACTGTATCCCTAAACTCAATAAAATTTAAAAAAAAAATAAATAAAACCTTCTTAACTAGAAGGACAATTTGCTAATTACATCCATATATTTTGTCTATTACATTCCTAATTTGAGAGTGCTTTTTATTTTTTCTTTGAAAGCACCTCATGAGCACAGCAGTAGCACCCAGGTGAGTTAACGTGAATTTCCCAGTAACAGCCATAACCAAGACCAGAGAAATGGCCTATGAAGCTATGGTGTTCAATCTGAAGTAACAGAGTAGTTTAGGCCAAGTAGCTTACACCCAAATTCAATTCCCAAAATTAAAACCTTCTTAACTAGAAGGACAATTTTCTAATTACATCCATATATTTTGTCTATTACATTCCTAATTTGAGAGTGCTTTTTATTTTTTCTTTGGAAGCCTGGCTTGCGTTAGTTTCCATAGAAACTGCATGACTGCACATCCTCACATGCAGTCCCATCCTCACAAGTAATTCATCTTTACTTCAATTGATTACAAATAAAAACCAGTGGCTTAGACTGTGCAGTGCCTTTGCTGGTTAAGCAGAATTGGCTGTTCTGGATCCCTGGTTTCTTTGTCTCTTTAGTTCTCTCTTTTACTTCTCTTTTTCTTAGTTTTGCACCATAGCACTGAGCATGAGATTGGAACCTACTGCAGAGGTCTCTGACAGAAAAGAAGAGATAGAAAAGGAGAAAATTAATAGAAGCTACAAAAGAGTATTAATTTTTCTGCCACTTAGTGGTCAGATAAATATTAATTTTATATGCAAGGCAACTTCATTGCTATGTTCTATTGAGCATTGATTATGACATAGTCTAAAATTGAAAATGATCTGGTAAAAGTAGATACATTTGCATTTTTTCCTCAAAGAGAAGACTCAGAAAATAAATGTAGACATAATCAGATATAATGTTTATAAAATATATGATATAGTATAAAATATAAATATGTGAACAGAGACTGATAAGCAACATTAGTGGATTTTCTAGGTAGAAAAATTGTTTAATAAGTGATTTTCTCCAAAATTCAGCAGTTCTCATGATTTTTTCTGATTTACTGACAAAAATGCATGATCATTTTAGAATGGTGCATTTCATACTAAGACTAAAATAAATTTCACACACAAATGAACGTAAATATACAAACAATTTATATATATATTATGATCAGGTATATATACTACATATAGACATGCATATATATTTCAATTTATATGACAGAAATTTGGAACTACCACTCAATTATTTCAAAACTGGAAATTTAAAGGTGATTAATATTTTCATTGAATAGGTGGTTATCAGGTATGGAGTCATTTCATTCATCTAAACAAATGGTCATATATCCAACATCACGCATAACCTAAATTTTACAACTAGTATGTACTTTCTTCATAATGTCTGTTATCACATTTCATTTTTTGAGTTTTACCAAATTTGAAGTGTGTATATATGTGTGTACATATATGTGTATGATACTAGGGATTAAATTCAGAGCCTCACACATGGTAAGCAAGCAGTTTAACACTTTTGAAAATGAGCTACATCTCCAGTCCTTTTTAAAACTTCTGGCTTGAGATAGCATCTGAACAAGTTGCTCAGGCAGGCCTATAACTTGTGATTCTCCTGCCTCAGCCTTCCTCCTGAGTAGGAGAGATTAGAAATGTAATCTCCACTGAATTTGGATCATGTTTTATAATTTTTCAAGATATTGTCTGTCTTATAATATCCCACATATAATCCATATTTTTAAATTGGGACATTTTCTCATACTTCATACTTTTCTTTCTCAATGTTATGAGATGTTTTTAAATATAAGATATATTTGGGACAACAGATTTCTGATCACTTACTCAAATTTCTGTTCTTCAAAGCATATTAGAATGAAGTTTTTGAACAACCTTGAGCACATAAAAATTAATGGATGCAGAAATTTCCCTGAACAATGTTTATAAAAATGCTTATAAAAGTAAAAGTTTATACTAGAAATGCAAATTTTGAAACTAGCATATTTCATGCAAAGAAATAATACCCTGCTTAATGTCATCCTTAGAGTATATAATTCTTTATTTTCAGTGGATTTTGTTTAATTGAGTTGAAATGATGATGTTATTATGGAGACAGAAATGACAATTCTCCTTGCAGGAATGATGATACAATAGACTAATTATCTAGGAAATAAAATAGCAGAAAAGGAAATTACTCATTCATTTCAAGATTATTTTAACTCCTCACAGATTTTTTAGGTCAAGTTCATCTATTTTACATACAGTATAGCATTGTATGATTTCTGATTAAAATTAATTAATATATCATTTTTACTCAACTCTACCATATTGCATACTATTCTGGAAGGACCACATTATTTGGTTGAAAAAAGTCACTAAAGAAGAAAAGTATATAATTTGCATGGGGGCATGGTACTATATGAGCAGAAATTTGGATATGCATGCAAATTATACAATCAAAAGATGATTGGGACAAAATGATCTATTGAACTCAAATGAAAACTCAATATTCAAAATGAAACTCTTTCTACCAACTCAGAAGCTAGCAAGAAAATTTTAAAGTATTTTCTTTCACTTTTTCACTTTCAGGAGTGACACAGTGCTAAATCATATGACTGACAAAAAGCATTGAAATCAATCCTGGAGTAAAACTAGTTATTCCAACAAATACACATACATAAATTAATGTTCGATGTTAGGCAAAACAGGTTTATTAAGAAAAGGCACTCAAAAATGAAAACAATAAAAAGTTATGCTACATGCCAATCAAACTTTGCAAATAGGATTGCACATCCTCCTTGAAATAGATTCAGTTCACCATTGTGCTTAAAATATAGCAAATAGTTTCCTTGTATAAAAAGTGTGCTAAAATAAATGGCAAGATGAAAACCGTGGGTGCTTAGGAATATGGCATAGAAAGTAAGGCAATGTAGACATAATCCAAAGAAAGTTTTGGTGAAACTTACACATTAAAAAGGGACACTCTTTAGTATTTGAAAATCAAATACAAACTTATTCAAACACACTTATTATGAGATATATTTTTTTGCTGTGGAGAGCAAAAATATTTCCCTAATAAATAATATACTGATATAATGCTTTTATTCAGAGAGGTGAATGCTATTTTCACATATTTGTGCAAATAGGCTATATCTCTCAAACATCAATAATAAAAAAATAATTTCATAAAACTAAGAAGCAAAAATTAAGTTAACTACTAACTTTGAATTATCACAATGATCTCATTGGTTCAAAATCACTACAAATAGGAAAGATGCCAGGAAAATTAAGGCAAAATTGTGAGGTGTCGTATAACGTGAAATAAAAACCTGAGCAGTGGTACAACTTGCCATGATAGGGTTATAAATGATTACTCCAGTTATCTGAAATATAAAAGTTTTAAAACTAATAATATGTAGTGTTGCAATATACAACCATGGCTGCACAGAGGATGAGAAAGATTACTCACAGGTGAGATTTAACTCCATCACTGAGAACTCAGAGTGGCTGCTGCTTGAGCATAAAAGAACCCCAGGGATACAGTAAGACCTTCATGGTTATATATTTATAACTCAAGGACAAAAGAACATAGAAATAGAAGAAAAGCTCTTGGAACATATTATATAGAAGTTTTTATCAGAGGATAGGAACAGAATGGAATGGTTTGTTACATGATATACATTAACCTAGCTTAAACAATCTTACTGGGAAAAGGAAACACATTGGCCAAAGCAAACATCACTGACAGTAACTTGCTCTTAATTCTGCTGACTATTGTCCTACAGAGTCTGTTCTAAACTCTCATGCATTCCAGGAGCATGGGAACTGTTATTCCCCAAGGTCCCTTTCTTATCACACCCTGGTTTAATAATTCCTTTGGCTGGAATCTCTCAATTCTTTATTTTTATAAGTTAGATTGGGCAAAGTAAAGAGAGTACAAGGTAGAGAGGTATTGAACCTGGTACAGGAAGGTCATCATGGTTTCCACACAAAGGAAAGTACAGAGTGCTCTTAGCATTGTTAGAAGGAGCAGAGAAAAGATTATTATTATAGGTAAAATCATCCAAATGTGAAGGTTGTGATCAGAGAAGCAGTGTTTAAGATATAGCCAGTAGACAATAATATCAATATGATACAAAGTTAGGTTTCAAGCCTCCCTTTGAAGTTTAAGAAGTAGAGGTTTTAGTTAGTTATGGAGATTAGTAATGTCTCTGTCCAGCTTTGCATGGAAGGCACTGTGGAGAAGGTGTTGTACCTCCTTCCAAGATTCAGAGTTATTAAAATGAATAGGAGTGATGCAAATTGAGTGATGCCCAGCATCACAACTAAGCTGACTGTGCTGGTGTTTGCTAAACCAGTTGACAGCTGCCTGAAGAGTGTGATGTCTTTTTAATAATTTCTTTATCAATATTAGTTTAAGTCAAGGAATGATGAAATCATGCTGCCACCTGCCACCTGCATTACAAGCACAAGGTCCTGCGTTCAATCCCTGGTAAAGAAAAGAAAAGAAAAACAGCATTGGCAAGGTAATAAAAACTACAAGAAAATATGAATAACAACAATGAGAGGCTGAAAGGATGATTGTAGAGCTCATCAAAAGGCCAATCTACTGATGGCAATCCTGGGAAATCCCCCTCCTGCAAGTTGAAATTCCCTGATGGTGTCAGAGATTTAGCCCAGTGATTCCACTACCTGCCTTGAAAGCACAAGGACATTAGATTGACTGTCGGAACCCCCAGAAAAAAAGAGAAGAAAATTCCCTGAAGAAAACTAGGTAATGGGGGACTCACACCCCTGGATGACAAAACCTGGAAACATCCTACACTTTGGCAGCAGATCAATATGCCTATTGGAAAGAATTCAGTCACTGGAAAGATAAATGTTCCTTCCTTAAACTGGACACAAAGAAATCTGGCTGTTTGGGCCTTCCCCAACCCAAACCACTTCTTGCCCCAAGAACCCATGGTCACTGTAAAGATCAGGGGCAAACCTATGACTTCCATTGTGACTCAGCATGTTGCTCCTTTGAGCCTCCAAAGAGATAAAGTCATCGGGGCCAGTGAAACTTCTTCTGAAAAATAATTGTGTAACATGAGTTACTATATATGGCTGAATGCCCTGTCCCCTTTCTGGGATGGGATCTTCTCTCCAAGCTGGGAATAACTATTGACTTCTCTCCAAGACAATCTGTTTTCCTCTCACTTGGCTCCCCTGTCCAGGAACTGCTCTTGACTTTGAATGTACCTCAAGAAAGAAAAATGGTGTCTACACTAAACTGAGACACCAGACCACCAAAATCCTAAAACTCTAAACCTCCTCTTCCTGGATGTTTGGGATGAAGATTCACCTCCTGAACAAGCAACAAACCATGCCCTACTGATAATTGAAATTTGACTGATGGCCACTCTTGCTGCTATCAAATTATGAATGGATGTTGGAATTGGCAAAGAGTTTTTCTGAATCTGGTGGATCAATTGTTTAAATTTTGTTCTTGCTTCTGTTTATGTGACTATTATTTTTATTGATTTGTATATGTTGAATCATTCTTGCGTTCCTGTGATGAAATCTACTTGGCCATGCTCCATTATCTTTTGATGATATATTATGATCTGTATGCTAGTATACTGTTAAGAATTTTTCCATCTATATTCATTAAAGAAGTTGGATCTTTTTTGGGGGGTTATTCTTTCTTTTCTTTTTCTTTTTCCTCATTGAATTTATTGGTACATTTTAGGTATACAGTACAGTTACACTCATTATTGGGATCTTGTACCTTTACATGACAGGTCTTGGTTCTCATTTTTTCTCCTTGTCCCTGCCCTCCCTTCACCCTCTCCCCTCCTCTCCATTTAAAAACAATTTATTTCCATTTTTTTCATTTTCTCCTATTTTTTTCTTTTCCCTTATTAATTTGAATCTTTGTGTGATTTTGGAAAAAAGGTAATGCTAGCTTCTAAGAATGATGGTAAGAATATGTCCTCCTTTTAATTTTGCTGAAGAGGCTGAGCAGTATTGTTGTTAAATCTTCTCTGAATATCTTGTAGAATTCAGCAGTAAATCCATCCAGAGCAAGTTTTCTTAGTTGGTAGTTTATTTTCTATTATTGCTTTAATTTATTTACCTGTTATTGCATTATTTGGAGTTTTTACATATTTTTCTTCTATTTTGGAAATCATGTCTACCTAGGGATCTATCCATTTTTTCTGAATTCTCTATTTTATTGATGTACAGATGTGCAAAATAGTTGCTAATAATATTTCATTTTCCACAGTGTATATTGTTATGTTACCTTTTTAAATTCTAATTGTATTGATTTGGGTCTTTTTTTTCCTTTTTTGTAAGATTAACTAGAGTAATTTATTTTGTTCATTCTTTTGAAGAAAGAGCTGTACAATTCAGTGTTTTTGTATTTTAAAATTACCATTACATTGATTTTTGCTTTGATATTTACAATTCCCTTCCTTATAGTACTACCTTTGAGTTTTGATTGTTTGTGCTCTTCTAGAACCTTGCGATGTATTGTTAGACTACTTATTTGTATTCATTCTCTTTTGTGATGTGGGCATTCACTATTTCACTCAGGATTGAGTCTCATAAATTATAATATTCTTTAGTAGCATTATTGTATATTTCTGCTAACTCTCTTCTTTTTTCCTTAATTTTTTTCTATAACCATTTGATTACTCGTTTGTATTGTTTAATTTCTATGAATTTCCATATTTTCTGTATTTTCTTTGTCACTGATTTCTAGTTTTATTGTGCTCTGATCTGATGTTAGGTTTGGTATAATCTCACACTGACCAGTATGTGGTCTATTTTTTGGAAACTTCCATGCACTTCTGAGAAGAATGTAAATACTTTTGTAGTTGGAATATTACAGATATCTATTAAAATTTGTTTTAAATTTTTTCTACAACTCTGATATTTCTTTATGGATTTTTATCTAGTTGATCTATTTATGACAGTTTTTTCATATGCTTTATGTATATTGAAAAAATATATAATCCTGCCTAGCAAGCGCAAGGTTCCAAGTTTGATCACTGGTACAAAAAAAAAGATTAATCAGTTATTGAGAAATGAGAAAAAAAATAAAAAGGTAACAGTGAGGATTAAAGGTGAATCATGTAGCAATATATCCAGTACTCTAATGTTTTCTCCCCCACTTCTCGCTATTTTCCAAGAATGATAGAAATAAGGACACTGATACTGCTTTTGCATAACATTCTTTGGTTCATTCTTTTGGTTCTTATCACAATGCGGATAATTCTTTTTGGGTGTGCTGATATTTATCACCTTGAAAAATATTAAACATGTCCATAAATTTAAAAAAATATTTCTCATTACTTTTGCTTCCTATTTTACATTGTAACCAGAGTTACAACCAAAACCCTGGCTCTGGGAGTTCCAAAAGAACAGCCTCAGTGACTAGTTCTAAAATGTCATTAAAGGGACAAGCTATGATGAAAGGCAGGAGAGGAGCTTAGATAGACAAAGAGGCTCAATGTCTGTCTTCCAAGGTCTAACAAAACCTTGTGGTTTTGGAAAAAACAGGTAAGGATTGAGATTTTTGCATAAGTGAAAATGTTGCATAGATGACAATGTCCATTGGTGGTAAACCTATGGTACATGTGCCACAGTGGGCTGTTTGTATCACTGAAAGGTCTAAAAGGTTCATTATCACTTACTTAGGCAATCATCATCAAGTCTTGCTCTGGATGATTGATATCTAAGTAGTAGCTCTGTGAGGTTGCTTGAGAAAAATCCTTATGGCTTCTGATAGAAATCTGTCTTAAATAAATCGATCGATTTTGCTTGAGAGAATAATCTCATAAAGGGAATGTCTATAAGGCTCTGCTTTTTTTGAAATCTAAGGTGACTACAGGTTTACAACAATGGCTGGAGACTTCCAAGTATGGCTCCATGGTGTCTGGAATAAGACATTGTAAAAGTTGGCAAATGATTGTCCATGCAAAACTTGAAAATTACTTTATTTACAATTAACTTGGTATCTTTATTCTTGAAAGGAGATGAAATAGGCTAGGATGTTTAGGGCTAATAAACCTTGCATTACTAGCTTTAAGGGAGATATTCCTTAAGTAATTAACACTTTAATATGCAGATTTGAGTAGGGATCTGATCCAGTTTTATGATAATAAAGGAGACAAATAAAAAATGAAGACAGAAAAGTGAAAATTTATTCTGCTTTTAGTTACTCATTTGGCATATGCGAGCTGTATTTGTTACTTTTCTTGTTGCTGAGACAAAATACCTGACACCCAAAGTTAAAGGAGAAAAGGTTCATTTAGCTCATAGTTTGTAGAGGTTTCAGTCCATAATTGTTTAGCTCTAAGGTAGGGTGAGATGGCAGACAGACATCTCAGAGGAGAAACAGTTTATAGCAGGCATATAGTCGCAAAGCACTAGGGGCACCCACAACTCTTTCTATCTTTAATATCTTATCCTGGCTACTTAGGATGGGTAGCACTCACTACCTTAATCCTAGTGCCCTTGATCCTTGCATTGCACCATGGGTCAATTCCAGAGTCACACAATCTTGGTCTAGCCACCTGTGAAAAAGCCCCCACCAATGACTGCATGAGGCTTTGGGGGCACATCTAAAAACAAACCCTAACATTTAGCTTCTAAATCTCTGTTATAAACTATCAAAGGATAAATCTAGCATTTCACTGGACCATTATTGGACCACACTTACAAAAGGACAGTCAACCTACTCAAACAAACTCAGGTGGGGATTTCTGTAAAATGAATCTATTATCAGTCAATAAATATCTTTCTTTAAATACTTACCTAATTATGTTTACTATTGTTTTGTGTCCTTGTGTAATATGACAGCAAGAGTCCAAGAGTTAGATAAATACTAACTAGTAACTAGCACAGAATTTCAATTAAAATTTTAAGCCTAAACTGCATTTATGTGAGTTATCAGGTACTATTTGGGATTTCCCCGTATAACAATGAAAATGTACCCCATATATTATTGACTTTATGTCAATATTCTGTTCACATTTTCTTAAATCACCCAGGAAAGAACAATGAATTGAGCACAGCTTTCTCTTCATAGCTGTAATCACATAACAATGTTCTCACCATTTTACCTTAAATTGTCACTGCTATCAAACTGTAGATACACAGATCACTGATTTTTATTTCACCAGTTATTCTATATTCTAAAATTTGGTGAGAAAACCAATTTGTTTAAGTGTATATATTTTCAAATATAAATTTAATAGAATAAGGTCTTGGCATTATCAAAGTAAAACATATATTTTATAGTGAGGTAGATAATAGGACAATTACCTTATGAATATCTTTAAATTGAGCTATTTAACTTTATTGTGAACTGAACAAGACAGCAATAACAGATTCTTATTTTAAAAGTGGATTGAGAAAGAAAATGTAAATGGGAGACCACTTAAATTTAGAAATTACTAACATACATTTCTTTTCTTTTTGCTCATTGAGTCTATTGGTACTTTTTAGGTATACAGTACAGTTACATTCATCATTGGGATCTTGTACTTTACATGACAGGTCTTGTTTCTCATTTTTCCCCTTGTCCCTGCCCTCCCTTCACCCCCTCCTCCCTTCCCTATTGGAAACAGCCTAATTGTCCATCAGTTGGAGACTGGATAAAGAAGATGTTTTTTTCTATAAAGTGGAATATTACTCAGCCATAGGAATGAGAAATTAGAGTCATTCATAGGAAAATGGATGCGTATTGAAGTCATACTCAAGTTAAATAAATAACTCACGAATGTGTAAATAGTTTCTCTGGTGTGAACAAACTATAATAGTACATAGGATCCTAATGAGATAATTGACAATGTGAAATAGGAAGAAAAGGGCTAAAGGTGTAGGGAAAGTGGGAAGGGTAGGGGAAGGGAAATAAGGAAAAAAGAAAAAAAATACTAATATACATTTCAATATCTATTATAATCATTTAATTCTACACTTTCAAATTTGTATCTACATAAAAAGATTGGTTGCTAAACATATATTATAAGTCTAGAAATGGCAGCATGGTTGCTAATGTTCTTTTAGTTACAATGTCAAGTTTTCTTTGAATAGTAAATTCCCATGTTAAATTTAAATGCAGCTTATTTCAGCCATGGGATAACTTTTCTGGGTTAGCTATATTGAATTGTAGCAGAACTTTATAATAAACATAGTATGATATAAGGTTGATTTCAGCCCTTCATATTATTAATATAAGATTATTAACCTTGCAATATTTGCTGCAATTTATTCTCTCTTTGACATATTTCTTATCTCAAAAAACATTAATAAAATATTTATTTTTGTCATTAGCTCCTCACAGATGATCAACTACTATCTCAGTCTTACATATAGCAATTGGGTCCTTATCAATGCCTTTTTATGTGTCTCTGTTTTTTTCTCTTTTCCTCAATTTTTGATGTTACCTGCTATTCTCTAAAGCAAACATTTGCACTCTCTTACTGATAATGATATTTTAACTCATTTTGCTGATTATAGTGCAATAGTATATAAAGCCAGCTAATCTATACAGTGCCACTAATGTGGTCTTCTAGACAGTTTAAATCACATTACTATGCTGTATTTAGTAGCCCTCCTGATCCTTCTGTGTGTTGTGTGTATGTGCACATGTTCGCATGTATATTTGATATTGTTTGACAAAAAAGAAATTTGATAATTTTAAGAATTTTTCATCATGCTTTGCTTGGAAAATATTTCATTCTCTAAATGAAATGAATTTCATGTTCAGCCACTCTATAACTTTGAGGCAGGTGATTTTTACCTTTTGCACATTGAAGAATCAAAAAGAAAATATTCAAAATATTGTTCTCAATGTAGCCTCTCCCATGTATGCATGCATAAATATCATTTATCTATCTTAACTATCATCTTTCTATCTTTTTAAATAAGTCTTCAATAATTTACTATATAATCAGTCTTGAACTTTTAGATAACTGCTAATATTTTGCACTCCACTTTTCTAACAGTTTTCTTTACATTTTTAACATTTAGTTACCAGTTTTGTCTGCTTTATCTAAATAATGTGCCAATTATCATGTTATGCTCCAAATGTATTGCTTTATCTTTAAAAACTGACCAATTAGAGATATTTTAACTCTTTAAAATTATTCCACTTTCCTTTGAAACTAAGAAATTAAATCAGATAACATTATTAAACTCTCAATGAAAACAATTACAAACTTAAAACATTTTCTATGAAAACTTCAGAATGAAAGTTCATCTTTGTAACAGACATGTGTATGTACAGAGCCATCCTGTGAGTTAATTTTGATTTTAATTAAATATTTTTTTTTATTATCTAGTGAAAACTTGAGCAAGTTTGAAGTTGGTTTTTAATATTTGCTCTTTTGGCTCTGTTAAGAATTAATGTTTTAAATAATTCTTTACTGCTTTATAGCAGTATTTAAGCTATTCTTACTTTCCTGATCAGCCAACTAAAATGTATGTTTGTGTAATGATTTCTAAGAAGAATCAGCTCCATCTAAAGGCCATTAGAAATTATTTTCTTATTTTTTGCCTTAATTTTCTGAAAAGAATATTACACCCTATTTTCCCTTTAGAAATAAAGGCTTATCTATATCTTTATTGTAAAACTATTAAACATACATATTTAAACAGGATATATACATATGCCTACACACCTAAATTTATCTCTAATATTTATCTATTAATCCATATATCTAGACATACTGAACATATTGTCATATATAAATAGAAACTAGATTGTACTCAGCAAAATTTTATACATCTCAAGCAAAAGTTTATGAAAATTCAATTTTGTGCTGAGTTTGAAATAATGCTTGTGTTTTTGAGACAGATCCAACTCATTTGCAATATTAAAATATATTTTTGGTCTTATGGAAAGGATTGTTTTACTATAGTTGATTGCACATCATTAGTGCTATTTTATGTAAGAAAAATTATATTATAGATATGTGATTTCCTTGGGGCAAAAAATTCAAGCCACTTATTTCATGTTTAATTTTCAGGAGGAACAAGTAATAAAAATTAAGTATTCGCCGAACACCTGGTACAAATAAATTTATTATCACATAGATTTCACAGAGTAGACTTGATTATTTAGACACTGTGACAAATATAGTTCCTATATAGAATATTTTCAAATGCCTACAATTTTTGCAATAGGAACAAAATATATCTTAGGGAATTTTTTTTTTGGTACCAGTGATCAAACTCAGGACCTTGTGCTTGCAAGGCAGGCACAGCACTTCTGAGCTAAATCCCTGGCCCATCTTAGGGAATTCTTTAATGCAGTTTTTTATGAGGCTCTTATCAATGATCCACCAAAAAAAAAAATCCAGCAAAAATAAGATTGCTTTTTGTCTCAAAGGAACACAAAATGAAAAAAAAAGTAGATTACACTGTTTAAGGATTTCTGAAGCACTATACTGTTTTTTGGCAACACAGAATACTTTATGGATATCCTGTTCACAAACCAAATCTGTCCCAGACAGAAGAAGCACTAGAAATTAAGTGGGTAAAATGTGAAAAAAGGTTCAGTTTATCATCAACCACTGTCATCATTTTCACGTCTATCTCCATATGAGGATTTTTTCTCAGATCAATATGCCTGATTTTGTCAGACTGCTACCGTCTGTTTAAGTTTTCTTACCAGGAGCCTCAAACCTTGTTGCCTGCATAATCCTGAAGCTTCACTGACCTCTACTTTCTCCTCTCCAAGTACTACACTTCTCATTTCAAGAACAAATAAAAATATCACATTGGAAAAATCACACTGTCTGTAGGTGAATGTCTCAGTACCCAACTCTGAGTGGTAAACTAAAAACATCAGGTTTGATCAAAACATTTAGGTTGACAGGAAAAGCAAATGTCATTAGAATAGGAAAATTTTAAAGATTGTAGCTGGAGTGTCCCTCAAAGTCTATGCATGTAAGCCTTTGGTTCTAGCTTGGCACTACTGGGAGTTGGTGGAACTTAAAAAATAAGGATGAGTTGGAGGTTTTAGGCCATGGGAAATATGACCACAAAGGGAAGGCTAGGATCAGATCTTTTTGTTTTTCTCTCTTACTATTAAAGAATAAAATGAACACTGCACTTGCCTTTTCATGTACTACCCATCATGATATTCTGTCAGGCTTAAAGCAGTAAGGCCAATTGAATATACTAACCTCCAAACCCAAACCAAAATAAAGTTGTTTCTTTTCAATTTGATTTATGCCAATTATTTATTGACATAATAAAAAGCTGACCAACAACTTCAACTATATGAATATGTCTAGAATTCCTGAATCAATTGAAGTCAGTAGTAACAACGTTCCAGAGAAAAAGAGTTAATATTCACTGATTGTTTATAAACTTGTTAGGCACTGAGAAATTAGCAAAGGTAATGATTAATTGACCCAAATAGTTTATGTAGAAATCATTATACCAATTTACAAATAATCATTCATTAGTTTTATTATCTCAGACAATTAACTTTTTTGTTCCTCAACTTCTCATGTCTGAAATGGAGATATTATAAAGTATAAGGTATTTTACATATTTGTGGTTGAGACTACGGACTTTACATGGACAACACTTAAAACATTGTGAGTAATAGTCTACAAATAGTATTGTTAGTATTGTTTTCATTGTTACTATTGCTTAATGTCATACGTCTGGTAAATGACATAGAAGTCAAATTCAAGTCAGAATAAAACTGAAGAACTTTCCATTTGACCAAATTTTCTTAGTTATGATAATAAAAATTTGGTGGTTATGATAATGTGAAGAAACTCTGTAGATTTTGAAGGCACTGTGTCAATCAGATCTGTTTCCATGAAACACAAATTTAGGAACGTCATATAATCACACTTAACTTAGTTTGGTTGTGTATACAATGTGAATATAACCAGAACAAGCTCATAAAGATGCTAAAAGAGTAACTGAAATAAAAATATAAACAACCCCCAAAGTATAAATTTAAATGATATAAGTAATATTTTGCAATAATGCAGCTATTTTGATAGTGTTAATAACATTTAAGAAAATTCTCCTTTTCAATTATTACTGAAGATACATGGAACACTTTTAATCATGACAATTTTTTCTTTTGAGATTATATGTAATTTAGGATGTGAGAAGACAAGGTGGATAAATATTATTAGTGAATTAGAATTAACTTTATCTTTAAGGAATATATTTTAGATAGTCTCATACACTGCCTCTGAAAGTATTTCTAGATTATGAAAACATGCATGTGAGTGTAAGGAGCAAATAAAATAACATTAAGATTAAAGTCATTACTTTATAACTTTGCAGGTTATAGTTTTTTTGTGCTTATGAAGGGTAAAATTTGGGTATTCTTAAAACTGATCTCAAGTCAGATTTGGTGCTTCATGCC
The DNA here is from genome assembly GCF_012274545.1 of Fukomys damarensis. Taxonomy (NCBI): domain Eukaryota; kingdom Metazoa; phylum Chordata; class Mammalia; order Rodentia; family Bathyergidae; genus Fukomys; species Fukomys damarensis. The sequence continues at coordinate 71,255,271 of NW_022900951.1, forward strand.
TATAAACTCAGCACTTTGGGAGGCAAACCAAGGAGAATCACAATTTCAAGCCCAACCTAGACAACTAGCAACATTCTGAAACTGTCTTAAAAAAAAATCTGAGATTTAACTGATTGCAAAGGCCCTTACTTAAAAAACCAGCACCCTAAAATAATAATAATAATAATAACAATAATAATAATAATAATAATAATA
>NW_022900951.1:71255551-71263379 GCF_012274545.1 Fukomys damarensis
ATGGGAAGGGTAGAGGAAAGGTGATAAGGGAAAATAAAAAAAAAATAGGAGAAAATGGAAATAAAGTGTTTGTAAATGGGGAGGGGAGGAGGGGGTGAAGGGGGGGCACAGACAAGGGGAAAAATGAGAACCAAGACCTGCCATGTAGAGGTACAAGATCACAATAATGAACATAATTGTACTGTATACCTTAAATGTACCAATAAACTCAATAAAAGGAAAAAATATTATGTGATTCTTAGAAGTCACTGGGATTTAGTTTTAAAGTGTTAGAATCATGTAAAATATTTTGTGAGGAGGCATAATGATTCTTGAAAGACAACACTTATCAAATAATTTTAAATTGAAATTTTATTTTGGGTAAGTGTTAAAACTTTGTGTATCTCCTCAGCAGATAAGAAACTCTGTCAACTGAAAAATGTAGGTAACAATGCAAGAAATAGATTAATTTATCATAGGAAAACTACTCTTGTCATACACAGTTATAATTCCTTTCTTCTTCAAAATATTCCATTATTTGCACATCCATTTGCATATTTAATCTTTTATGGGTAATAATCACCGGACACTTTGTATTAGTTTTCTTTGCTTTGTAAAAAACGACCACAAACTCAGAGGCTTAAAACCACAATTTTGGGCCAGGGATTTAGCTCAGTGGTTCGGTGGCCTGCCTTGCAAGTGCAAGGACCCGAGTTCAATCCCTGGTACCACAAAAAAAAAAAAAAAAAAAAAAAAAAAAAACAAAAAAACCAAAAAACAAAAAAACCCACAGTTTTATGTCATATATTCTGATATTCAGCCATTTGAATTTGATTTAGCTGGCCTGTGTGTTTACTGTCTCACAGGGCATATATAAAGGTGCCGGCCCTCACTTAGGTATCATCACAGCCTCGATTGAGGAAAGACCTATTTCCAAGCTAATTCATACTTATAATTACAGAAGTCGTGGTGGCTTCTTTTTTTAAAGCCAGCAATGTAGAGAGCAAATCAAAATCAAGACCAATACAATATCTAATAAAGTGTAATCATAGATGTGACATACCATCACCTCATCCTAATTAACTTGTCAAAGAAAACTCACAGATTCTGGTCACAACATTGGGTTATATTAAGATGTGGTCATAAGCAGCTGAAGTTCAATGGGTCCATATTAATTTATGTCACATTAACCCTACATTCTAAGTGAACTGATAACATTGACTTTTTTTTAATAGACTGCATTTCATGTAAGATTTGCAAATAAAATAAAATTTGCATGTATTAGCTTTCCTATTACTAGGACAAAATACTTAACATACCCAACTTGAGATAAGGCTTATTTTTTTTCAGCTTTAATTGAGTTTATTGGTACATTTTAGGGATACAGTACAGTTACATTCATTGTTGGGGTCTTGATTCTCATTTTTCCCCTTGTCCCTGCCCTCCCTTCACCCCCTCCTCCCCTGCCCATCTACACTTTATTTCCATCTTTTCATTATCTTACATGTTTTTCTTTTCCCTTTTTATCCTTCCCCTACCCGTCCCACCTTCTGTACACCTTTAGCTCCTTTCTTCCCATTTCTCAATGTCAGTAAGCTTATTAGGATCTTCTGTATTATTGCAGATTATTCACACCAGGGAAACTATTGGGTATTTACACATGTGTGACTTATTTATTTCACATAGGAGTATATCTTCAATATGTATCCATTTTCCTATGAATGAATCTGTTTGAGATAAGGCTTATTTTGATTTCAGAAAGTGTTTCAAAAATTTTAGTCTCCCTTTGGCTCACACCAAGGCAGAGACATCTGGTGTCAGGTAATGGCAGTAGAAATTTCTCAGCCCAAGGCATTTGGAAACAAGAGAACAGGAGAAGAGCCCAGAAGAAAGGGCCCAGGTAATAAATATATTCCCCTAGCTGATGCCCAAATGATCCACCTGGGAACATCTAAAAGTGTGCTTTACTAATTGCCTATGCATCTCTCAAGCCAATCATTTTGGGTGTTAAGATAAACTATCACTAAAGGATGCTAAATTAGCTGGGGATTTAGTTCAGTGGTTCCACTGCCTGCCTTGCAAGGATGAGGACCCGAGTTCAATCCCCAGTACAAAAAAAAAAAAAAAAAAAAAAAGAATGAGAAATTAGAGTCATTCATAGGAAAATGGATGCATACCGAGGTTATACTCTTAAGTGAAAGATATAAGTCACACACGTGTAAATACCGAATAGTTTCTCTGTGGAAAAACTATAATTATACATCAGATCCTAATGGTATAACTGACAGTATGTAATAGGAAGAAAAAGGCTAAAGGTTCAGGGGAAGTGGGAATTGTAGGGGAAAGTAAATAAGGAAAAGAAAAAATATGAGAAAACCGAGGTTATACTCTTAAGTGAAAGATATAAGTCACACACGTGTAAATACCGAATAGTTTCTCTGTGGAAAAACTATAATTATACATCAGATCCTAATGGTATAACTGACAGTATGTAATAGGAAGAAAAAGGCTAAAGGTTCAGGGGAAGTGGGAATTGTAGGGGAAAGTAAATAAGGAAAAGAAAAAATATGAGAAAATGAAAAAATGGAAATAAAGTTTTTGCAAATAGGGGAGGAGGGGGTGAAGGGAGGGCAGGGGAATGGGGAAAAATGAGAACCAATATCTGTCATGTAAAGGTACAAGATCCCAATGATGAATGTAACTGTACTATATACCTAAAAAGTACCAATAAACTCAATGAGAAAATAAAAGTTAAACCATCACAATCTGTAAACACAAATTCATGTGAACTATTGAATTAAAGTACATATCCTTTCAAAATGACATGTTCAGACACATTTTTCTTTTAATGCACCCTTTCACTTCATATTGCAAATATTTCATTTACTAGAGCAAAACAACATTGAATGGATAGCTTTCTTTATAATACCTTAATTTTATTTTATATGGAGTCATTATCACCCTGAGTTTTGAAGGAAGCTGAATTTTATCATTGCTCAAGCATAGCTGGCCTCAGTTACATAGGGAACAAAGTGATCTGGGAGACAGAATGCTATCTGATAGCTCTTTCATTAATTATTTGACTGTACATAACACATTTACAATCAAGTAGATTTTAGCCCTTTAACACTATCCTTGTGAAAACACCTGTAAATTATTTGTTTATTAGCACTCTGGAAAACACATTAATTTAATTTACAAATTATATATTGGAAGTATCAGCATCTCTAATTCTTAAAATTGTTTTTTTGTTCTACATATATTTTATCAACAAAATTTTGTTAATGTATCCCCCCCAAATAAGACCTAACCAGAAAATAAACCCTAGCATGATTTTCCAAGATGCTTGTTGAATAATAAGCCCTGCCTCAAAAATAAACCCATTTGAAATCAACAGCCAGGTAGATGCATATAATACATCTGTTACAACACACGATGGATGGATTAAGTTACAAAATAATATTATTATATAATTCAGTATAATTAAATAATATTGACATTAATACTAGAAATAAATGATAATATAAATTATGATTAAGTATTTGAAAAAACAAAAGGAGGTGCCTTTGGATGAGATGTGAACTCCTATGTAAACAAGTGTAAGGAAAATTTATAGCCCAATGGACAATCGGAGTACAGAGAAAATGCAAGAATAATGAGCAGAGTTGATAAAGAATGGATGTGGTTCTGTCTAATACGAATATTTTTAATTCAATATGCCATGGGTTGTAATGAAATAATATGAGCAGGGTACCTTGACATGTGTTGCTCATTTGAAGAGCACACAACTGGTGGACAAGAGGAATTAAGGCCAATGATTATACAGGAAATGTAGCCACAAAAAATTTGATCCAGAATATGGAGTTTGGGGAACTGTAATGATATTCCAGGTAATGTCTTCAAAATTTTGAATGGAATAGTTTTACTTATTTTCTTTCTATGTGCTCATTACTAGGTAAACAGATGCTATTGATTTTTATTTGTTGATTTTTGTATCCTACAATTTAGCTGTATTTTTTTATCAGACCTAAAATCTTCCAGTGAAATTTTTTTGGCTGTTCTATGTGGAGAATTAAATGGTCTGAGAATAGGGATAATTTGACTTTTTCCTTTCCCTTTCCTATGTCTTTGGTTTCTTTCTTTTGCCTGATGGTGCTGCCTAAAGTTTATTGTACTGTTTTGAAAAGAAGTGATGAGAATGGACACTCTTGTCTGAATTCTGATAATAGAAGGAAAGCTTTAAGTATTTTTTTTTCTTCTTCAGTATGAGCTTGTCATATATGGATTTTATCAAATTGAGGTAAAGTACTTCTCCACCCATTTTCGACATTATGAAAGAATAATGGATTTGTCAAAGGCTTTTTCTGTATCTATTGAAGCTATCATTCTCCTTTTATACTTGATCTTATTTATTTGTATTAAATTCATTGACATATATATTGAGCAATTCCTACATTCCTGGGATGAATCCAACTTGGTCACGGTGTATGATTTTTTCAATGATTGAATTCCTCTTGCAAGGATCTTATTAAAGATTTTTGCATTTGTGTTTCACCAATGATACTTGTTGGTAGTGTTCCCTGTTGTTAAATTCTTTTTTTTATTGTGTATCATAGTAATTGTGCATTTGTGCAATAAATTTGAAAGTAATCTCTGACTTTCCATACATGGAAAAATTTGAGGAACACTAGTGTTAGTTCCTCTATAAAGATCTGGTAAATTTCAACAATAAATCCACTGAGTCTTGGGCTTTTTGGGGATTGTAGTATTTTTAATCACGTCATCCATTTTATTGTTTGCTATTGACCTGTTTAGATATTTATCTTATTGGTTCAATTTTTGCAGGTCATATGAGTCTAAGAATTGAGTCATTACTTCTAGATTCTCCAATTTATTTGAATATGTATTTTTAAATAATTTTTCATAATTCTTTAAATTTTAGTGGTTTTGATTGTAATTTTGTCCCTCCTACCTATTATTTTATTAATTTGTATCATATCTGGTTTTCTTTTAGTAAGTTTGGCTAAAGGGTTATATATATTGTTCGTTCTTTCAAAGAACCAACACATTCATCAATCCTATGCATTTTTTAAATTCTCAAATTCATTTATTTTTACTGTAATTTTTATTATTTCTTTGCATCTATTTTTGGTTCAGCTTGTTCTTGTTAGTAAAAGAGCCTTCAGATGTTTCATTAGATTGTTTATGGGTGATCACCCTGTTTTTCTAATGTAGGCACTGATCTATGAGTGTCTTACAGATTCTGATATGTTGTGTTTCCACTGTCATTTATATCTGAAAAATTTTAAATTTTCCCATAACTCAATGATCATTCAAGAATGTATTTACTTAATCTCTGTTTAGTTGTGTAGTTTTTGTCATTTCTTTTGCTATCAAATTCTAATTTATTCCCATTTTGACCTGATAACGTATATGAGATTATTTCAATTTCTTGTGTTTATTCATACTTGTTTGTTGCTTAAAATGTAACCTATTTTGGGAAAAGTCCCATGAGCTCCAGAATGTGTGTATTGCTGTTGTTTGATTAAACACTCTAGATGTATGCTAAAATTATTTGATTTGTAGTATAATTTGACTCTGATATTTCAATTTTGATTTTTTTGTCTGATTGATCTATCTGTGAACATGGGATACTGAAGTCTCCTACAATTGCATTGAAGTCAGTCTATCCCTTTATATCAAGTAGTATTTGTTTTGTGAAAATGAATCTTCCTCAAGGGAAGGCAGGGGTAAGGGGAAAAAAATGAGAATCAAGACTTGTCATGTAGAGGTACAAGATCCCAACAATGAATGTGACTGTAGTGTATCCCTAAAATGTACCAATAAAAAAAAAAAAAGAAAATGAATCTTCCTCAAATTTGCTGTGTATATATTTAAATTCCTATCTATTCCTGGTGAATTTTTTACTTTTGCAATAAATACTAATAGTTTTGTCCCTTCTTTACAATTTCATTTGAAAACTACTTTGTTAGATATAAATATACACACTTTTGCTTGTTTTCTGACTTCACCTTCTTGGAATATTATTTTTCATCCTTTTAGTCTTTGCAGTGTCTTTGTAGATTAGATGTGTTTCTTCCAGAGAATGAATTGATGGGTCTTGGTTTGTTTTGTTCCAATCTCTTAGTCTGTGTCTTTTAGGGAATGGATACCGTTTGTGTTGTTATTATGGAAAGTGTGTATTAATAGATGTCATTTTGTTGTTTTTCTTGTGTTTGACTTCTTTTTTTGTTCAATTTTTCTACTACCCCAATGAGATTTACTCTTTCACTTGGTCTTGCGGTTGTTATTTTCTTCTTTTGTGTTTAGGATTCCCTTCAGGGTTTTTTGCATTGCCAGTTAGATGTCATAATTTTCTTTAGTTTATAATTAAATTTGAAAGCTTTTATTTGTCCTTTGATTTTGAGTGATAGCTTTGAAGGATATAGTAATTTGGGTTTACAAATTTTTTCATTGCTTGAAATACATTGTTGCAATCCCTTCTGACCTTTAATATTTCTATTAAGAAATATGCTGGTATGCTTATAGGTTTTCCCTTATAAATGATTGATACTCCTTTCTAATTGCTTTCAACATTTTTTCTTTGGTCTATGTATATTTGGTTGTGACTATGGTATATCATGGGGTGTTTCTTTGCTAATCATGTCTATTTGGAGTTCTAAATGGCTCCTTAAACTTGTTATTCATCTCATTGCCAAGATCTTGTAATTTTTCTGCAATAATTTCATTGACTAGGTTTTCTATGTCATTAGTATTTATTTTATCACCCAGTCCTAGGCCAATGACTTTAATATTTTATATTCATCCAAGGTCTCTTGAAAAACTCATTAATCTCTTCTTATTTTTTTCTTTTATGCTATCTAAATACTCTAGTATGTCTAGCTTGTGTCCTGATTTTCTTTCTTCTGATTCTTTTATTCTATTGCTTACACTTTCAACTAAGTTTTTACCTTGACTTGTTGAGATTTTCATTTTTAAGACCTCTGTTCCTTCTTTAGAAAATTTTTCTCTTTAGTGGTCTTTCATATTCTTCATTGTTTTCCTCATTCAGATTACTTGTATCTTTGAGTGCACTGATCATTTGAAGAACTGATTCATTCAACATCTTATTTCTCTCTTTTGATCTCTTTAGTCATTTTAGCTATCAATTTTATAATATTTCATCTGAAATTTTATTCACTTCTTAATCTGTCTCATTAACTTTGGGGGAATTATAAATTCTAGAGGCATCACATTTACTTGTTTTCTCATTATAGTTTGTTTCTGTGTTGATGACTTGGGAAAGATACTTCTTCTATCAATGTGTGGAAGTCTTTCTGGTAAATGGTTCATTCATTATGATATACCATGGGTTGTGTGCACATGTTCATGGGAAAGTTGGGGTCTAAATTCAGCATCTAGTACTGCTTTGAGAGGAGACAGTACCAATAACATTCATAATTGAGAAGTTTAACACATATTATCAAGTGATTACAAACTTGCTTATAAAGAGCTCTACAAATTTGCTACTCTGGAAAAAGGCAGGAAGAGCAATAATGTAAAATGTATTAAAATATATACATTAATAATATTTATATATATTCATATTCAGATTATTACACATATATAACAAGAAAATCAGAAAAATAGTGAAAATGTAGGTAATAGCAGAGAGATACAAGAAGATATATGAGAGGTCATGAAAATATTTTAAAAAGGGAATGTAAGTGGGAAGGTGGAGAAAACATGAGATTGTATCAAATTGTTTAACAATTAGATAAGTCTAAGAAGCAACCACTGATGAAAGAAAATGTGACAATATAACAAAATGTTGTAAAAACAGGAGGAG
>NW_022900951.1:71263859-71269134 GCF_012274545.1 Fukomys damarensis
CCTCTGTTCCTTCTTTAGAAAATTTTTCTCTTTAGTGGTCTTTCATATTCTTCATTGTTTTCCTCATTCAGATTACTTGTATCTTTGAGTGCACTGATCATTTGAAGAACTGATTCATTCAACATCTTATTTCTCTCTTTTGATCTCTTTAGTCATTTTAGCTATCAATTTTATAATATTTCATCTGAAATTTTATTCACTTCTTAATCTGTCTCATTAACTTTGGGGGAATTATAAATTCTAGAGGCATCACATTTACTTGTTTTCTCATTATAGTTTGTTTCTGTGTTGATGACTTGGGAAAGATACTTCTTCTATCAATGTGTGGAAGTCTTTCTGGTAAATGGTTCATTCATTATGATATACCATGGGTTGTGTGCACATGTTCATGGGAAAGTTGGGGTCTAAATTCAGCATCTAGTACTGCTTTGAGAGGAGACAGTACCAATAACATTCATAATTGAGAAGTTTAACACATATTATCAAGTGATTACAAACTTGCTTATAAAGAGCTCTACAAATTTGCTACTCTGGAAAAAGGCAGGAAGAGCAATAATGTAAAATGTATTAAAATATATACATTAATAATATTTATATATATTCATATTCAGATTATTACACATATATAACAAGAAAATCAGAAAAATAGTGAAAATGTAGGTAATAGCAGAGAGATACAAGAAGATATATGAGAGGTCATGAAAATATTTTAAAAAGGGAATGTAAGTGGGAAGGTGGAGAAAACATGAGATTGTATCAAATTGTTTAACAATTAGATAAGTCTAAGAAGCAACCACTGATGAAAGAAAATGTGACAATATAACAAAATGTTGTAAAAACAGGAGGAGTAATCTAATTCACACAATTGCATCCACACACACATACATAAGAAGACAAAACCTAATCAAGCTAAAAAGAAATGCTAAGAAATAAGAAAAATAAATAAATAAATGTATGAGGAAAGAGAGCAACTATCCTGCTTTCTTGCTAAGGATGAATATAACCCAAGTGGTTTATGCTTGCTGCTGTTTTTACTCCACCATGGTCAAGAGTCTTCTGTGTTCTCAGCATTGTGGCTGTTTGGGTGCTCACTTGGTTCCATCTGGTATCTACTTCAATATCCACAAATCTTTCTGTACTGTCCTTCTCTCTGTCTCTCTCTCTCTGTCTGTCTACTTGTCTGTCTCTGTCTCTGTCTCTGTCTCTGTCTTTCTCTGTCTTTCTCTCTCTCTCTCTCTCTCTCTCTGGCATTCAAGGCTCCCAACTGTCACAACTTTTTCTGATTCTCTGGCCCATAATTCTCATTGTTTCAGGGATCAGGAAGGATACAACCCTAGCTCACACTATGCCAGTGACTTCTTGGTGCCCCTAGAGCAAAAGGGTTCCCAGCTGTCCCAGCCACTTGAATCTTGTGGTTCCCTCCATGCCCAGTAGTGGAGAGATTTTAGCACGAGGAAGGCAGGACTATCTGGTCTGTCTCACCTTGTCCCCTGCCCTCCACTGCTTCTAACTTTGCAGGAGGCTACTGAGTTTCTCTGTTACTCTAGTCTGTTTCTACCTCTCTCTTTCTCCAGGACTTTCTGTTTCTAGCCCTACAACTGACCTATGAGTTTTTCTTAGTGCCCAGGACATGCATTCCTCAGTGAATATTTCAGACACCATGTCCTGTCTTCCAGCAGAACTGCTTGACCTAGCCAATAATGATGGCAATGGTTGCTATGCTGACTGGCAAGTATTAGCTGCCCTCATCAGCTATTCCTCTGGAGAGCTTTGCACATTTCACACAATGGTAAACTTTCCACACCTGTTCTGTCAGCAGAACCAGTGTAGAGACCTGACCTTTTCTTCCAGCCATCCTACTTCTGATTTTCATCCAATTGCTGTCTTGTTCAAGCTGTATTCCAATGGTTGGTGTTCCTCCCATCCTAGGTAACCACTAGGTGAATGTCTCAGATCCACCTGTGAGTCCTTTTTTCTGTAGTCCACCATTCTGAATCTCTTGATTAATTTTTCCAAGTGGGAATCAAAAAGATGTTCTTGAGATACTGGATATTTTGAGAGGAATATGTGATATTTCTGATTTTAAAATCCCTTCTCCTCTGTAATTGATTAATAAATTAATGCCCAAACTTGAATCCAATATGCTACAATGTGAGAAGCAAATGCTATTTTTGCATTATTTTCTATATACAGAAGAATGTCTTTACAGAAGAAACACATGATTTGATCTGAAATTTGCTTTAAAAAGTTTTAGCTTTAGTTGATAACTTCATTGAATTGAAAGAGTATCTCTTAAATTGTTATGCTAATATCCGTTCAACCAGGTGGGGGTATAGAAGTAATCATCTTCATCAGAAATTGCATACGATGTAGCAAGTGCCAAAGAATATAGTCTCAGAATTTATAGGATCAATACTATCACTACTTAGACTTAAGTATGACAGAGATTATTTATAAATAACAGAAATCAAAGTAATATATGTTAAATTAGTAAGGATGCTCATTTCAGTGGTAGAAATATATTATAGTTATTATTTCCTGGGAAACAGACTCCAAGATATAACTTAATGTGTAGGAGACTTTCTTTATAATTGACAAAATCTCTATTGTGTTAACAGATAAGCACTATACACTTATACCTGTAATGAACAAATAAATATATGAATGATATCTTAGAGATTGGGATTCTTATTATTGAAGCGGTTAAGTTCAATATAAACAAGAGGAAGAATATCACTTAATTCATTCCTCCATGGAAATATTTTTTATCAAATACCATTCAGTGTTTGTGTACAGTTCCTTTGCCTTTCATCTAAAAGACTAGATCATTTCCAAGATTACTTTGGTTATTATCATTTTTTTGCCTCCACCCTCACTGAGGATATTTCACACATAACAGTAGAGTTAAGAAGTCCTCTCGTAATTCGTTTCATCTCCAGATCCACTGACATTTTACATAATTTCATAAAACACCATACAAATAAAGTTCAATCTTTGTTTTATAAAGATGTATGACTTTTGAAAAGTGCACATTGCAGTATATACTCATTATATTATACATAGTAAATAAGTGCTCTAAAAAATCCCTTGTGCTTCACATATTTAATATTTTTCTTCTCACCATAAACTCATAGCAAACATATTTTATGTTATCTGTGTTTTTACATTTCCTATAGTGTCATATAATTGGAATAACACAATATTTACATATACCTTTTCAGACTAACTTCCTGTATACTTCATTCAAGTCTATGGCCATACCAATCTGAATGTGCCCAATCTCATCTATACTGCATTCAAGATTTATGTATTTTATTTATAGCTTAACAGCTTATTTCTATTATTGGTAAATAATATTGCATTGCATGGATAACCCATCTTATCAAATTTTTATTTCAGGAAGTGTGTTTGTGGTGTTGCATCCAAACATTTTTTGGTGAAATGAAAGTCACCTGGATCATTTTCTCCTTTGGCTTTTCAAAAAGTGACGGGGCTTTGATTTTATATTTAGGTCTCTGATTAATTCCAGTTAGTTTTTGTGAAAGAAATAAGATGTGTGTAGATTTTTTTTAATGTAAGTGTCCAGTTTTCCTCTCATCGTTTGTTAAAAACACTATCCTTTCTCTATTGAATTTTGCTTAGTCCTTTGAGAAAATCAGTTAATTGTATTTGTGTGAATCTATTTCTTGGGTTTCAATTGTGTTCTACTAGTATGTTTCTATTATTTTGTGTATAACATATTGTCTTGATTTTTATAGAGTTACATTAGGTCTTGAAGTATGTAAGTATCATTCAAATATAAAATTTCCAATACTGTTTTAAATATTCAAATGCCACTGCACATAAACTTTTTTGGGGGCAATGAGGCTTCTTATCATTTTTTTGAAAATATATAAAAATATGGAACTATTGAAAAATGTATTCAGTGAATCCCTCTGTACACATAACCTAATTTTTCAAATTAATATTCTTGTTTTATCTTTACATGTCTCTGCCTCCCTCAAGCCTTTTCCATACATGACTTCATACATTTTGTACTATACATAAAAGTTGCTGATTTTACACTCCACTCTCTAAACATTTATAGATTCATATAATTGATATAATTCGATTTTTATTTGCTTTGTAAAAGTCAGTGACATTTATTTACCATTTCAAGAGAATTTGTTTCTTTCACATTATATTTACCTTTATTTTAAGTACATCAATTATTTTCTTTTTAATTAATAATTTTTGTATGTATGGGAGCACTTTGAGGCTTATAGAAGTTTTGAAAAGAGTAAAGTCCTCATTTGCTTAGGCTTCTCTTACTTCACCCTCTAACATCTTGCATTATTAATATGGATAATTTGTTACAAGTGATAAAGCAATATTGATACATTAATAATTACATCCAGAGTTTGTATTCATATTCAATTTTCATGTTGTATACTTAGTACATTTTAAAAAATATATAATGACAAAGAGTTATGATAAAGCTTAAACAATAAAATGCTTCTACCAAATCAAAATTTGACTCATGCCCCTTCTTGGTCAATCTCACCATTCAAGACAGTCACTATTCTCTTCGTCATTTTCCCCTATCAAGCATTTATTTATTTATTTTTCTCATTGAGTTTATTGGTCCATTTTAGGTATACAGCACAGTTACATTCATCATTGGGATCTTGTACCTTTATATGACAGGTCTTGGTTCTCATATTTTCAAGCTTTTAACAATATTTTTATCATAATAAAACTTAAAAGAGTTCACCGTTTTAACTATATTATTCAGTGACATTAATTGCATTCACTTTATTCTGAAGGCATCATCATTGTAAGTCCCAGAACTTTTTCATCATTCTAGTCTTAAATTATGCATATTAAACAATAATTTCCTGTGATCCTATCAGTTAAGCTACTGGTTATCACTATTCTATTTTCTGCTTCAATGAAATTGCCTATTATATGTTTCTGGTGTGAGTAGAATCATAAAACTTTGCCCTTTTATATCAGGCTTATTTGACTTAGCATAGTTTTTATAATTAATCATTCTATAGTATGTATGCATCAGAATTTCATTCCATTTTAGGATACATTATATTCTATTTTTTCTTATAAGGCATATATTTTGTTCAGTATGGGCTATTATAAGAAGACATCAAAGGCTGGGCAATTTGTTAAGAGTAGAAATGTAGCTTCCCCAGCCAGGGCTGGGGATATAACTCAGTGTTTCTACTACCTGCCTTGCAAGCATAAGTACCTGAGTTCCATCCTTGGTACCAAAAAAAAAAAA
>NW_022900951.1:71269148-71273545 GCF_012274545.1 Fukomys damarensis
TCCCTCCTTTATATTTTAGGTGTGAGGAATTTTGTCATATTCAAAAATTATTTTAAAAATTAAAAATGTTAAAAAAATCAGAGAAGCAATATATCAAATCCTATAGGATATAGCAAAAGCAGTACTTAGAAGCCATTTTATAGCAATGCCTACATCACAGAAGTAAAAGAGCTACAATAAGCAATCTATCATGATATTTCAACAAGTAGAAAAATAAGAAAAAAAAACAAAACCTCCTAATAGTAGAAAAGAGACAAAATTGGAACAGATATATATAAAATGGAGAAAATATACAAAACATCTATGAAACAAAGCTGTGTTTTTGAAAAAGTTAACAAAAGAGACAAACTTTTTGATAAAATAAGTAAGAAGAGACATAAACTAGCAAGAAAATACCAAGTACTTCAGAAGAACACAACAGCAAAAATGGATTGAAGACAACACATGAACATGCAGGAATTTACAGTTTTTATACTCAAAATTGAAAAGGTATGTTGAGAAGAGAGCTCCCATAACATTGTGTTCTAAAGTGGTGGCAGCCTAGAGAAGCTGTCATGAAGAATTACACCCAGGTTTCAGAAGAGGCCTAGGAATGTGCGCCTGAAAGTGCCATATTGAATCTGTGAGTGTGAAGCCCAAGGTTCAGTGCAAAAATCAGAAGTTTGGGGAATCTAGGAATGTGGATCATCAGAAAAAAACTGCAAGAGGGGAATAGAGTCATCACAAGAAAAAAGCTGTGGGAGCTAAAATCAACTGCAGCACCACAGCGGCAGGTTCCCCAAGCCTTTGATGTTCACATCTTGCCACAGATGCTGCATGTGGAACTACAGGATTTCATGTTGCCCTGATGAATTTTGGTGTTGCTTTTGTACAATTCCTTTGTATTCCCCTTTTTTACCTTTCAGAATAGTACTGTTTATCTTGAGATGTTGTGTGTTGGAAGCGTTTATACTTGTAGCTAACAGTTTGCCTTAAATCTCAGAGGAAACTTTAGACTTTGTTCAGCAGTGCTGAAACTGCTAAGACTTTGGCAACTCTTAGAGGTGGACTACATAACTTTTTCAAAAAGAGATGTGCGAGACTCTTTGGCCCTCCAGGGTTGGAATGTTATGCCTTGTGTAGATGTCTTTTCAAGGCCTTATAATGTCATGTTGGGGCTTTTTCAGAGGTGGCTGGATCTAGAATGTGTGATGCTGGAATGAATTCATGATGCAATTTTAGAGTTAAAGGCACTAGGATTAAGTATGAGAGTAGAACTTGCCCTAAGTATCATGGATAAGATATAAGGGATAAAAGTACTGTGGTTGTCCTTTACTTGTTTTGATACTTTATGCCTGGCATAAACTCTTTCTCCTCTGTGATGACTGCTTGCCATTCCACCTTTCCTTGCAACCAGTCAGTTATGGACTAAACCTCTACAAACGCTGAGCTAAATAAGTCTTTCCTACTTTAACTTTGGGTATTGGGTATTTTGTTTCGGTAATGGGAAAAGTAACTAAGAATATGTGGAAAACATCCAATATTTCACATGTAAAGACACCTGTTATTTGTAATAAAAATTTTGAAAAGTTTCAGGATACAAACTCAATACTCAAATTTAAGTTATTTCTAAAAATTAACAATAAACGTTAAGAAAAACAAATTTTAGGGCCTGGAATGCTGATGGATTCCTATAATCACAGCTCCCAGGTGACTGAGGCAATAGGATCACCTTGAGTTGGAGGCCATGCCCTGAACTACACAGTGAGCCCTAGTCTTAAAAAAAAGAAAAAAATTAGAAAATTACACTTACAATGAAAATAAAGTATATGAGATGTTTAGTTTTAAGTTAATTAATGAAGCAAAATACTTGCACATTGAATATTGTAAAAAATGAATGAAAAATAAGTGGAAAGATATCCCATATACCTAAATTGCTGCATTCAATATTGTTGAAATACTTACACTAAACAATATTACTTGCATATTCAATTACCAAAAACTCAACAACGTTTTTAACAATAATAGAATAATTCATCCTAAATTCATAGGTAAATCTAAGGGATCACAAGTAGTCCAAAAACCTTTTTAAAAAAAATTTGAGGACTCACACCTTCTCATTTAAAAAATCATACTCTAAAGTACAGTAATCAGTGCAGCATAATGCTCACATAAAGATACTAAAGCATAGAGTATATAAATAGAATGATTCCAGAAATACACGTGCAAATATGTGCATATACAATGTGTTGGCTTTTGACAAAATTACCAAACTGTAGTGTGGGAAAGATAATAATCAAATCATGGCGCTGTAAACAATGAGTATATACTTACAAGCATATGAAAGCAAGACTACTATTTGAAGACATATGCAACAAATAATTTTTTAAAAGATGCAAATGTTGCTATGGTTTGAATGTTGAATGTCTCCCAAAGGTCAATATGTTAGACTTGACCTTTAGGGGTAGCACAATTCAGAGGCATTGGAACATTTAGAAGATGGAGCTTTGTGGAAAATTCTTAGGTCATTTGAGAGAATGCCTTCTAAAACCGTGTGGGGCTCTTCCCATTTCTCCCACTGCCCTGGTTCAAGATATTAGTGTTCTGCTCCTTCACTTGTTTCCATTATGATATCCAACCATTCACCAGTATTACTAGAACTGATCTTAGGCTCTGCTTTTGAACTTTAAGAAGTGTGAGTGGAATAAAACTTTTCTTTCTTTTTTCAGAGCTTCTTTTTTGTTTTGTAATGACATGAAGCTAATCATATAAGACCTAAATGTAACAGCTGAAACTATCAAAATTTTAGAGGGAAGCATAGAGAAAAATGCTACATGGCATTGGATCTGGTCATGATTTTACAGATGACACAAAAATCACAGATATCAAAATATAAGTTAAAGTAAATGAGACCTTACTGAAATTTTTAAAAATGTCAAAAGACCAGGCATGGTGGTACATAATCTTAGCATTTGGGAGCCTGAGGCAGGAGGATCGCAGTGTGTTTGAGGTCATCTGGGACTATATAATAAATTCAAGTCCAGCTTGAACTACATAGTGAGACACTGTTTCAAAGTAAAAGTATCAAAGAAAACTACAAAGCAAACAGAAATGGCAGATACAAAAAGGAAAAAAAATTTAAGTATCAGATAAGTGATTGATATCCACAATATAGATATCCTACAGTAAGTAAAACAAAACTTAAAATGAGTAGAAAACTTGAACAAAATGTTATGTGAAGAAAATGTGCAAAACCTATAATAAATACAAAAAATGCTTAATAGCATACAAAGCATGCAGTGGCATACAACTCAGAACCAAAATGAGATGCTGCTTAATATACTTTAGAATAACTAGTTTTAAAAACAAATTTCCCCCAAAATTATATATACTGGAAAAGATGCAGTGAAATTAAAATTTATGTGCATTTTCTATGAGAATGCAAAATATTATATCTTCTATGGAAAATAATACATTGGTTACTCATAAAAGAAAATAGAATTACCAAATGATCCATTAATTCTATTTCTGAGTATATACTCAAATTATTAATATGAACAATTCACACAGGTATTTGAACATCATTGTTAATATCAGAATTATTCACAACAGCTAAAAATTAGAAACAAATCAAATATCCACCAACTGATGAATAAATAAACTGAACAAGGTACAATGCATTGAATAATTGTGTTCTCCCTGATTTATATGCTGAAATCTTAATGCCCAATGTGATAGTACTAAGAGGTAGAAGCACTTTTTGAGGATAATAAGGAAACAAGGAAGGAACCCTTATTAATAGGATTTGTGAATATAAAAGATAGATCTCAAATAGATCTCTACACTATTTCTGCCTTGTGAAGGTAAAATAAGACGTTAGCTGCATATAACCCGAATGGGAGCCCTCACTAGGAACCAATCATATCAGCAATCTCAGACTTACAGCATCCACAATTTTGAGAAAAGTTAATTTTCTTTATGTGCTAGGCAATCTAGCAGTTAAGCTTCCTTGATTGCCTTGGGAGTTATTTAGGAAATTAGTAAAACATATTTTTGTGTGCCTGTTTATCATGAGGTATGACCTTGGGGTTGATATTTGGTTCCTCACTCTTTTTTCTCTAACAGTATTCCACTGCTCTGCTTCCAGGCTGCCAAGAACTCATCAGCTTTGCTCCACCATACTCTTTTGCCATAGTCTTCTGCCTTGGAACCAAAACAATTATGGACTGAAACTTCGGAAAATGTAAGCCCAATAAAATCATCTCTTTTTTTCTCATTGAGTTTTATTGGTACATTTTAGGTGTACAGTACAGTTACATTCATTACTGGGATTTTGTACCTTTACATGACAGGTCTTGGTTCTCATTTTTCCCCTTACCCCTGCCCCCCTTCACCCCCTCCTCCCCTCCCAATTTACA
>NW_022900951.1:71273628-71281964 GCF_012274545.1 Fukomys damarensis
CCCCTCCCAATTTACAAACACTTTATTTCCATTTTTTCGTTTTCTCATATTTTTTCTTTTCCCTTATTCCCTTATTTACACTTTTAGTTTTTCACACCAGAGAAGCAATATGATATTTACACATGTGTGTCCTATTTATTTCACTTAAGAATATGGCCTCCACATGCATCCATTTACCTAAAAATGACTCTGGTTCTCATTCTTTATGGCTGAGTAGTACTTCATTTTATATATAAAAAAAATATTGGATCTGTACAGGCTGTTACAACTAGTAGAAATTCTCTAACTACAACATAGTAACAGGGTCCAACCTAATAAACTGAATAGAGGTAATTTGTAGATAGTACCTCTTGAAAAATAAAGCTTATATATCACATCACTGGAAAACAGAACCTAACTGAAAATGTCTTCATACCAACCATAAGCTCTCTTTACCATATTTGAACTCAAATTTGAACAAATACACCAACACACACACAAACACACACACACACACACACACACACACACACAAGGACAGCAACAGGAGTGACAAACAAAACAACAAAATGCCTCCACTGAATCTTAAGAGCTGTCAGACAAAAATAAGGAATCATTTCTAAAGATAAACCCATTAGATTATAGCTGACATTCAACAAAAACAGACTAGAAATAGTTCAAATCCTAAAAGAAAACAATTTCCATCCCAGAATTATGTACTCTGCAAAATTTTCTTTAAAATTTTATGGAGAAATAAGAACATTCCATGACAAAAAAATACCTCTTGAGCAATTCATGAACACTAAACCAGCACTCCAAAAACTACCTGAAAATACTGCACAGACATAATGAAGCCGACAACACTGAAAGAAGCTTACAAAATAAATGTATTATGCAAGGTGGTTAATCAAACAAAAAAAAATGAAAATGAAAGGACTCAATAGAAAAAAACAATTCAATGATAGGAATAAGTCAATATCTTTCATTAATAATTATTAATGTAAATTGCAACAACTTTCACAAGACATAGATTGGCAGACTAGATCAAAATATAAAACTCAATGGTTGGCTGCATAGGAGAGATTAGTCTAATCCAAACATATTCATAGATTAAAAAATCAAAGAATATAAAAATATTTCACAGACTATGACACATAAAGTAAGAAAGAGTACCACTTTTATTCTCAGAAAAACTAAATATGAAGCTAAAATTGATCAGAAGAGTAATCTCAGGATAGGGGAGCCAGACACAAGGGGATTTCCATGAGTTCAATACCAGCCTCAGCTACATAGTGAATTCGAGTCAACCTGAATTATACAGGGAGACCCTGACTCAAAAAAAAAAGCAATGAAAAACAAAGATTAAAAGAGGCAAATAATGTCATTATATATTTGTTAAGGGAACAATTCAGCAGGAAGAGATAACAACTATAAATACATGCATAATGAATACCTTTGTAAGTAAATTAATAAAACAAACACTGCAGTCACAATCACAATGGAAACTCAGAACCCCACTGTCATAAGTAGATAAACTAAACAAAAATTAATAAAGAAAATTCACTTTGAAGTAGCACCCTTGAACAAATGGACATAGTGGATATCCACAGAGTGTTCTACCCTACTACAATAGAATGCATATTTTTCTCACCAGCACATGGACCTTTTTCAAGGATAGTGATAGGGAAAATTTTTATAAATAGCAAAAACCTATAAAGTGTTACAATGTAAAGTGGCTTCTGCTGTCTCTAACAGCAGTTTGTTTTGTTTAGCTCAAAACTAATAGGCACCAAAGGCACTAATTGCTGAATGAGGCATTTGTTCTTAACCCAAGATAACAGGGCACCTCAAGGTCTTGAGCTCCGATGAGACTGGAGCCACATGATCATAAAAGTGTCTAAATGAAAGAATCCATTGCTAACATTTGCTCCCCTGACCCTGAACACCTCCCTTTCCTATGGACTAGAATATGCAACTAGGTGAATCTTAAAGGCAAACTTCCCAACTGCAAAGAACTGTTACATCTGGGCTGAAAAGTTTAACTATTTTGTGACTGAGATTGAAACTGTGAGAATGAAATGTAACCACCCAAATGAAGTCAAGGCTGTGAAACTCTATAAAAGGAGGAGTTGTGACCAGTGCATCATTGATCCAGCCATGGCTTATGTGCAATCGACCCTTATTGATGAGTAAATTTGTGATTTTGCTTCCATTCTGCTGCCTCTCTGTGTGTCACTTACTGATTCCTTTCCGAACAATAGAAAGCATACTAATCCACAAAGACTACTTATATAAATACTAAAGAATCCAATTAATCTAATGCAAATTATCTGATCATATTGAACTGAACTAACAATCATTGGCATAAGAAACCACGGTAATTTTACAAACATATGGATACTAAATAACTCACTCCAGAACATTCAATGAGTAACAGAAGAAATAAGAGAAGTTCTTTATATATTCTGAATAGTAGACCTCTGTCTGAGGAACATCCAGTAATTTATTTCCTATATTGTGGGTTGCCTCTTACCTGTGCTTGTGATTTCTCTTGCTGTGCAGCAGCTTTTTAAAAAGATGAGATCCCAATTGTTGATTCTTCCTGCTGGTTCCTTGTGCTACTGAAGATGTGTTCATAAAGTCTTTTCCTATGCCAATATCTTCAAGAGTTCTGCCTAACTTATCTTCCAGCAAATTTAGTGTTTCTGTTTTAATTTTTATACCTTTACCACTTGGATTTTACTTCAGTGCATAGTGAAAGATACAGGTCTAGATTTAATCTTTGGTAAATTGAAATCCAGTTTTTCAAGCACCATTTATTAAAGAGGCAATCTTTCCTTCAGTGATGATGGCTGACTCCTTTGTCAAGAATGAGATATCTCTGTATGTCTGGAGTTCTTTCTGCATCTTCTAATCTGTTCCACTGATCTTTGGTCTGTTTCTTTGCTAGTACCATGCTGCTTTTATCACAATGGCTTTGTAGTATAGTTTCAAGATGGGGATTGCAATACTCCCTGCCATGTATCTGTTGCCTAAAATTGATTTTGCTGTTGTAGGTCTCTTCTGTTCCCAAATGAATTTTTGGATTGTTTTCTCTAATTCAGTGAACTATACTGTTGGGATTTAAGTAGGGATTGAATTGATTCTATATAGCAGAAGTATGGCTATTTGGAAATATGGGCATTTTCACTATATGGATTCTTCCCACCCAGGAACAAGGGATGTCTTTCCATTTTCTTATGTCCTCTTCAGTCTCTTTTTTCAGAGTGTTGTAGTTCTCAATGTAGAGTTTTTTTTTTTTTTCTTTGCTAGATCGATTCCTAGATATTTCATTTTTTGGATGCTATCGTGAAAAGGATTGTTTCCCTAATTTCACTATCAGTGACTCTTTTATTTGTGTACAAAAAGGCTATTGATTTTTGAGTGTTTACCTTGAAGCCAGCTACTCTATGATGTCAATTAAATCTAGCAGTCTTTTGGCAGCGTTTTTTGGACATCCTTGTCTTACTTCTGATTTTAGCAAAAAGGTTTTCAGTTTTTGACCATTTAGTATAATGTTGGCTGTTGGTTTTTCAGATAGCCTTTATCAAGTTGAGATAAAGACCATCTATTTCAATTTTCTGCAGAGTTGTTTTCATGAATGGGTGTTGAATTTTGTAGAATGCTTTTGCTGCATCTATTGATATGATCATATGGTTTTTGTCTTTGGCTCTGTTAATATGGTGTATTGCATATATTCATTTACAAATGTCAAACCATCCTTGCATCCCTGGGATAAATCTGACTTGGTCAGGTTGTATGATCTCCTTGATGATCCTCTGTATTCTGTTTGCCAATATTTTACTGAGGATTTTTTCATCTATGTGCATTAAGAAGATGGGCCTATAGTCCTCTTTTTTGGTTGTCTTTTCCTGGTTTTTGAATTGTTTCACTAGCTAAGCTCTTATTTTCTCTATATTTCTCCATGCTTTCTTTCTGGCAAAAATGAAAAATTTAAAACAAGTTTTTGCTCTTATTTCTCAAAATGGATCCCATTAAAAGCAGAAAGCTATGATCATGCTACAACCTGAATGTTGGGCTGCCTTAAATTTTCCCCTGCCAGATTAATTAGTTGGCCACCCTTAATAGCAATCTCCAGAAAAATTTCAGAATATGAGAAAAATGTGCATAAATTTTCTGTCAGAGCATAGCACATGTGGCCTGGAGTTGTTTTCCCTTGCAATTTTTGAATGTTCTCTTTGTCTTTCATCCATGGTATGTATTAAGAAAGTGACAGGAGATCACCTACCAATATAAATCTATTTCTATAAGTCTCTCTGTGAGGCCATGAAAGGCCTAGATATTTCAATCATAATTACCAGAATGTGTGGAAATGACAGTTTGTCTCAGCTGTAGTCGGTATCACATAGCTTCCTCTGTAACACCACTCTGGCCATCAGTTCCATCATTTTGTGTCATACTCTGATCCAACAGCTGAGCAAGACCATATTTGACATTATGGTAGGACCATAATTCTATTAGGTACATATGGCTAGGTGGACTTGTGGTCCACAATCACTGCAAGCTGCCACAGGGGATGCTAGTTTAAGTAGAAACCTGATAATTCAGGGCTGCATGTCTTTCTCTGACACTGGAGCCATTCCAGAGTCTCCATCTGTAGGAAAATAAGTTAATGGGGGTAGTCAGTATCTGTCCAGTGTCAACTTTCACTAGCCTAGCACTTAGTATCAGGTTGAAATCTTATAATTCCTACAATACTATAACCATAGTGAATGGAGCACTATACTCTCCTAAACAATGTTGAAGTAGTGTTGGTGAAGGAAGTCCCTTTGTCATCTAATCTCATACTAATTTGGGTCACACCTAAACCTCATAGTTATAAACATTTATAAAGTGCCAGGGCTACATTAGGTCTCATATTGCAACTGGCAGTAATGCAGTGCAAAATATGAGCCCATCCGAGATGCACACAAGTCACAGTCTAGCATTAGTGATATTCTACAACCTCAACTATAAGCACTGGCCAGGTGATAGCTGTTGGTTAAGGTTGAGAGATGGGTAACAGATACAATATCTGGGAAAACAAGGGTAATGTAAACCTGTGGCACACCTGTGTATAACAAAAGTGGCTTCATAGCTTTAAAAAGAATGTGGATATGCACCATACTCATTTCAATGTTCGAAATGATACATTTCAATGAGATGTTAGGTTCATCTAGAGGCCTCCCTGTATCCTTCACATTTTCTATGGAGCCTTCAGTTTCTAGATGGTGCTAAATCTCACTGTGGTAGTCCTGACAATGGGTGCCAATTCATAGACTTGCACTGGCTTCCATGGTTTGCTCTTTAATATACAAAATCATCTTGCCATCTTGCCGGAGATTTAGCTTAGCGGTAAGGTGGCCTGCCTTGCAAGCGCAAGGACCCGAGTTTAATCCCCGGTACAAAAAAAAAAAACTATATATATAAAATCATCTTTCCTACTGTACTGTCTGAGATTGCAGGACAGATGTTAGAGGCAGTCAGCTGCCTGGCCAAAGGTAGTTTCAGTGGCTCATTCTACAAGTACTGGCCTGGTGTTAGAGTCCGGGTATTGAGTAGCACTGAGTTGCACAATGTTGTCACTGGTACTGTTTCAAGTCTAGGGACAAGATTTAATTCTTTCTCCTTCCTCCAAATGGAGGCATCACTCCTGGATCTCCTGCATAGAGTTTGGAAATGGTTTATGTGGACAACTCTCAAGTGCATCTTTTCATTTCATTATGTAAAATGCAGATACTAAATTCCCTGATCTGACAATGTTAGTTCTTGTTGATGTAGTTGGTACATGAATAGCTGTTGAAGTTGGTGTGGCTGTGGACTAATGATCACTGGAGTATCTTGCTCTGATGTTATCTTGCCTAACTGTGACTATAAAGGGCATAGCATAAGCAATATCTTTGAAGTGAAATAATAGTTCTATATTTTGTTGCTATGCCTGTTACATTAATGTCCACATGTGCTAAAATGAGATAAATGTATATGCTGTTTATACAACATTAGCTTCCTAGGTTTTGTGTTTATACAATAGTTATATAAGAAGTAAACAAAGGGAGAGTAATACCTACAAAAAAAACTTTTCCCGATCCTTTAAATTCTCTTTTCACTTCATTAGCTGTTTTCTTTGCTTGGCAGATTTTGTTTTTGTTAGATATGATGCATGTGTTGATTGCTGGCACTATTTCTTGCTCAATTGGGTGTAAGCAGCTACTCCAAAAATAAATACAGAGAAAAATAAAAGGTACATAATAAGATGTAAGGAGATATATATTTTACATATTAAAAGAAGGTCAAGAGATTAGTGGAGAGGAGGGGAAGGGGTTGAAAAGAAGAATTAAAATGTGTCATGTGTTAGGGAATTGATCATGTTAAAGTATTCTGTGATGCCGCCAGCACAAGCTGCTTTCTCCTGGTACTTCTTGGCTCCTAAAATGACCTCATGCCCTTATTTTTAGTTTCCCTCCCACCAAGGTCACAGTGGTCCAGAGAAGTTGAAACCTGTTTCTGCAGGGCTGGACCCATAAAAAGCAACCTGGCCTGTGATAGGTTAAAAGTAGCCCACTCCTCATGAATAAGCAATAGCCCAACCCAAAAACAATAAAAAGACCTTCCTTTCTTTGTTCTTCTCTCCTTCTGCTTCTTCCTCCTCCTCCTCTCTCTCTCTGCTCTATCTCTCTCCTCCCACCCCTTGAATAAAATCTCCAGTTGGACTTCTCGGTGTGTGTGTGGCCTAGTTGTTGAGCATCACTATTCCTTTTCATCATGTACATGAACCAGCTCCAAAAAAGAATGTAATCATTATGTATTGAAAATATGTAAAATAGAAGAAAAAATAAATAAACCAGGTAATGAGTATATGGGCTTTTCATTATCTTCTGAATTAAGATGGTTCTATTATATGAAAATTTGACCCAAAATGCCATGAGGCCAAAGAAAGAAAGACAGAGTGAATATAGGATTAAACAAAATGCAATCGATTGGTGGAAATTACAGACAAAGAGTAGACATTGGTGACCATAAGGCCATTTGGGTCCCAACAATTTGGTTCATAAAGAAGCACATATTTATAGGTTAAAAGAAGACTGATTTTACCCTGGCTGAAATGGCTTATGTTATCATGTTCAGATTCATTCCAAGAGCCAAGGTTCACTTGTAAATACCTGCATATGATGAAAATGGAAAACTGTGTAAAATAACCAAGCTAGGGATACTCAGAATACTTACCATGAGATCTAGCCTCTTAACAAAATTTGAAGGTCATAATTCTTTATTCTTATCTGTAGGAACTACAAGGCATAGTGATTCTCTAAAACTTTATCATTTGAACAATTTTGCTCCCTCCATATTTAACATTATTTAAAATAATTATTTTTGCTTAATAATATGTCCCCCTGTATGATAGTTAATTGTGGCATCAACTTGAATAAGAAATGCCTAGGAAATTAGTTAGCATAGATCTGGTAGTATCTGTATTCTTGAAGATGAACTGAAGCTGAAAGATCCACCCTGTGTGTGAGTGGCATTAACCAAAAGTTTTGTAGGTGGGGTGGAATAAAAAAGGGAAAGAAGGAAATCTCACCTCTTCTTTTTCAGAGGAGCTCCAGTCTTCACCATCTCCTGTGGACATTCATATCTAGGCTTTCATCTCAGAATCCTCAGCCTTTTAGCTCAGACTTTTCAGGCTTATAGAGCAAATCCTTTGAATTCCTTATACAAATATAACAGGACTCTGGAGGAATCTCCAGAACTTTGACTTTTGACTGAATCCCCTCTCTCTCCAGTACCCAGATGGCCCTTTTGCATTCTTCAACACTTGACTCTGCAGGTGGTCATTGTAACCTATCCTGGTAAATCTCAATAAATCTGTTCCTCTAATTAACCATAACCCATACAAGTGTTTTTTAGGGCTAAGTACAGGAAAGATGGATAGATGTTCATCAAAGCATATAAAGTTTCCTTTACATTCTGAAGCTTACATATTCACCATGATGAGTATATACTGTAATGTATGATTAATATTTGCAGAAATTTGGTTATAGCAATCATTTCATAAGGTACATATTATATCAAAAGAACAGTATTGCAAAAAAGTTATGTTATTTTTTTCTCAGATTGTAAGGGTCAAATTGTTTCCAACATTTAAGGACACAGTGTTTGCTTAAACATTCCAAAATGTTTCCAACATTTAAGGATAATGTTGGCAGATCAGTTGCTCTTATGTGATAAAAACGGAGCAAGCAAGGCAAGTAATGTTATCATGTTGAGATTTGTGGGATCTGCAGGACATTTTCTTTCTCCTCCTCCTCCTCCTCCTCCTC
>NW_022900951.1:71282090-71284801 GCF_012274545.1 Fukomys damarensis
TCTTCTTCTTCTTCTTCTTCTTCTTCTTCTTCTTCTTCTTCTTCTTCTTCTTCTTCTTCTTCTTCTTCTTCTTCTTTCTTCTTCTTGCCATAACAAGCCTTTATTATGGGGAGGGTCTGCCAGGCTGTCTCTGAACAAAAGAGAGAAACAATATGGCTGAGACAGGGAGCACTTCTTAGAAGACTGGGGTGGGGCTTACAGGACTGGGGTGGGATTGAGTGATGTAGTGGATAGGGATTGGGGGAGTTTGTGACATCACCAGGAAGGGCTTGTGTCATCACTAGTTGTGGCCATCTTAAGATGAGGGAAACAATTGACAATGTGAAATAGGAATAAAAGGGCTAAAGGTGTAGGGAAAGTGGGAAGGGTAGGGGAAAGGTAATAAGGGGAATGAAAAAAATATGAGAAAATGAAAAAATGGAAAGAAACTGTTTGTAAATGGGGAGGGTAGGAGGGGGTGAAGGGAGGACAGGGAAAAGGGGAAAAATGAGAACCAAGACCTGTAAAGGTACCAGATCCCAATAATGAATGTAACTGTACTATATACCTAAAATGTACCAATAAACTCAATGAAAAAAAAACGATGAGGGAAATCTAACATTCCAGGCTTTTGTTTTACAGTTATTGGGAAAGGTCTCTTCTTCTGAAGCTGATTAAAGCTGACAAAGGGGCTAAGGTTGAGACTAAGCATGTATCTGGTGGGGGCAGTGGTAGGTGGGGGCTTCTTCCCTCTGCCGCAGTGGCTGATACCCCACCATGATGAGTTCTGTGACCGTCTGGTTGGTAAATGCCCTCTTGAGTTCCTGCAAGAAATTTTTGAAAATAGCAAAACAGACGGGACACTATCATGATTAAAGATATATACAAGCCAGTGTGCCCAACAAGGGAAGCAGCCAAAGCATAATTTGATGAAGCCAGGAATAGCTTTGGTCTATTCCTCAAGAATTCCATTGTCACTTTCACTCTTTGATGTCTTGCTGTTATTCTTTAACCTTTGCTTTTAACAATCCCAGACTGGTTAACAAAATAGCAGCATTCTTCACCTAGTACCTGGCATGTTTCCCCTTGAGCCATAGTCAGAATGTCAAGGCCTTTCTATTTTGTAGCATGACTGCTGCTAGAGAATTTACTTGATCTTGTACTGTATCTAAGGATTGGTTTATTTTATCCATGTCTTCTGAAATCTCTATGGATAAGGCCTGATAGAAATGTGTGGATATAGAAATTCCCACTATCCCCATTGCCATCCCAGTGAGGACCCCCACTCCAATTAAGAAGGGAACTAGAATGGAAGATGCTCTTTTTCTGATTGTGTTCTGTGGCAGAACTTGTTTATACACCTGGACTTCTGTATAAATGGTCATGGGAGGGCTAAGGAAGGATATGTAAAAGAAAATATCAGACTGATTGAAGCATTGGTATGGCTCTTGATTGCATATGAAGTACAGGCCATTAGACAGGCAGATCAGATGCTCTTATGCAATAAAAAGCGAGCAAGCAAGGCAAGTGATGTTGTCATTTTGCCCTGTGTATGTCAGGTTAGTGGTTTGTGTAGGGAATGGGTGACCCATAGCAAAGGGTCCCAGAACTGTGGACAAATTGACAGTATTTGAGACAGACAAGTTAAATCTAGGGGGAAGGGAATTGGAGTGAGCCAAGGGGTAAATGGACATACACATACATCCAACAGTCTGAGATATGGACAGGGAGAGACTTGAGGGTGGTATTAAATCAGGATTGTAGCCTTTTTTGAGACTGGATTATCTGGTTTATCACTTGGCGATCTATCCCTTTATAGGGAGCTGGAGTGGCATCACTCAAAAGTCTCTCTATTGCTAGAGCCTGTTCATTGACTGCCACTTTTGGTTATTCTTTTCTGCTGGATGTTTAAGACCAAGTTAAAGTGAGACCTGTGTTAATCAATATGAACATCTTCCTATTTGTCAAGGTCAGTGAAGCCTCTTTAGGCATTATATGGGAACTATACATAGAGCCTCTCAGCTCCTGTCAATGTCAGTGATTAGAATGGGTAAGAGGCCTTGCTTGACCAAGTTGCTTTCAGTGATAGTATAGGAGATTTTTTTCTCCTGGTGACCCTCTTCTAGCCCACATTACATTTATCCTCTGGGGTCCAGCAATCTCTCTGCTCAGGAGGTTGGGTGATTTAACAATTTGGTTATCATCAAAGAGTTGAGTTCTAAATATGTTATTGTGAGGTTTATAATGGTCATCTTTAAAATATAATATTTTATGTGGAAAAGTAAGCAGTTATTTAAAAAAGATCCTTTTGTTACCAGGCTACACTATAGGACATAAGGTTTCATATAATTATACTAATTATTATTACTACTTTTCTGCTGTACAAAATATATTTGTGTTTCTGACTATACAGGTCTTCCAACATATGTTTTATGACAATAACCTTTTGATCCAGGTATTTGCACTTCTCTTATGCTCCACCTACTCATGACGACAGGTATATTTGTAGGCCCATACACTTTCCTTGGATGGACTCCTATCAAAAGTTAATAACTTAAGTAAGAATTTCCAGTTTTTAATTTTTATGTGTGTTTACAGGGGAACAAATCCATAATATATATAATATAATACATAATTGTGCAATATATAATTATATAATGTATTATATAATATTATGTATTATGTATATTACATATAATATAATATATTATATTATGTGTGTGTGTTTAGAG